>NC_090941.1:434924457-435232752 GCF_040938575.1 Ambystoma mexicanum
CGCTGCAGCGAGGGCCTGTTCGCAAGCGAAATGTCCCTGCATTACTGGGTCTAATATTCCACTGTAGTGTGCTAATGGTTTGTGGCCTAGCGATGTCTTTTGTGTCAATACTGTTGTCATCAATGTTCCATTGCTGTGTGAAAACAGGAAAAATTCCCTTTCATAATCTGGATTTGCAAGGACTGGGGCATCTGCAATAAGGTCTTTTAATCGGGAGAATTGGGCAATTGTCTCATGTGTCCATTTTATTGGGGCCCTGTTCTTCTGTGCTTCCTTCAGTGCTTGTAGCATTGGCCGTGTGCATGCTGCATAATCGAGGATCCATGCTCGGCAATAGTTACATATGCCAAGAAATTTCTGCATGTCCTTCACTGTTTTTGATATGATAATGTGTCGAATGGCCGCTGCTCTGTCTGGTAGTATTCTTTTTCCATCTTTAGATATTTGCTGGCCGAGATATACAACGTCTGCAAGGCAGTATTGTAACTTTCCTTTGTCCACCTTGTATCCCTTGGCAGACAATACGTTAAGCAGTGTTATCGAGTCTTCTCTACACTCTTCTTCTGTTTTGCTGCAGACGAGTAAATCATCTACATACTGTATAATGGTGCTCCCTACATCTATGTTGCCGATGTCTTCTCGTAGTACTCTGTTAAAAATGCTTGGGCTCTCGCAATACCCCTGTTGGAGTCTGCGGTGTTCATATCTGCTGTTTCCTAATGTAAAGGCTGTGAGGTACTGCGATTCTGGTGCAAGTGGCACAGAGAAAAAGGCATTTTTTAAATCAATGACAGTGAAGCAAGTTGCCTCTTTTGGTATACTGCACAATATTGATGCCGGGTTAGGCACTAATGGGAACTCTTTTTGGATGACGTCATTGAGTGGGCAGAGGTCCTGGACCATTATCCACGCCCCTCCTTTTGCTTTTTTAATCAGAAAAATCGCTGTGTTGCATGGGGAAGATGATGGCACTAAGATACCTTGGCTTAGGAGTGCATTCACTGTTTCTCTAATACCTTCCTCTGCTTCTTTGGATATTGGATATTGTTTCACTCTGGGTGGGAGGGCATCTGGTTTCAGTTTTATCTTTATGGGAGTCACCTCATGCAACAATCCCACATCGTGTGGCCCTGTAGTCCAAATTTCAGGTGCTACCCTGGCCATGTCTTCCTCAAATATTGTCAGTGGGGCCTTTATGTTAGCCATGAGTGGGTTGTGTATTTCTCTGTATTGGATCATAATGTCACATGGTATGCTTATTTCCATTATTATTTCTCCATCTCCCTCGTAATCGGTAAACAATTCTTCATCAGTTATATATTTTAGCATTATGTTTGGCTCTATGTGTAGCACACTTCTCCACTCACGTCCCTGCGCATCCAGGCCTATGACCACAATGTGTTTGTTGGAAACTTGAACTGCCTCAATGTCTATAGATATAATTGTGCCGGGCACTACATCTGTTGGTGTGATTGGGCGGAATATGAAGTCTGATGGTATTCTCCACTCTTTTTGTGTTATTTCAGGCACTACTCGGGCTAATACCTGTATTCCATAGATGAACATGTCCATGTCAATGGGGATCCCTCTTACTGCAACTTCCTTTGTAATCATGCTTATTATCAGGAGTGCTCGTATGGGGCATACCCCTGGCGTCGAGCACACTATCCCTCTTTCAGTAAAGGCTATGGTCATGTTTAACTTACTGAGCAAGTATCGTCCCATCAAATTGATTGGCGTGTCTTCGTAATACAATAAGGGTGCGCACACTGTTTTTCCCCCTACTGTTACATCAAGATCTTTTGTATAAGGAACTTTTAAAAATAGCCCCAGAGAACCCCTGCGTCTCCAAATTTCTTCCTGAGAGCTGAAACTGCCCTTCTGTGAGACATGATTTTTCTGCTCCAGAGTCTACCATAAAGATAAACTGCTTGTTTCCTATCTCTGCCGCCACTAGTGGTTCCTCATTTGCACTTTGTGTGGTGGATAGGACTGGAAACCCAAGTACACCCTGTGGGCTGTCCTAGTCTTGGTATCTTTGCTGGCCTGGCAGTGAAAAAACATTGTCACCTACGACCGTTACGCCACGGAATGGTGCAGGGGCACCGTTTGCGGCCGCTGCAAAAGGGTTATTGTTTATGTTCCCTACTGAGTTTTGTCTTGCCATGGGCTGTAGTGTGTTTTGCTGTTGTGGCTGCTGTTGTGGGGCTGGCTGTCTTTGTTGCATTTGGGGGTCATTGCAGTACTGATCTTGTTGTCCCCCTCTTCCCATTGGAGCTCCACAAGGACTACCTGGGTGTGGGCAGCCCCACCCCTGTTCATGGGCTGCTGCTGCCCCTGAAAATACCCTGATGGTCGCGTTCTACAATCTCGTGAATAATGTCCTCACCTTCCACAATTCCAACATGACCCCTGTTGTCCTCCTCTTGGTCCTTGCCCACCATACCCTCTGTTTCCCATTCCTCCATATCCTCCCCTCTGCCCACGGTACCCACCTCTTCCTTGGGCCGGCCTGTTCTGCCACTGTGATCCTTGGCATGGCTGTTCCTCTCTGTTCCACTGTCCTTGGTCCTCTCCAACTCACTGCACTACTATCCCAACGGGTCTTCCTCCCGCGTTTTCCCATCCTTCGTTTCCTCTGTCTGCGGTTACACGGGCAGTAATGGCGGCGACCTTCACTAATTTTGTCTGCACTCATTTTGCTTCATCGGCCAGCCTCTTTTGTGTGACCTCATTTTATTCTTCTCTTTGATCCTCCTCCAATGGTGTACAATTATGCTCTGAATTTCAGGCCACCCTTTGGCTTTGATCCCAGCTATTTCGTCCAAGGCCTTCTGCACCTCTTTCGGCAACCCCTTTTTAATGATAAAATAAAATAAGGCTGTTGATTGATTCCATGCCGTACCAGTTTCACTTCTCCATAAGTCTTGCACTCGCAAAATGAATTGCGCAGGATCCTCGCTCTCCTCCATCGTGTACTGCATCACTGCATGTAAATCTGGAATGTCTGGAAATGCACGCCGCAATGCATCCCACACTTGTGCTCGAACAATGTTGAATGGTGATCCATCGTGGCGATCACAGCTCATTGTTACTCCCGGGAACCGGGAGTGCAAGGGTGGGGCCAGCCAGATGCCTGTGCGCCTTGTGTGTGTGTCTCTGTTCTTGGCTGCTGCGGTGGAAGGGGAGCTGAGCATTGCTGTACTATCGCAGTGAGGCCTGTTTACCCAAGACGGAGTCGAAAGGGGGCACAAAAGATGGATGCCCCGTGTCCTGCTCAGTAGTCCCATCTATGTATCAGTCAACCGTGCTTAACTTTACATAAGGGCAAGGGGCAATCCCACTACCGGAGGCACGTGGTCCAAGCCTCGTACTGAGGTATGTATGGCATGAGGGGGCCTGGGGACCCCTCACTCCCATACAATACCTCCAAATAGAACAACATTTGGAAGAGAACAACCTCCTAGGTCTGTGACAATCCAGCTTTAGACCCAGGCATGGCACGGAAAACAGCCCTCCTGTACCTAAAAATCCAAATGGATGAAGCTAAAGACAAAGGCAAGCTGGCCTTCTTGCTCCTGTGTGAACTGTCTGCAGCCTTGGACCTGTTCGACCACCAAATCCTGACCAAAAACCTCTCCTCGGCTGCAGCATTCTCCCAGAATGCCACCAGCTGGATTCAATCCTTCCTTTCCAATAGAACGACTAGGGTCTTCGCCCCTTCGGCTGCGGCTGACCCAGTCCCTATCCAATGAGGAGTCCCCCAAGTGTCCTGTGTTTCTCTCATGCTTTACAACATCTTTACCAAGCTCCTCTTTGACCATCTTGATGATCTGGGTGTCACATACATGAATTACGCAGCCAATACCCAGGTCCTCATCACCCTCACCGGTTGCTATGAGAATGATGTTGTAAAATTTAATGAAATCTACCTTGAAATCCAGGCTTGGATGGCAACTCATAGCCTTTGCTTAAACGACAACGAGACAGAACTGCTGATTGTTGGATCTCAGGCCCGCTTCAACAAGCTCGACCCCCAGTACCAGTCTATCACTATTGACAGTAACGCTGGGTGTCTATCTTGACTCTAAACATTTGCTTAAAAAACAAATTAACACCACTATTTCCTCCACTGCCTACACTAATGAACATATCAATGAATGCAAACACTTTTTGTCCATTTACAGGTGCCTTACCTTGGCGAGGGCACTGATTCTGTCCAAATCAGTCCGGCAAGGCTACCTCCAACCTTGTAATGAGGCCCATTCTCCTGGTGGCTTGGATAAGAAGGTCATTGAACCCTTTGTTTTTTTTAATTGTATTTCTTAGTGGTAGGGATAGAGTAGTTGGTTTGGACATAGGACAGTATTTTGGTTTTGACTTACATTCTGATGAGCACACAAGTTTTTCAGGGAAAGACTGTTTAGAAATAGGGAGAGAAGAGGTTTATTTCTTTATTTGAATAAAAGTCTATAGACAAAATTATACCACCGTGTCACCCTCCTTACTCCATCTCACAGCAGGTCACACGATCGAGGGTCAAAGACGCAGCTCGGGTAACAGCCCTGGTGGCAATAGGTCCAGGGGCTCTTCCGGGTGATGGTGGCATAAGACCGGCTCTGCAGGTACTACACAGTTCAGATCCAGAGGCCTGCTCCTGCATGAGTAAGTCTAGTGGCACCTGACTCCATGTCCTCAGGGTTTCCTACAGGCATGGAACCCAAAACTCATGTGGAGGACATGACAGCTTCAGACCTCACAGGTCTCCCCAAGCTATGTGACTTTTCCTTAGTTGGGGGCTTGTGCCAGGCTGACTTTTGCCAAGCACACTCTGACTGTCCAACTTTGGAAGAACTGCATGAACAGGCAGAGAAGCAAGACCAGATGGGGGCCATGGGATGTTCAAGGTGTACTGGAAAAACAGGCTCATATAAATCGAGCCCAAGACTTCTGAGGCCAAGGCAGTTGGTTTTTGGTGGTTCCCCGGTGTAGTCAAGTTCCTGTTGAAACACAACATTCCATTGGCAGATCACCTCAGGATGATGAAAACCACCAACAGGGTGTCGGCGCATTTATACTGGCTCCAGAATGGGTCAAAGATTAAAGCATTTGTCTGATCTTGCAAAGCATCTGGAAAGGTGGGCAGAGCAACCAAGGGCCCCCTAATTCCATTACCTGTGGTTGAGAGGCTTTTTGAGAGAATGGATATGGACATTGTAGTTCCTTTGGATCCTCAAACCTCCTCAGGAAGCGGATATATCTTGGTCATAGTTGATCCTGCTACCCTGTCCCCTAAGGCTGTCCCCATGAGGTCACAAAGGATTTCATCGGGATATTCTCACATGTGGGATTCCCCAAGGAAGCTATTTATGGCAAGGGATCCAACTTCATATCTGCATATATGATGCCAAAGTGGATTTGGTGTGGAGTTTCCCATACGTTTTCCACAACCTTTCACCCACAAACCAATGGGATTTTTGTGTGGTTCAACAAGACCCTAAAAGGCATGAGAGGTAGCTAGGAAGATCCAATCAGGTGGAAATGGGATATTCTCCTGCCATGACTCCTGTTTTCTTATCAGGAGGTGTGAAAGAGCGGGTCAGTTCAGTCCCTTCAAGTTCCTGTTTGGTCATCCCATTAGGGGTCTTCTAAGCCTGGTGCAGGAAGGATGGGAGGGCAATCCCCAAACTCATTCTGATGACATAGTGGAGTATGTGCTCAGCCATCTATCTCAGATGGCCAAGTACAGGGAACAAAGTACCCAGCACCTTAAGGCCAGCCAGGAGTTCATGAAGTACTGGCATGACCAGAAGGTAACCATTACAGAGTACACATTAGGCTAGATTGTCTGGATCATGGGACCTGTAAAGCCCAGTGACATGCATGACAAGTGGACTGGGCCCAAAGTGCTGATGGAAAGGTTCAGGGAGGTGAACTACCTCATTGATACAAAGACCCTGACCCACATGCATCAGCTCTTTTAATTTAACCAGCTAAACCCCCATTATAGCCGGGATGACTTGGTGATGGCTCTGGTCATGGATGACGAGACAGATTCCCTCCCTGACTTGTTATACGCAGAGACTACTGACAAGTCTCCCGAGGGAGTTCAACTCTCCACAGACCAAAAAGCAATGTCTGTGGACTCTCAAAGTGAACAGATGATAGCACAGGGGCAATGTGCTGGTCTTGGAAGCAAGACCACGTATAGCAACAGAGGTTCGAATCTCAGATCCATGCTTAGAAACCGAGATCAGGTACAGTATTAGATGCATTATTTAAAAAAATAAAGTGGGAAAAAACCACAGAACAGATTATCATGCCATGTTCTTTCTAGAGAGGGGTGCATGCTAGCATGTTTGTATCTCCCCAGACCTCTTCAAACAGCAAAGGTGAGACTGCCAGCAGTTGCTAGACCGGTACGGCTGTCTGTTCTCCCTGACTCCTGGGAAGATCAATTGGTGAGTCCATGACATCCACACCGGGCCAGTAAGCCGGTCATATGTAGTATTCAACAAATGTTGGACAAGCTCAAGGGTACCATCAAGGAGGACGTCTCCAAGATGTTGACCTTGGAATTCCTGCATTCCTTTGGCTATGCCGATAGAACTGATCCCTAAAAAGTACAGTAGCGCGAAGACCGAGGTCCACTTTTTCTTAGATTATTGGGGGCTCACTGCATCCCACGGGCAGACAAACTGATCAACTGGTTAGGCACTGCCCAATTCATGAGTACCTTCGACCTCACGGCTGATACTGGCACATAGGTCTGACTGATCCTGCAAAAGAAAGTTCTGTATTCGCTACTCTGGATGGGCATTATTAGTACAATGCTATGCTGTTTGGACTCAAGAATGCCCCTGTCACCTTCCAGAGGAAAGTAAATCAGTCACCTACCTTGACGACGTTGCCACATTCAGCAACACCTGGGAAGATCATCTATCCCACCTGGAACAGGTGCTTCCAGCCATGTGGAAGGCTGTATTGACTAGCAAGGTGTCCAAATGACATATCATGCAGGGTACTGTAACTTACCTAGGAAAGCAAGTCAGTGGCAGTAAGAAACAGCCCCTCAGATCAAAGTCCAGGTGGTGATGGACTCGGACATCACCACCACCCGAACTTAAGTGAGGGCCTCCCTGGGCATCATGGGTTATTACCAGCCTTTCATTAAGTGGTATGGGACTCTTGCTTTTCCCTTGAATGATGTAACCTCAAAGAAGCTACCGAAAAAATTCATTTGGACCCCTGCCAGTCAGTCATCTTTCCAGAGCTTGAAGAATAGCCCATGCCAGGCCCCCATTTTGAATATCCCAGATTTTGGACAAGATTGTATCATACAGATAAGCGCCTATGAATTTGCTATCAGTGCAGTGTTAACACAAATGAACTCTGAAGGGGTATAACACATTTGTGCATAGCTAAGTAGGTGCTTAACCAAGCGACAGAGCATTATTTGCCCACCATTGAAAAGGATGCGGTCTCACTTCACTGTACAAACCAACCACAGACCTCTGAGGTAGCTTATCACCATGCAGGGAGATAACCCCAAGTTACTGCGTTAGGCCATTCCCCTGCAGGGACTGGAAATAGACATCCATCACAAATCGGGGGTGGAGCACTCCAATGCAGATGACCTTAGTAAGTACGTATACCAGAAAGATATGGCAGGCTCTTATAAGGCTGAGTGTCAACCTTTTTGCTGGAAGGGGGCATGTGAGGAATTAACAACTGGCAAGGGTGCCAAGCCCTGATTTCTTTATTTTTATTAGTACATAAAACAATGTGGGTGATTCTTTCTCCAAAGGGGTAACCAGATCACCTGTTGTCGCAACTCCAGGCAATAAGCACAGTGTACTTGTGCCCTCTGCCTCAGTAGCCTGATCTGCAGCACCCAGCTCTGCTTGTGGCGCAGAGCAAGTTCAACAGCCACAAGGTCACGACTCGACCTCCACAGTGAAAGCCAAGTCACTTCGGCACAGAGGCAGCCTTTAAGATATGCTCCATGCATCAAAACTACCATGATCAGAGTACCCCATGCTGGTGGTAGGGTCATCTCTAAAAATAAGCTATCCTTGAGTTTATGCATAGTGCATGGCACTACTTATTATCATGGCTACCAAATCCCAATGCGTATTGCATATGTGTCAGCTCCTGTGAGTCAGATGTGCTGTGGAAGGGAATGTGTATTCAGGACAGATGGGCTGATACTGCCAACTGGCAAGACAGGAATGCTGAGGATCTGGCCTCCCTTTGATCCCCTTGCAAGAGCTGGTAGAACCCTACCCAAGAGATAGCCACACAGCAGGCAGCTGTCCTGTCTCAAAGAAACACACTCATTCAGAAGGAGTAGCCTCACGCCAGGGTGCTGCATGTCAGATGTTGTCAGATGGCAGTAAGGGGAAGGGCGCAGGATTGGTAGAGGGCTATAGCCACTGGAAGAAGCATTCCACCATCTTCTTTCTCACTGTCTCTCTTTCCATTTCCTGTCTCCTCCACCTCATCTGGAGCAAAGCACTTTAGGTGTGACATCAACAGGGCTGAGCCCACTCAAGCCAGGAGCATGGATTGGTTCTATAAATCAGGCTAGCTTTAGGCCAATCACCTGAAGACTTCATAAGTCTAATTCCCGTTCAGGAGAATTCCCTCAGTTCCTCAAGGACCCTTTAATGCAGAAGAGACATTCTGGATATTCTCATCAGAACTTCCTTTGGGACAGTTGCACTGTCCAAGGACCTCAGCCTGAAATGAAGAAGGAATCATCCAAAACAGAAGGAAGATCTATCCCCTTAACTCTCCGAGGACACATCGTGAGGGACCAGTGCTGTGGACCAGGACCAACTACTCTGCACTGGATCTCTCAGAGCTAGGGGAGCAGACCTTGAAAGGAATCATCCTGTCCTCAAGTCCTTTGCAAAGGCCTCACAGCAACCCTAGGGCCAAACCAGCCAAAGCTCCCTGTTCTATCTCACTGACTGGTCACTCTCTGTTCCCTGAATCATGAACAATAGGGAAGGTGCTGATGCTGGTGTATGTGTTCCTCCAACCAACAGAACTATTGCCTGCATTTAAACCAATCCAACACTGTATTGTGTCCTGGCAAAGCACATCATCTGCAAGGCTTGAAGTGACTGCTCAACCCCGGAAATCAAACCAAATCAATGGAGGGTCACTCTCCAACGCTAACTGGGGTTACAACCACGGCTCAGCCCAGCTAGCCAGTGAGCTGCACCTGCATTATTCGCACATCGATGCACACTTGAACCACACTTCAACGAACATCTCCCACCAACTCGAACCACACAGATGAACACCTGTGTCCATGTGTCCAGCTCTAACTTTTCCTGCTGTTGCTAACATGCGTGAGTACATAAGGTCTTGTTTTTCCCTGCCTGGCAGTGTTCTTACTGCAAGCTCAGAGTAGTGCTCCTGTTTATATGGCAAGTTCTGTCCCCACCAGCATACCGGCCAGTCAGGAGCTACTTGCTTTTCCCTATTTCCAACCTCACATAGGGATCCTTATCACTTCTGTTCCCAGTTATGGATAAAGACATGGACATTGTTTTGTTTTATATGGACAGGGTAGAGGCAGGGCCGAATTCTGCAACCCCTATGCCTATTTCAACATCAGGTATACATTACCCACTGTCTCCTACAGTCAAATACTATTGCAACACTCTCACCCACATACTTCTAATCACCCATTCACCTCCACCGCCACTGCTCTCATGCAGCCGGATGCTAATCAACTCAGACACATTTTACAACACAGACATAGCTGACCTCATTTCCACACACAAGCTTGATGCCATCTTTTTCACAGAAACATAGTTCTCCCCTACCTCCTCCAATGTCTTTGACATGCTAACGCCACCTGTGTACAACATCAAACATGCCAACCACATGAGGAATATAGCAGCTGGTGTGGCAGTTATACAGATATCCAACTATTACAGCACAAACCTCAACCTACTGCTAATATAGTCTCTGGGGCTCCTCACTTGCCACATCCCACTGTCACACAAACAGACTGACACATCCTTCTCATCCATCACCCACCTCACAGATGTGGGACATTCATGGATAATATATCCAATGTAATCAGATTGGTATCAAATGCATACTCAATAAACACCCTAATTGCTAATCAAAATTTAACAGGAACAAACAGCACCCAAGCCCTAGGGATGCTCTCTATCATCTCAAGGAATCCATAAACAGAACACTGTTTTGCACCCACATCAAGGATACCTATTCATCCTTGTCTTCTTTGCCTCTCCTAAAGTAAAACGTTTCAACCAGACCCCACTTGTCCGAATAGAAAATGCTACAATCAATATCTTCTATTTGCATATCATCCACACCAATAAGAGTCAAGGGGATCTCACTGTGTACTGACACTGCTCGTTAAGAGCATCCCCTTGAAAAAAACTTGAATACAGTCTTGGAATGATAGCTTGACCAATCAACCACTACATTGATGCCTTATTCTCAACCTTCAAAGAAATCGAGAAGGAAGATGAAGAGATTCATGGCCCACTTAAATGAATGCTGCACTAGGGTTAAACCCTCAACCCCCTGTAAGACTTAGGCCTGCCTGACAATTAATTAATATCCCAGCACAAAACACTATGGTTCTCATCTTCTCAAAATGAGTAATTTGACAGCGGGGAGCCGTTACGTTTGCACTGTAATGTTAATGGCTCCCCACCACCAAATGTTAGTCTTTTTCACTGTGGAGTGCAAATGCCATTGCAAAAGTCAGCGTGCAAGCGTGTACACCACATTGTTCCCATCACATTTGCACTCCGCAGCCTGACATGGCAAGTGGTTCTCCCAACTGAAATCAATTCCTCAGTAAGGGTTTCATTTCAATTGTACATGCTCCCTGCCAGGTTTGCATGGCAGCGAGTGTGTTCTATTAATTCCTTTGGGGACTGCCTGCTGTATGCTGGTGCATAAATCGGACGGGCCACATAGAGATCTGCAACATTTACGCCAGCATGAAAATCCATGCTGGAACATTTGTCTAACAAGGAGAGATGAGACGACAGAAACTCAAGTTGTGTTCTGCCCCTCCTCTCCGCCATACAAATACTTGAAAATGCAGCATGGTGTTAATGAAAGGCATTAAAACCTTTCACGGCTTTTATGCCTTTCATTCACATTGTGCCCCCAGCAAACATGTGCTACTCAAATAACTCCTCAAAAAACCCACTGTAGAATAATTGACAAGACATTTGCCAGAAAACACCATGATCAGATTAACAAACATTGCCTGCTCCATGACTAGCACTCTGGGTGTATTCACCAATGCAGCACAGAAACTGCCACAATTCACTTCATATAGATGAGAAAGAAGTGCTCCTATTAATGGACAGTGATGACACCTGCTTATTCATTCTCCTTGACATGGTCAACGAATTCACATTAATAGGCCTTCTCGCAGAGAGAATAGGTTTCACAGACACAGTCTGGCACTCCTTTCTCTCAGACAGAAACCAAGAAGTCCAGATGGGTAATTTAAGATCTGACTATAACCATGTCACTTGTAGAGTCCCACAGAGATTAGCAATCTCCCAGTGCTCATCAATCTCTATAAGGACCACTTTTGTCACTTGTGTAGTAGAAAAAGAAACTCTGTACTTGAATCTTGTGTGAAGTTATTACAGGAATTCTTTAATAGCAGCAAAGAATCAGACAGCACACAATCTTCTGACATGCTGAAAGCTCTATTTCCTACCCCCACACAAAAACACGTATAGGTTTTCTAACACATTGGGCCTCATTATGAGTTCGGAGGTAGCCATGCCCTTAATAAGTTCATGGCTATCCCCAAACCCGGGTCCGGGTCTGGCTTCCCTGAATGGGGAAATACCAGGCCATTCCGACCTTGGAGAGCCCGGTATTTCCCCATTCATTCTAACAACCTGCCTGTTAATGACGGGCCCGTTGTTAGAATGCTGGGCCGCTCACCGGACCCGCTAAGGACGTCTGCTAATACCAGGCGTCCTGAGCGGGTCCCGCCAGTGGACCTCGTAATGGGGCAGTAAGGGATTAACGGCACCGGCACCTTTACTGGCACTGTTCACCCCTTACCACGCTCCTCGTAATGAGGCCCATTGTTTCCTAATGCAATCAAGGAAAGATGTTATGACTTCATTATGGAGGATTTTACCCTGTATGGGATAAAAGCCCCAATGTGTATTGCGAATGATAAATGTGATAAGGCCAATAATCTGCTCTTGTCAAAGGGAGGTATGAATTCCTCTTACCTGGGTTTGGGAGATCCACCAGGGAGAAATCCAGTGACAGTAGTGCGGCTGAGGGGGATTGTGGCAGTTGAGTGTACCCAAATCACAGCACCCGTTGGTTCCAGTCTGTTCCTAAACATCCCATCTGTAACTCTCGCCATGCCTCCTATACAAGATGCTTTACAGTGTCCTTTAGTTTGTTTCAGAAAAACCTTATAACCTAGAATCCATTCTATGGAGCCCTACATCAGCTGCACACCAGACCACCAGCAGCTCCAGCACTGGCCTTCCTAATACATATGGTGAGCAATTAAAACCAGTGAAGACCTGAAGAACCGTACAGTGCTGCTGAATGACAGCAGGGAGCAACCGTGGTGGTCAACAGATTCACTAGATAAACTATTTTGGGGGGATTAAATCTTGGAAGCATCTGGATATGTTCCTTCCAACGCAAACAGGAACACATTTGTACCCAGACTGCCATTGTTCTTCAGCAGTGTAACCATGCAGAGGAAATGAATGGAGCTTACCCCACTGATTTAAATGTTTGTTGGTTGTAACACGCTCTGGTTGGGATAGGCATGGCCAGATTGGCCAGGAAGAGGGAATCAATATATAAATGTATAAACACAGATCTCAAAAGGCCCATTTGTGACTCATTGAATTATTATTATTTAGTGTGATATATAATGTGACACAAGCTCATTTACAGACTAAAGTGAATGAGTATACATTTTAATATTGGACAACCACCCCAATATTAAAATGTATTCATATGTCACTCTCTTTGTCTCAGACTTATCTTGTGTCTTATCATATATCACACTACATACTAATAATGAAATGAGTCACAAGTAAGCCTTTGGGGTGCTATGTTTATATATTGTTCCTCACCTGGTGATACACCGATGTGCTCATATCCATGCCCATCTCAATAGTTGAGTACAGGGAGCCAATGCTCAGAGGGGGACGCAGATAGAAAGAAACGACAGGGAGCAGTAAGTAGGGGTTATCTGCGTGAGATCAAAAGAGGAGGAGCAATCAGAAGGTGGGAAGAAGAAGCAGGAGATTGTGAAGGCCTCTTAAGCCAATTGTATGTTCCCCTAACTTTGGAGACAGTGAGGTATTGGCTAGTGAGTGAACTTGGTACTGCATTGTGGGGGTGTGGGTGTTAGTGTGGCATGTGATTCTAGAAAAGCTAGTTTAGGTAATAACTGTGAACAAATGTCACTGAGCGGAGGGAGGATGTCTGAGTAGTAGTCGTTGGAAGGAGGGGCTAGGAGTGTGGAGGAGGAAGTAGTAGTTGGTAGCAGGGAGTAGTGGTGTGGAGAGGGTAGTAGTAGTTGGGTGGAGGAATTAGTAGTATGGAGGAGGAATATTACATTCATAGCGGTAGGTAGTAGCATCAAAGTGTGTAGGCGAGTGAGAGACATCAGTGGGACAGGAGGTAGGAGGGAATTGAGATAGGGTAGAGTGAAAGGAGTAGAGTAGCAGGAGGAAGGAAGAGGGACGGGTGAGAGTGAGAATAAATGGGCCATTAGTGCGTCTGTAAGGTACACTTGCGCATTCCATCAATTCAATTACAACTGGATAGAGTAAGGAAAGTTAGGATGGATTAACTAGATAAGGCACATCTGCCTTTACTTCTTAACTGCTAGCATAATGCAGAAGTTAAAGAGTAGATTTCAACCTTCTGTATATACTTCCCAGGTTAGGGATGCCTAGGTGATAGAGGATGTCCAAAATAAGATGAGAGAGAGAGGGACGCCCTATTGCCCAAAGAAAAATGTGTTGGAACCCTCGAACCACATCAGAGAGTTGGAGTGATTTTTTTCCCATCGCATCACAAGACATATGAAGAAGTTTCAATTGATATGTAAACATCCTCCTGACAAGGTAAGTGAGGTCACATAAATGCATGCTTAGGCTGCAGAAAGCTAGTGTACGAGTAAAATACCACTTCAATTGGACTTGTTTTCATTCTCCGTTCAAGCAGTAGGCATATATGATTAAAAGAATGGTGTCTTCCTAAACATACCAGGCTGTTACATATAATATAATGCGTATTTCTTTAAAATCACTATCTTTTTTTCATTTTTCTTTTCAATTCAAGTACAATTGCATTATTTTCTGAACCTTCATTACATACAGCTGCATTTCCTTTCTACACTTCTTAATGACTTTACTGACATGCTGAAGATACACAGTTACAACTAAAAGTGAATTACACTCAAGACATTTTCATCACTCAGAAAACACCTTGCTTCCAGCTCTGTTTGGATGACAAGCAAAACGAAATTGGTCCTACTAAGCTACCGGTCTAAACAAGAGGCAATGCAAGGATGTCTGAAGAACATGAACCTTGATTCATGCCTCAGTTGGCTCCATGCGCTAAATCACTCAGGTTCATTATTGACATCTATCCCTCTTTCTGGCAACATATCAAAAGAAATGTCCTTACTGATTGGTACCAAGTGCCACTCCTTTAAAAGATAAAATCCTTCGTCAGAGAATTTCAGAACCATGGTTCCGACCTTTGCAATCTCAAAACATGCTGGAGAAAAAACGTGTATCATTGGTATTCGAATCATACACATGTGGGTATGAAACATGCCACCTCATATCAGTGACTACAGCACTTGATGACATCTCCTCCCTCCTAATAGAACAATGCTGGCTATACATCCCAGCCAGAATACTTTTCAAAGCTTCCAGCATCACACGCACGGCCCTGATCACCAGCCTACTGAGCCTAGCCAAAAAAAGCAGGGTCGGATTGCACATGCTCCTCTAGAAGCAAGAGCATTGTGAGGCTTGAGACTAAGCTAGCACACAAAGAGACATCATCCTGAAATTAAGCTTTCGCTTACTATGGTCCAGCTTATTTTAACATCATCCCAGTCACATTCACAACATTCCAATGCTCTTGCAGTTTAGGAAGAAACTCATTAACCTGTTCACCATGGAATACCTAAAGGTTACTTACAACCTGCTACGTCAAAGTACATAACTTCTGTGCAGTATGGGATATAAAGTGTACTATAACCTAAAGCCTCCCATTCCACTGCCCTATGTTAGCCCCATTTTAATGCGAACAGTGTTCAATTTCTTCGGAGCTAGATTTGCAGTATTTTTACCCAAATACGTATACCCATACAAATTTAAGTTGTATGATATCTACTAGATAGAATAATTTACTCTGCAAAGCCAGGCAATGTTCATCCTTGTGACTTTGAAAGTGAAACCTGGTTTAAATAAAAATTGTACTTATTGCTCATTATGAAATGTCAGCTTTTTTAACAGACATTCATTTATAGAACACGTTCCTCCTAGTTTCTGAAGCTTTTGGTGATTTTTTCAATCTTTATTGATGAGCTTGAAAATACGTAATGGGTTTGATGTCAGTATGTATGTCTGCATTTACGGGAGTTTGAAGTTCAGAATTCCTTTACACTTGGGACACACATTTAAAGGATTACAAAGCTTGTAGCATCATCATTGTGCCAACCTCTGAACATATGTTACCACCAGAAGCACGCACACACCCCGCATACTAAACTGCAACAACGAAACAATTACACAATGAAACAAACTACACACAGCCTCGCACAACAGCACACAACTACCGACCAAATAATTACTCCCACACTCAGCAACAGTAAGTGTAAACCGAACCGAAGCTGCGAACAGCACAACACAGCTCTCTTGCGCTTTTTCCCGCTCTGTCTTACTAACTTACCCTTCCCTCTTCCTTTTCAGATCCACCAGAGCGCCAGGGAACTGCTGCAGTGGTGATAGTTCATAGTAGTCAACATTCACCCACTGGCATGACGCACTGTTGGGTGTAAATCCTTCCTACTTAGAGGGAATCTATGTATAAAATAAACCAAATGAAGGTCTCAGAAACAGATGAAACAGTGGGCCTCATTACGACCCGGCGCTAAACCATGATGCTATTAGCACCATGGTCCATTCCGGGGTCCGCCATGGTGAATGGCGGAATTACCGCCCCATTCCAAGGTTGGCGGGGCGGTAATTCCCCATTCACCATGGGCCCTTCCCCATTCCCATTTTTGCCCCATAGGGCTCAATGGGAATGGGGAAGGCGCTAAGTACGGTGCCGCAAATTGCGGCACCGTACTTAGCACCAAGGTCCCTTTGCGGCACCCTACTTTAACGGCCGATAAAACCAGCCGTTAAGGTTGGGTGCCGCAAAGGAGCTCGTAATTAGGCGCTAAGTGTTTAACGGCGCCACAGCCTTTTCGGCGCCGTTAAACACTTAGCGCCTGGGTCGTAATGAGGCCCAGTGTCCCCTATCTAGTCCTCATGACACTCTGACAGAAACCTTGAAACAAATATAGACAAATATCGAAGTATCAAGCTGATATTACATACAAAATTGTATTATACAATACATCAATACAGTGGTCTAGCCCCCTAATATTTCAATAGGAGGTAGTTAATCATTTAAAAAAAAATCATCACTATACAACATCTGATGGTACACAAATGAATACTCCAATTATTACAATGATGATACACTGTGTATGTGATTGGCACAATGAAAATCAAGTCCCTATGACCTGATTGCTTATAGTGTTGGTTATTTATGCCCAAATCTCACACGATGGTTCTCTTCACCCAACTCATATACATTTATTTCCTATGTGGCTGAACGATGCTGGACATTAATCAGGGGAAGAATGGGTGTATCTTTAAGTGGCTGGAGATGGATTCCACTGTTCTCTCCCATATGTTTTCCTGATGGCCCCTGAAAGTTGTTACTGCTTCTTTATCCATTAAAACAACACTGCAACCATTAATATTGCTCTAGCTGTTCAACCATTCTCAGCTTAACCTCATCCACCTGGGCGTGAGCGAGGTAAATATGTCATCTTCTATCTTAGTTCAATTCCTGGGTGATCCCTATTGGACTTTCCCCAGTGGTGAGCCTTGAGTCAGTTGCTCTCAACTGAGTAAGTTGAAATAGAAAGGTGGGGTTTGTTGGTTCCTGAGTAGTACGCCCTTCTGTTGAAAGGGCCTTGTCTATCCTCTGGCAAATGACATTAAATCTCAGCCATCACAGTACATATGGTGCATGGTATAAATATCCTTTAATACAACATAACATAACATAACATAACCATCATAAATCCATCATGAGGTATCTTGCAGGAGCCATTTATTGCAAAACCACTCTCAATCATTGTACCTGTACTCCCTCATGTACAAACTGTAACAATGGTCTCTGACACTTTTCCTACAGTGCAGTGATTTGAGATTTGCTTTTCCTTAAACGCATTTCAGAAACACAGCAATTCTTAGGTTTTTGGACTGTTTTTCACTGTTTCGAGCAGGAACTATAGGAATTACTTGACCAGAAGGTGTAACTCCATAAATCAACTGCCTGGATCATCCAAAACTCTGCCTCTCACTGTCTTTTGCTATGAAAATAAAATCAAGGCTTTCAAATTCTATAACCACATTTTCCTAAACAATAAAAAAACATGCTCCTAGGCATTATAGATGCCTACTTCTCTCTATGTGCCCCCCCCCTTTAAGAGCCTTTTAGGACTGTGCTGTTTTGCTAATATTTTGTCTCTATACTTTTGGCTGCTGTTTTCCTTTCTTTTTTTCCATCACATTTGACTGCTTCCTCCCTCACTCTTTGTGGCAATTTCCCCTTGCTGCCTTTAATACCATGTGTATTTGTTCTGTTTGATTGTGTCAAATTTGCCTCCATATGTATGCCTGTTTTTGTTTCTTCGTGCTCTCCTCCGGTGACTGCTTCCTGTGACTGCTTCTTTCCTCCCCTGCCTGCCTCCCCCTTTATGGATCCTCCGTGTCCCTTAGTTTGGAATTGTTCCAAAATCCTGCAAGTCTACCTATATTAGACCACTCTTATACAATGAGGTTAAAAAGCCAACGACCCAGCCAATATGAAAGTTACCTTATCCTGCAAAAATCCTGGAAAACATGTGTACAAAGAATTGCTCAAACACCTGGAATCCAACAGACTGCTGGACCAATCCCAGGTTAGCTTTATGCCCATAAGAGGAACTGAATCAACAATCCTCTCCAGGTGGGAATGACATATCGATGAACACAGACAGCAATACCCAATCCACTTCATACTACTGAACATATCTGCCGGTTTTGACACTATCAAACACACAACCTTAATAAAAAAACTGGAAGAATCTGGCATCCAAAATACTGAACTACAATGGCTAAAATCATTCCTCACTGATGGAACCGAAAGAACCTACCTACCACTGTTCACCACAAGCACAATAAATATCACAGGCAGTTTACCACTTCTCATGAAACTCATTGAAATCTAGGAACTCACATGCTAAAAGTAAGAATATGACACCCAGCCAATCTTTAAGATAACAACAACAATGACCCTGACAACACTCTCAATTAATACCTCATTGATATCAACATGTTGATGACTAATAATGACCTAAAACTAAACCCAACCAAAACTAAAATAACGATGACCCCACAGAATGGCAACCAAACATAGGCATCACTCACTTGGCCTCAAGTAATGGGAACTCATCCATAAACCTCAAGTGTAACAAAACACCTGGGTATGCTCACAGACAGTGGTCTCGTGTCTCACATTTGAACCATGGGTAATACAATTGTAAGAACATGTTTCTACCATCTACGTTTAATAAGAGTTATTCACCCAGACCATGACTTCCCACACTGAACACTTGCCATTATCTTCTTGGTATGATAGATAATAGACTACTCAAATAGACTACACCCAAGAATGCCTGACTACCTCAGAAGGAAACTACAATGCATCCAAAACGCAACTGCAAGACTCCTTCTCAGACTAAACAGGAGGGAACACATCACCCCAGCCCTGCAAATTCCACATTGGTTACCAATCAAAAAAGAAATCAAATGTTTTTTTTTGTTGTTTTTTTTGTTTCAGAGAAACTTTACTTGAAAAATTACAATGCTAATACACAGCTCAGACTAACACATTTAACATCTGGTTGGAAGTAGTTAACAGTTTTGAAATTAAACCAAGCATATTAAACTTTCCACACAAAAGCATAAAATGAGGTGGAACTTACAGGCAATAAAAAAGTTAAATAAAACCAATCAAGGTCGAACAAGCCACGAAACCGGCCTTTGAAACCAGCGCTAGACGTGGACCTCTGCCGCCTCCAAGAAGCCGTGACCCTCCAAGAGGCGGTTCTTCTTCTAGAGGACTACTCATGAAGAGGGGCCCACCACCAAGAAGTGGCGGCCCTCCGCCTAAAAGGTCTGCACCTTCAGGACCAATTTGCAGCAGTGGTGGAATGGGAGGGAGAGCTCATTTGTCACGAAAATAAATCAAATGTGAAGCCCTCTGTAATGCCCACAGTGCACTATATAAATAGGGAGCAGAATTCCTCCTTCAAAAATCACCCAATACCAGTCAAGAAGAATTGTTAGATCAGGAATTTACCTCTGAATAGAAACAAGGCACTAAGACAAAAGTACATTTGAAGCTACAGCTTTCTCCATTCTCATAGCCAAACTATGGAATTGGATCCCTATGGAAATCAGGATGAAAGAGGAGGACCTGATCTTTTGGAGACAACTAAAAACCTGGTTATTCAAATCTCTGGGATATAAGTCACCAATTTCTCTTACACTGATGTATCAAGAAAGAATATGTCACACCGGTTTCAGACAATACCAGGGCAACTCTGTAATGGACTTCCAAACCCAAGTCCACAAGACCTGGGAAATCAAAACGATCCAGACAACCCAATAAGTCATACCTCATGCCTCAGCCTACCCAAGTAAAAGGCTTTGACCTGAAACAATCACAGACCCCAAAACAATGCACTACAATACAAGCTCTCTTCTAGTTTGTTCCCACACCTAGACAATCCCAAAATTGTCACGTGATGTTCGGTAGCTGCATGACCCCATACTGGTGCGAAAATGAGCACCCCAACAAAGAAGCAAAAATGTATCTCACAGCTGATCGGTACCAAGGGACTATCTAGAATCCAATACCCAAATTTACTAACCAACTCCATTCTCTACCACCTCACTCACTGCACACGTTACCATGCACTCCCAGAAGGCTAGTAAAAACAAGCCCGCTAAAGATTCCTAAACCGCACATCTTTCTTCAAACCAGCTCACATAGCCCTCTATTAGCCTCAATCACCCAACAACTCAGACACTGGTTGTCTCCCATCTGGATGACGTCCCTTCCAGGTCATCCTGAGAAAAGGGCTAACAGAGAGAAGAGCTTAAACACATTCAAATCCTGTTTTCCCCTGGAAAGAGACATGGTCCTGAAATCATGCACAACACATCCAAGAGAGCCCTACTAACATGTGCATCAACCCTGATGCACCTTGACCTATCCCTAACCCAACTGTCACATGCAAATAATCAGGAACAGCTCTAACCTGGATAATGTCTTCAACATCCCATTCACATGCACTCAACCTACTCCACCCAAACACACCCTCAAACTGATGCTCATCAATACTTGCTCTGCTGTACTCCACAAGGCAGACATTGCTGATATCCCCCCAGAACTTAACACACTCATCATAAAAGAAATATGGCATAGCCCCACCTCCTTCCACGTCATGGATGTCGTTGTCCCTGCCGACTATAGCATCTAGAATGTCAATCACCCAGAGAAGTCTGGCGTTGCCTTGCAGTCCTCAACAAGACTTCATGGACATATACTCCCCAGAATCCCTCACCGCTCAAATCCACTGAGCTCCTGACATTTAGTGTTCTGCTCTCACATACTGTCACTGTTACTAGTTACTTGATCTATGACCCACCACCAAGTAACAACGCCTTCCTGGATGAAATCACTGATCTCATTCCATTTACTCTCATTCACTCCATCAATATCTTTCTAAGAAAAATCAATCTGTGAGGCATACATCCAGGTGAGAAAATAAACTCTCCTTGATCTCATGGACACCCTCTGCATTGCACAGCACATCACTGATCCCACACACTCCAAAATGAAGTACTTGTGACCTGTTAGTAACCTCATCACCAAACATCAACGGCCTCCCATCTATTTAAGTACCTTTGGTTTCAAGTTTCTAATGCACTCAACCTAATGTATTAATAATGGTGTGGTTCAATAAACAAGCAAAGTCTTAATATCAGTAAATGTGAATGATATGTATTGCCAATTATTGCATACTGAAAAGGATACTCAACAAAAACATGTTGACGCAAACTGGTTTCTGACAATTAACCATGAGCCGAAACGTGTTTCGAGAAATGCATTTCCTATTCAGGACTCTATGAGATGTGCAAAAGGTCAACAAATAAAGCTTTACACGTACTGAAGTGTTGCTAATAGTATGTGTGATCTATATATAATTTGTGAAATACAATGTTCTGACAGTTAAGTCACTACTGTTAAAAAGAACATCACACACCACGATAACTGATTAAACAAAAAGTGTTGTATCAAGTTACAACAACAACATAATATCATGGACACAATTGAAATACGAGATAAGGACACACAAACAGAAACCAAAGACAGACAATCGTTAACTTTCTTAAGATATTTCAGACTTCAATTTACATAACAACTAACCTTTAGGTTGTATGTATACTATGCAGTGATACGGAAGCGTGCCATTCGGTCAAGCGCCCCATACATGTGCAGTGCCCAAGTGCACCCATGGGTAAGCCCACATTTGTATTACAAATCCAATGTGTTAAGACCCCTATTATTAGGAATTTGTATTACAATAAGTTTTAAACAAGCAGGTTCATGCATTTGTCGAAATTCATGCTAAAAAGACTAAGGGCCTCATTACAAGTGTTGCAGCCCGGAAACAAGGGTGCTGGTACGCTTACCGACATCCTTGTTTCCGGACTTCCACACTGCGAGTTTGCCTGCCGTGGCTGCTGCACCCGGCAGGTCTGACCCTGCCAGGCGCATCAGCCCCAGCAGGCAGACTCATCATGGAAGCATCGGTACGTTCAGTAATGGTGCCAGTGGTTCCGTGGACTCCACGGGAATGGGGACTCACATTTTACTGGCACTTAGCTTCCCGGTCTGCCAGGAGGACTTGTAATGTCCTGGTGGCTCCGTGAAGCTAGGTGCCGGTAAAATGTTACGAGTCTGGCGGCAACCCGTTGGAAGCACCGGCAGGGTTACTGCTGGACTCTTAATGAGGCCCTAAATTTTTGCACTGACAAGATTATGTTCAGTTGGCATTGGACTGTTGCAAAAGTTATCATCTCCTCCAAATAAGAAACGGTCTCAAAAATGCAGTTGAGGATTTTTTTTTTAAGAAGTATAAATGGCCATGGGTCAGTTAACCAACAAGAAGTCATAGACAGTGTTGAGATAAATACATTGCTAACTTACTGAATGTGTTTGTGGTTGGTCGTATAACTTACTTTTAGTAAAGATTCATGAGTTGAACAGACAATGAAACATAGCAATGTTGAATGTTATACCGCATGGCTGAAAGGAAGGACACTAGGCTTTGTTATTAAAAAGCCTGTGTTCCTGCTCGCATGCTCAATGACGCTGACGCTGTGAGAGATTAAATGAATGAGTAAACCATTAACGTTAATGTGGTTAACCTAATTGAATTTATTCACAGTGACTTATACCTAACAGGAATTACTCTTACCTGATAATATGTTGTGCTGTGTTCCCAGTGAAGATGTAGGTCCAAAGTCTGTGCGAGCCGATAAGCCACCATTAATATTTGCTTATTGAAAGGCATACATTTTCATGACAACGCATGTCGTAAACAGTGAAAATGGACTGCAAAGTACAATATCATATTAATGCTTGAAAGATCAAATGCCATCTTGGCCCTGTTTGTGATACGTGTTGAATTAATCGAGTGAAGTGTTGCTATAGCGTTTAATTTAAACGGATAATTCTCACAGCTAGCTAATGCAATATGTAACGTCTTCAGAAATGATGGTAATCAAACCGAACAAAATTCATATCTCTTGAATATGAATCGAAAATATTTAAGGTGCCATCCTGTGTATGATCTCCATTTAAATCATCTTATTACATGCTCATGTGTAATACTGAGAATAAACCTGTAGAATTCTATGCACATTCATGGATACAGATTGCAACATCAACAATAACACATCACTCAAAAACGCAAGACAGCCATTCATCAAATTATAAAATAGCAGAACCCACAAGTATAAAAAGACAAAAACACAATAATTCTATTAAATTATGAAATTATTAAATCATGATTTGTGTATCATTGAAAGAAACCAATCTTCACATACAGGGACAGATTCTCAAAAACATGCACATCTCAATGGGATAAGCAATTAGGCAAAGATGCACCTGTGCCATTGCACATCTCATTGAAGGTGGAAAATTCATAAATACAATACCAAAAAATGTCCAGTGCACAAGAATATGCAAATTGTTGCACTGAAGAGGCGCAAATAAGTGGACATTTAATGGTGCATCTGAGGAGATATGCACGTTTCTGGCACATCTTTCAGAGGCAGCTTTTTATGTGCAAATGCTGACATGGCCATCGCTTTGCACCTACATGTGCATCTCATCCCCAAAAGGAGTGAAACTATTCCAAGAACCATAAGCAAAGTATTTCAGGCAATTTGTTTAATCTTCATTCACTTTTTTGTCTTGTGTGCAAAAGAAGTCTGAGAATAAGAGAATAATGCATGATGTTTTACTTTAGCTGTGTTGTGAGTTTATTTTGTAAAGTGGATACCTCCCATGTGAGTAAACGTATACCATTTAAATATCCCTGCCATGTCATTCAGGAATGTGACAGAACAATACAACGTCCATATAACAGTCACTCTAGAATTGATTATATCTTTGTGAGAATAGCTATATGGCCATCAGTAGAAGGTTTTGTTGTTATTACCATAGGCCCTTCACAGCTTCACTGTGTTATCTAGTTGAGGAAAGGGCAGCCACAGGGTTTGAGCAGCGTACAACGAATCACTCCACTGTAGGACAAACAAGGACAAAGGTGAGAAGGGCAGACATTCTGGGGAATGATTGGCGGTCATACATATATACCCACTTTTTCACCAACATCAAAGCCTTCTGCTGTGACATGCTAGATGATCAATTTATATTAAATCAATATGAGGGAATGATTTTGAGCCTACAAACCGTTTTTTTTCTTCAAAATCTTATAAAGGCTCTAATAAAAGGGCACCTAGGTACGAAAGCTGGTTTGTGATGACTGTAGAAGGGCAAAGATGGATGTGTTAGATTGTGCCAGGGTGATCCGTTGGGATTGAAAGGGGAGCTACAAGAGAAGATGGCCTATTACAAAGCATTAACTAAGGGAAAAAAGGAGTCCTACCAACTTGATAGATGAGATGTCCTAACAAGAGAATGAAGGGGAAAGGACCTTCATCTCTTCTGGAGGATGGTCACGGGCTGGGATAACCTTTGGCACAAGCACATTGGAGAACTGTATTCAGACTACCCGTACTGCATGACTGCTCGAGAGGAATGCAAGGGAACCAACCCCGGGATTATGGACCTGATTGTGATAACAGTGAAGGAAATGGAGGGAGCCATAAGGGCCCTCCAGGGTGGAAAAGCACCAGGCCCTGACAAAGTCCCCAAAGAACTCTTAAAAGACAACCTCGGGATTTGGGGCCTGGTCCTTAGTTGGGTTTTTAACGCTGCAAACAGTACAGTACAGGAACGATCCCTAGGTCTTGGCACCAGGCAGAAATAATCCCAATTTTCAAAAAGGGCCATAGAAACCAACCGGGCAACTACCGCCCAATATCTCTCTTGGATGGAGCAGGTAAAGACTTTGGAAAGGTCTTGTTTGAACATCTCCATGTGAGGACTGTGTCTGCAGGGTTAATAAGTAAACTGCAAGATGGATTTCAAAAACAGATTAGTACAGTGGCAATGGACCAGTGTTTTGCCAGGTGCAGGTCCTGAAGAAACACACCAACCTGGGCAGTGCTAGGGTCTACAGGGTTTTTGAGGACTTCAGAACTGCCTTCGACTGTGTCCCTCGGGACCTGCTCATGTGTGCACTGGCCAGAAAAAAGCATACCCCCAGACCTCTAGTCTTTGATCCAATTGCACTATACCTCCAATAAAGCAAATGTTAGATGGGGACCTGGGGGAGATGACTGAGCCCTTTGAAGTACAAAAGGGAGTCAGGCAAGGATGCATACATGCGCCACTCCTTTTTAATCTGTACATCAATGAAGTAATTGAAGAACTTGAGGCTTGGAACCTGCACCCGCCAACGATGGGCAACCTTATCTTTCCCTGTCTTGACTTTGCTGATGATGCCGTTTTGTTGGCAACGTCCCCGTTGGGGATCAAATTCACCCTTGGAATATTCCTAAACAAGTTTAAGGAATTAAGACTATATTAAACAAGAAAATAAAACAAAGCTATGGTGTTCCGACGTAGACTGGCCAGAAAGGTGAATCTTGCAGAGTCAGTTGATGGTGCTGCCCAGGAGCAAATCTCTACCAATGTTTGTATGGGAATTAGGTTCTCCTAAAATGGCCATGGACGTACCAGGTTGAAAAGGCTACTGTGACCATTGAGAAGTATATTGCTGGGCTATATTACATTTCCATTATACCCAGGCTAGTGGGGCCATTAGCCCAGCCATCCAGCTATATCGATCACAGGCTCTTGCCTCAGCATTGAATGGGGGGAGAGATATGGGGCTGTGCTAACGTTGAAGCTCTGGGAGTTTCGGAATCAAAATTCCTCAATCGTTTGTTGTTAATGTGTGAAAGTATGCCAGGAGCTAGTGTACAACTGGAGTGTGACATACTATCAGTAGCGGTCTACACCAATTTGAATCCAGTATTTTCTTGGGCAATACTTTGGTCCTCCCTGGTTTGGGTTGCTATAGAGAGGTCATGAAACACATGCTAACCTAGGAGGGGGCTAAGTCTTTGCCATTGATGAAGAATGTTAAAACATTGCTGAAAAAGTTAAACCTAAGTACATTTTGGTCTGAACCGGAAGCCATTAACAGTCAGGCCAAGGGGATAATTAAGCAAGCAGGCACTGAGTACTCCAGGCGATCTGTGGTGGCAGCATGCAGAAAGCTCGCAAACGGAACTAGATATCTTAGGTTTAAACCAGCCTTTGGCTTTGCATCCTATATGGATGGCATGGGCCCCTGCTTCGCACGTCGCTTGTACATAGATTTTCAAATTCATACCCTAAAACTGGCGTCTCTCACCAAGTCTTGGCTGGGGCCAGCTAAGTCATTTTGTTCAACATGTGAGGACACGGGTGAATCAATCGCACATGTTTTGTTTATCTGCAGGAGGTATGATGATCTTAGGAGAAAATATCTGATCACACTGCTGAAGCAAGCAGGCATTCACCTATTACAGTTTCCAAATATATCCATAGAGCCTGGCTGAGGAGGTATAAAATGGTCATTGTAGAGGTCTGAAAACAGAGAACTCATTCTGAGATTTTTAAGTGGGGATTTTATGGGTATGTTGATTCCGCACAAGTTGATTCCGTACAATTGATTTGGACTTTCGTCACCCATTTTAATTCCAATTTTATCTGCTTATATCATTTTTTATACATTTTTATGGAATTGTATTTTATGGTTTTTAAGCTGAAATAATGTAACATTGATGATAAATATCTATGATTGTGTTGATGTAGAGTAGGTTTATGGATTTAATTGATATAAATGTGTACAAACTAGCACTGTGATTGCTAAACAGCCAAATGGAAAATGTTCTACTTCCTAATAACCTCTAATTCTGGTACAAGTGTTTTATGGCCGCAGTGGTATGAGATCCGCATAGGTGAAATCAATGGCAACACAGTCTGCAGCTATGTCATAAAATGCCCTCACTTTTAATGTCCTGTTACATGTGTAAAAAGACATACCTATGCATACCCTTGCAGATTTAAGGATCATGTTGAAGAAATTGCAAACATACCTTTATCGTGAGGATTATGATAACCCTGCTGTGACAGCACTGCTGATGCTGACAGGGCTGATAGTAACTTGACTAGTATTGGTATGGAATCTCATTGTGGGTGTGTTAAGTACCCCCCCTCTCACTGACTCACCATCTGCATTATGACATGGGGTGGGAAGTGATACCTCTGGCTTACCTCTTCTCCAGTCAGTTGAATTATGGTGATCCTCCTCCTATATATAATGTTCCCCTCATCATCCAGCGCAGCATTAAGATGCCTGCTGGATTTTCCCTTTTGGAATGTTTAACTGTCTCTCTAGGCTTGGATTATATACTGTGTCATTACTTGTAATCGGTGGGGGGGGCTAGGGGGACTACTTCTATAGTTGGAAATATCAGCTGCACACTTGTCTGGGCCACTTACTCCAAGTTAAGAAAGAGGCAAATCTGGAAGGGCATTTTTTAGAGAAATCCAGTGCTCACGTTTTGTGAATAAGCATTTTGATGCATATTTGTTCACTTTCTGTGGGCATTCGCCCTCTGCATTCTTAATTTGGTGTATGTGCATACTTTCCACCCACTTTGCACAACTTTCGCACAGATTCTGTACTGCTTTACTAATGTGACACATCTCTGAGACTCACATTTCTGTGAATTAGGCACATCTTTTTGTGGCACATGAGTGGCACATTTGTTGCGCACCTCAGTTTTGCCCACATTATTATTTTTTGAGCATCTGGCCCAATGTCCTTTTCAATGACATGGCATTGCCTTTGTTTCGTCAACTGCAAAAGGTGAGCATGTATAATGTTCACATACAACATTTCTTCACAGCCATCTTAGTTGTTGTCCATTAAACCCTATTAATTATGTGGCTATGCCTTCCTCAAGGCGAAACAATGCTTCTCAGTGATATGTTCTGTTTGAAGGGTAGATCTAAAGTGAAATAGAAAATGTGATGTTGTCTTAAGGATCCTCTAATTTGTGTTCATGAACGTAAATCCTTTTAAAATGTTGTACAAATTAACACAGTTCGCATAGCCACAAATATGGAGATTCTACTGATAGCAAGATATAAAAAAAAAAAGATAATAACAAATGAGTGACATGGAAAAACAATATTGCATTGTACATTAAAAAAGGGAAAACCAGTTTGAAAAACACTGCAATTGAGTTAATCATCTTTAGTAAAGTCAAAACCCAAGAACCCAAAAACATCCTAAAGCACACATCATATTAACAAATGTGCTGATCCTTACCGTGTATTATTTACACATCAGACTACAAATAAATAACCCTACATGTTTAAGTTCTCCCATTAAGACATTCATCACGGGTGAAAATAATTGTACATCTGTTTGAAGTATCGAAATTACTGGCTGTAATGGGTATTGATACATCTACAAATAATTACTGCAATTCATAATCAAATGTAAAAATAAATATATTTTCAATTATTCATGTCACACATCAAGAAAATAACATTCTTATAAATCAGATTCACAATTTATTCATTTCTTCAGTCAATGGATAGTGCATCGTTTAGAAAGCAAATACATCCAGACTTAAAAAAAAACAAACATCATTTAGAAGTGCCCTAAACAACACAGACAGATTATGCCTGGAAACAATGTATTCATAATCAAATGTAATGTTGACCTTTATGAGGTAAATGCTTTGTACTTTTTTTTTTTATAATAACGTGGGATGCAAAATGAAAATCGTTACCAACCCCCTAGATGAATAGTGTTAAAAAAACATGTTGATAGATGAAAAGTGTTCCAAAGCCCTGGCGAGCAAGAGCAGTGATATCCTTGTGACCGGTCCACCAAAAACTGCTGAAAATTAGAAAATGTGAGAAGTTCAGTTTCTCAGACTCAACAGTACACTGTTAAAAATAACAGTAATGAACAAGCATCTATCCACTTCATATTGTATATAAGCTTACTAGAGAATTTTACAAAAGATTAAGACAGAGTCCTGTGAATGTATGACACCAAATTAGAAACATTATACATGTTATGATTTCAATTTCAAATAATTCCACTTCAGTATTTCAGTGGTCTTACAGTCAGGAACAAGATCCTCAAGTGAAACCACTAACCCCCTTCAGCAACATATGCAGAAGAAACAGATACAGTGTTTTTGTGTCTGGGTAAGTCACCTGAATACAACCACTATCCATTTGAGGAGTATAAACAACTATACTGCTCCTTCTAGTGTGCCATAGCCCAGATAGTGCAAAATGGGAAGATAGAGACCTCGAATTGTCTATTGATTGGGAAAAAGAAAAATATTATTGCAGGTGTAGAGATCATGAGTGGTTAGGAACCACTAGAAATATTGAAAATAGTATTGAACTCAAATGTTGAACATAAGGAGATACATATCATCCTTTGGTATCCCACAGATGAAACAGTACATATCGCAAGGCAGAATCCTACACTTCAATTATAGCAGGACATCATAAACCATTGAGACATCAGCTCTTATGTACATTGTACACTAATATGTAAACAAAATCGTATTATGTTATGTTATGCTAAGTTACTGTGATGTATACTGTGCACCACTGCCATTTTCATAGTCTCCAAGCACTCACAGGGTTTTGAAAAGGAAGGAGTATTGGGGAGGATTAGTTCATGGGAGGAGATGGCTAGCACAACAGAGCTTTTGATGTACTGTTTGTAGCTTCAGTTCAGAAAAACTGGTCACTGTGTGTTGAGTTTGCTTCTAGATTGTATGGGTGTGGGTGTTGTTTTGGTGTGTAGGTCCATATGGGTTTGTTTTGTGTGTCTGTGGCATTGTACTGTAGGTTTAGTGTCTTGGGTTGAGTGAGATTACAGAGATGGTGTGGCATTTGCTGTGTGATTTTCAGCTTGTGCTATGGTGGGGTATGTGTACATTGTATTTGCTGTTTGAGAGGTGAGTTAGTAGGAAAGGTGAAGGCCTTAGGTGGGTTTAGCTGGGGTGAGGTCTCTGCCATCTAGTAAATTGCATTTTTCAATTAAGCTGAATTCCTTATTTCGCAGTATAATTCTTGTGGCTTGCTTTACCCAAACTCAAGGTTGTTGAATACAAGCTTGTGCCCACTATGCAGGACTAAGAAGTAGACAATCTTGCACTTCATGTTGATTTGTACTAGGACCATGCATTTTAGAAGCATGTATTTGAAACCCATTTTGAGGGGGACTGGGATTTTTTACCCTATCATGGCTTTGAAATTGCTGGATTATTGTCTAGATCTGTACATAGTGTATGCCCTGTTATATTCATAGGGCATGGCTGTTAAGAAAAAAGACCCTGAAACAGGCTTGCCCTAACTCTGAAGACTGCTGATGCATTGGCGAGGCTGCAAGTTCTTTTCTCCTCACCTTGACTATATGTTCTGCTGTTCTAATGCTGGGTTCATCTTTTCTGGAGAACTGTGTTATAAACCAGTTTCCTTGAGCACTTGCACTTTGAACCGATGAAATTCTATTTTATCTTTTTTAACCGGAACAATTGTTTTATAACTGTTCTGACAGGATTTTATTAATGTACAATGTCGATGAGAAGTTGTATGTATATCTACTATGGTAACTTTTTAATGTTAAACTTTCCTTTTTTGTATGAACTCTGGTGATGCATTTGTACTTGCTTTTATGGTATATTTACCGAAATAAAGCTGATTTTGCGGTTGGCAATATTATGCTATACTTTTGTTGTGGCAGTCCAGTTTGTTTTGGTTCTGTTTTACAATGTTTTTTGGGTCCTTTCCTATTTTCGCTGTCAGATTTTCTTCTTCAGTAGTGCTTCCTGTTTAGGTGGGTGAGTGAAAGAACCAGGTTTTTAGAAGTTTTCAGATTTTTAGGTGTTCTTCTAATGTTTGTAGTTCCTTGGGAATGAGTTTCAAAGTTTTGCTGTGATGCAAGAGAATGCTGATCCGCCATCTTTCAGTTTCGAGTATTGCTTTAGTTCGAGGTGTATGTCATTTCAGGATCTGAGGTTATTTTTGTCTGTAGATGAAGTTTTTCTGGTATGAATTCCACTCCTTGTCTGTGTACTCCTCTGTGTGCTATGCAAAGAGTTTTGAAGTATATCCTTGCAACCAGTGTGGGGTTCTCAGTGCTGGTGTTATGTGTTCTTTCTTGTTGAGTGCGAAGAGTAATCTTGTCGCTTATTTCTGTATTCGCTGTCGTTTTTGGTGAGGAAATCTGCCATTCCAAATTAAATGTTTTTGCAAAAGTATATTCTTGACATGACGAGGGACATGACAGCGAATGTTCTATGTGGGAAGGTGAGGAAAGGGAGATTTTATTTGTGTGTAGATGGAAGAAGCAGATGGAGTTTTCTGGTATGAATTCCACTCCTTGGCTGTGTACTCCTCTTTGTGCTATGTAAAGAGTGTTGAAGTATATCCTTGTAAACAGTGTAGGTTTCTCAGTGCTGGTGTTATGTGTTCTTTCTTGTTGAGTGTGAGGAGTAATCTTGTCGCTGATTTCTGTATTCGCTGTCGTTTTTTGGTGAGGAAATCTGCCATTCCAAATTAAATGTTTTTGCAAAAGTATATTCTTGACATGACGAGGGACATGACAGCGAGTGTTCTATGTGGGAAGGTGAGGAAAGGGAGATTTTGTTTGTTTGTAGATGGAAGAAGCATTTCTTTACAAATCTGTTGACGTGTGGTCCCAGTGTTTGGATATTGGCCATTAATATTCTAAAATTGTTAAATACTTTTGAGGGATTGTGCCAGTTTCCCATTTGCAAGGCCATTGAGTATGATTTTTATCCAAAGGATTGTTGGTCGTGATCATGATTCTGTTTTCTATGGGTTAGGTTTAAGGCTGTAGGTTTTTATCTGTTAGTTTATCCACATGAGGCAAAGGCAGTGGGTGATGGTGTGGTGTGGTGTGTTGGTAGAGCAGCCCAGAGCGAACACGCAGCTGCAGGGCCGCCATAGCTGGAACACAGTTGGTGGAAGGCACGCCAGTACCAAAGGCAAGTCCCAGGATAGACTGGAGCCCACAGCAATGCTTCCTGAATGTAGGGGCCAACACAGGCCGACCAGTGTGGACAGAAGCAAGGCTAGTGGTCCAGATAAGAAGGGTGGAGATACCCTCGGAAGAAAGGCTGAGAATAACACCTGGGAAAAAGATTGTGGGAAAGCAATATATGAGGCAGTATCGGTCTGGGACCCACACCCACAAGACTGGAAGCCAACTCTATATTGGAAGAAGTGTACAAATCATAGAAAAAGGCAAGGGATAGAGAGATATTCCCTGGTGATGTTACTGCTTCATTTAATGGCTACTGCCCAACTCGTGATGAGGCCCACAGAGTGGTATTTTAGTCAGTCAGTCACATACTTTATTTCAGCATAATGCCATACAAGTTACATCATAAACCATAAATATAATACATACAACTGTAGCTATAGCATCTTTTGATCCGTAACAATATATACTAAAGGCCTGATTAAGAGAAGCATTTTATAATGGTGGAATCCCATTGGAAAACACTCTGTGAATCAGGCCCTAACAGTAAATTGCAAATGCAACATTTCTTACAATAGCAGCATAAACCTGCAGCAAAATACAAACTGAGGGCCCATCATAGCATAAGCTTACATTAAAACACAGAGGACCTATCATAATAGATTTGCATTAAAATGCAAATGGGGCTCCGGTCATAAATATTAGAATTGGCAAGGAGTCTTTACTACCTTGTGGCATGATGAAAATAACATTGGATACCTTACACAATTCCACCCTCATAGCCTATTTACTTTAAAGCACTAAAAGACATTTTACACAAAAGAAATGCATACAACCACATATAACCTATAAGCACGAAAAACACAGTACTTATTGTTAAAAACCTACAGTTGATCTACCCGGTTCAGCAGGCAATTTCTTCCCAACCATGCTCAGTGGAGGAATTTAGCAACAAAATGTTCAATATTTGGGTTTTCTGATTGTTTGCACTTTTTGAATGCCTCATCAGTTCTACCCATAATAAATAGATTAAAAAGAGGGTTCAAATGTCTATCTCTTATCATCCCAAAGCTACCCCAAATGAACTTGAAATTGCTAATTGGTTCTTCTCTATGTGCACAAATGGGGCAGATACTACTATGGCAGGCCTTCCAAGAACATGTCAATTTCGCCACTATCAGAGTAGAAATTCAGAGGGTAATTCATAGAATTTCGCAGAAAAGTGTCGCAAGCGGCTGGCGCAGAGTGTCCGCGTGCGATTGTCTGCGCCAGGCACGTGCGCTAAAACCGATTTCCGCGCACAGCGTATTCATGGATTTTAGGCTCCCAAACCAGCCGTGGCGCAGAGTATCGCAGCGACCCTGCAGCAGCGCCAGTAACGCCCCCAAGAACGCCCTCGCGCAAGGAAAAGCCATCAAAATCGCTAAATCATCGCAAAGGGCTGCGCTAACCCTGGACCAGTTTACAGGGCTGCCAAACAAGGAACGCAAAGCGGGTAACGTTCATATCAGGGGTACGCGGGAAGTTGTACACGCGATTAGCCAGGGTACGTGTATTACAGGGGTACGCGGGAAGTTTAACACGCGATTGGCCAGGGTACGTGTATTAGAGGGGTACGCGTGAAGTTTTACACGCGATTAGCCAGGGCACGTGTATTACAGGGGTACGCGGGAATTATCACACGTGATTTGGCTGGGTAGGTGTATTACAGGGGTACACGGGAAGTTTTACACGCGATTTGGCTGGGTACGTGTATTACAGGGGTGCGCTGGAATTATCACACGCGATTTGGCCAGGTACGTGTATTACAGGGGTGCGCAGGAATTATCACACGCGATTTGGCTGGGTACGTGTATTACAGGGGTGCGTGGGAAGTTACACACGCGATTAGGCTGGGTGGGTCCTCACAGGTGTTCCCTGTACACCCTCCACGGCCCCTGCAGGCAGCCCACAAAACAGGGGACTACCCTGCACACCTGCTCATGTCCCCCTGCACCCCCACCCCCCAGCCACCAGGGGCACCCTCCACCAGGCCCCCACCCATATCTACCACCACCCCCACCCCCCAGCCACCAGGGGCAGCCTCCACCAGGCCCCCACCCATGTCTACCACCACCCCCGCCCCCCAGCCACCAGGGGCAGCCTCCACCAGGCCCCCACCCATGTCCCCCTGCACCCCCACACCCCAGCCACCAGGGGCAGCCTCCACCAGGCCCCCACTCATGTCTCCCTGCACCCCCATCCCCCAGCCACCAGGGGCAGCCTCCACCAGGCCCCCACTCATGTCTACCACCCCACCCCCACCCCCCAGCAGTGCAGGGGCACCCTCCACCAGGCCTCCACTCATGTCTCCCAGCGTGCTACGTGTATTTCAGGGGTGCGCGGGAAGTCCCACTCGCGAATAGCCTGGGCGCGTGTATTTCAGGGGTGCGCGGGAAGTTCCACACGCGAATAGCCTGGGCGCATGCATTTCAGGGGTGCGCGGGAAGTTTTACACGCGACTTCAGCAGGGTACGTGTATTTCAGGTATGCGCAGGAATTCTCACACGCGATTTGGCTTGGTACGTGTATTACAGGGGTGCGTGGGAAGTTACACACGCGATTAGGCTGGGTGGGTCCTCACAGGTGTTCCCTGTACACCCTCCACAGCCCCTCCAGGCAGCCCACAAAACAGGGGACTACCCTGCACACCTGCTCATGTCACCCACCACCCCCACCCCCCAGCCACCAGGGGCACCCTCCACCAGGCCCCCACTCATGCCCGACTCATGTCACCCACCACCCCCAGCACTGCAGGGGCACCCTCCACCAGGCCCCCACTCATGTCCCCTATCACCCCCACCCCCCAGCCACCAGGGGCACCCTCCACCAGGCCCCAACCCATGTCACCCACCACCCCCACCCCCCAGCAGTGCAGGGGCAGCCTCCACCAGGCCCCCACTCATGTCTACCACCACCCCCACCCCCCAGCAGTGTAGGGGCACCCTCCACCAGGCCCCCACTCATGTCTACCACCAACCCCAGCCACCAGGGGCACCCTCCACCAGGCCCCCACTCATGTCTACCACCACCCCCACCCCCCAGCCAACAGGGGAAGCCTCCACCAGGCCCCCACCCATGTCTACCACCCATCCCACCCCCGAGCAGTGCAGGGGCACCCTCCACCAGGCCCCCACTCATGTCTACCACCACCCCCACCCCCCAGCCACCAGGGGCAGGTTCCACCAGGCCCCCACTCATGTCCACTATCACCCCCACCCCCCAGCCACCAGGGGCAGCCTCCACCAGGCCCCCACTCATGTCTACCACCCCTCCCACCCCCCAGCAGTGCAGGGGCACCCTCCACCAGGCCCCCACTCATGTCTACCACCACCCCCACCCCCCAGCCAACAGGGGCAGCCTCCACCAGGCCCCCACTCATGTCTCCCACCACCCCCACCCCCCAGCAGTGCAGGGGCACCCTCCACCAGGCCCCCACTCATGTCCCCTATCACCCCACCCCCCAGCAGTGCAGGGGCACCCTCCACCAGGCCCCCACTCATGTCTACCACCACCCCCACCCCCCAGCCAACAGGGGAAGCCTCCACCAGGCCCCCACCCATGTCTACCACCCCTCCCACCCCCCAGCAGTGCAGGGGCACCCTCCACCAGGCCCCCACTCATGTCTACCACCACCCCCACCCCCCAGCCACCAGGGGCAGCCTCCACCAGGCCCCCACTCATGTCCCCTATCACCCCCACCCCCCAGCCACCAGGGGCAGCCTCCACCAGGCCCCCACTCATGTCTACCACCCCTCCCACCCCCCAGCAGTGCAGGGGCACCCTCCACCAGGCCCCCACTCATGTCTACCACCACCCCCACCCCCCAGCCAACAGGGGCAGCCTCCACCAGGCCCCCACTCATGTCTCCCACCACCCCCACCCCCCAGCAGTGCAGGGGCACCCTCCACCAGGCCCCCACTCATGTCTACCACCACCCCCACCCCCCAGCCACCAGGGGCAGCCTCCACCAGGCCCCCACTCATGTCCCCTATCACCCCCACCCCCCAGCCACCAGGGGCAGCCTCCACCAGGCCCCCACTCATGTCTACCACCCCTCCCACCCCCCAGCAGTGCAGGGGCACCCTCCACCAGGCCCCCACTCATGTCTACCACCACCCCCACCCCCCAGCCACCAGGGGCACCCTCCACCAGGCCCCCACCCATGTCTCCCACCACCCCCACCCCCCAGCAGTGCAGGGGCAGCCTCCACCAGGCCCCCACTCATGTCTCCCACCACCCCCACCCCCAGCCACCAGGCGCAGCCTCCACCAGGCCCCCACTCATGTCTCCCACCACCCCCACCCCCCAGCAGTGCAGGGGCACCCTCCACCAGGCCCCCACTCATGTCTACCACTACCCCCACCCCCAGCCACCAGGGGCAGCCTCCACCAGGCCCCCACTCATGTCCCCTATCACCCCCACCCCCCAGCCCCCAGGGGCAGCCTCCACCAGGCCCCCACTCATGTCTACCACCCCTCCCACCCCCCAGCAGTGCAGGGGCACCCTCCACCAGGCCCCCACTCATGTCTACCACCACCCCCTCCCCCCAGCCACCAGGGGCACCCTCCACCAGGCCCCCACCCATGTCTCCCACCACCCCCACCCCCCAGCAGTGCAGGGGCAGCCTCCACCAGGCCCCCACTCATGTCTCCCACCACCCCCACCCCCAGCCACCAGGCGCAGCCTCCACCAGGCCCCCACTCATGTCTCCCACCACCCCCACCCCCCCAGCCACCAGTGGCACCCTCCACCAGGCCCCCACTCATGTCTACCACCACCCCCACCCCCCAGCCAACAGGGGCAGCCTCCACCAGGCCCCCACTCATGTCTCCCACCACCCCCACCCCCCAGCAGTGCAGGGGCACCCTCCACCAGGCCCCCACTCATGTCCCCTATCACCCCACCCCCCAGCAGTGCAAGGGCACCCTCCACCAGGCCCCCACTCATGTCTCCCACCACCCCCACCCCCCAGCAGTGCAGGGGCAGCCTCCACCAGGCCCCCACTCATGTCCCCTATCACCCCCACCCCCCAGCAGTGCAGGGGCAACCTCCACCAGGCCCCCACTCATGTCCCCTATCACCCCCACCCCCCAGCCACCAGGGGAACCCTCTACCAGGCCCCCACCCATGTCTCCCACCTCCCCCACCCCCAAGCAGTGCAGGGGCAGCCTCCACCAGGCCCCCACTCATGTCTCCCACCACCCCCACCCCCACCCCCAGCCACCAGGCGCAGCCTCCACCAGGCCCCCACCCATGTCTACCACCCCTTCCACCCCCCAGCAGTGCAGGGGCACCCTCCACCAGGCCCCCACTCATGTCTACCACCACCCCCAGCCACCAGGGGCAGCCTCCACCAGGCCCCCACTCATGTCCCCTATCACCCCCACCCCCAGCCACCAGGGGCAGCCTCCACCAGGCCCCCACTCATGTCTACCACCCCTCCCACCCCCCAGCAGTGCAGGGGCACCCTCCACCAGGCCCCCACTCATGTCTACCACCACCCCCACCCCCCAGCCAACAGGGGAAGCCTCCACCAGGCCCCAACCCATGTCTACCACCCCTCCCACCCCCCAGCAGTGCAGGGGCACCCTCCACCAGGCCCCCACTCATGTCTACCACCACCCCCACCCCCCAGCCACCAGGGGCAGCCTCCACCAGGCCCCCACTCATGTCCCCTATCACCCCCACCCCCCAGCCACCAGGGGCAGCCTCCACCAGGCCCCCACTCATGTCTACCACCCCTCCCACCCCCCAGCAGTGCAGGGGCACCCTCCACCAGGCCCCCACTCATGTCTACCACCACCCCCACCCCCCAGCCAACAGGGGCAGCCTCTACCAGGCCCCCACTCATGTCTCCCACCACCCCCACCCCCCAGCAGTGCAGGGGCACCCTCCACCAGGCCCCCACTCATGTCCCCTATCACCCCACCCCCCAGCAGTGCAGGGGCACCCTCCACCAGGCCCCCAATCATGTCTCCCACCACCCCCACCCCCCAGCAGTGCAGGGGCAGCCCCCACTCATGTCCCCTATCACCCCCACCCCCCAGTCACCAGGGGCAGCCCCCACCAGGCCCCCACTCATGTCCCCTATCACCCCCACCCCCCCAGTCACCAGGGGCAGCCCCCACCAGGCCCCCACTCATGTCCCCTATCACCCCCACCCCCCAGCAGTGCAGGGGCAGCAGGCAGTCAGGCAGCAGCAGGTGGGAGCGTGCTCGGGCTCTGGGGGGCAGTAGTTCGGCCTTCCGGGCAGGAGCGTGGTATTCCGTGTGCGTACGCGTGGCCAGCTTGGTACGGAGTGATTTTGCACGTGAAAATCCTGCACGTCAGCGTGAAAACTGAGGAAAGGCCCTCAGCGCGTAAGCGCGTCTGTGACGTGACCCGCACAGGTGTTTCCCACACAGCACGTGATGACAGAGCACACGTGGAAAGACTGCACGTCAGAGTGTAATCGCGTGTGATTGGTGGAAATGGCCCTACACGCAGAAGTGACAAAGCATGTGATTGGTGGAAATGGCCCTACACGCAGAAGTGACAAAGCGTGTAATTGGTGGAAATGGCCCTACACGCAGAAGTGACAAAGCATGTAATAGGTGGAAATGGCCCTAGCGCATACACGCCGCGTAAGTGACGCTGGACGTGTGGGCCTGTATAAAAGGTACGTGTAGAACACGTTTTCCTTGTACGTGCTTTTCGTGGAGAGCGAGTGGGTGAATTCTGTACTTCTTGTCGTTTCACACGCGATTTACTTCACGGCGTTTCAAGTTCGTATTCCCTGTTACCTCTGACAGCTTTTTCTCTTTTTTCTCTTTTACTGGTTTACCTGGGCCTGTTCCCTCAAACAGTGTTCCCTTCTACTGTTGTCCTGTCTCCTCAGACAGCGGACAAATCTTCTTTTGGCGGGGGTGTTGCCAACCAAACGTGCTCCTTTTACACGCTCGTTTACCTGGCAGACGGTGAGTCACGCACGTATCTAACATCTGTGCTCGCCCCGTGTGTAGCCTACCCCTTCAGAGGTCATTCTAGGCTGCGTGTGACACGCATACGTTCATTCTTGTGTTTCTGGGTGCCACAGCGTAGTGCAGGTTTTTCTTTCTGCACACGTGGTCTAGGAGGGGTTGCGTGCACGTCATCTCCCTTTTTTGGGCCTCCTGTGCGTTGCGTGACCCGTCATCTTTCCCCAGGGGTTACATTCAGCCTTGCTAGAGCACTAGGGTACAATTACCATCTGGTACCCAACCCCTTTGACCCCCAATTGCCCAGGACAATAGTCTACATCCACTCCCATACGCACATTAACATCAGTGCCATGGCTGGGAGGCGAGGATTCCGGAAGGGTGGCAAAGGTGGAAGAGCCACAAGTGGTGGCCGTGGTGGATCTGGTAGGGGACGTGGTCGTAACTTGCAGGGTGAGCCTGTCCCCCCATGAGTGGAGGACCAGTCACGGGCACCCATAATCCCCCCCCCCCCCTCCCCCCTCCCATTGAGGCTGATGTGGCTGACACCATCCATGCTCAGCCCTTGTTGGACCAGCCCATTGTGGCACCAGACCTGGCTGACTCCATGGCTGACTTCCAGGTCAGCAGGGCTACGACACGTGCGCTGGTGCACGTTGATGCCATCATGCCACGTGGATCTGGGGCAGCAAGGTCATCTGCTGCACCAAGGAGGCAGGGCGGAGAGGCTGCAGGGGCAGCTGCGGCTCCATCCACCCCAGCCCTCACACACCCAGCCAGGACAGTGTCGGTCCTAGTCCATGCTGCTGACATTCCCCCTGACAACATCACACTAGAGCCAATGCCTGCACCAACTCCCATGCTGAGTGTGCAATCCCACACTCCTGATACAGAGTCCACCAGGGCTCCTGCCCCTAGTGTCCAGAGCGGCGCAGGACACTCAGGATCACCACCACCTTCCAAGCGGAAGAGGAAGAGTGCTCGTCCGGCACAGGCTGATGCCCCAGACACGGCTACACAGTCCGGCCCGTCCAGGAAGCCCAGCTTCACGGATGACGAACTGAATGCACTTGTCGAGTATGTGTCCGGACATGACAACGAGATGGTCATTGTTGCAGGATCCAAGACCACACCTGCACAACGCCAGGCACACTGGCATACCGTTGCGGACATCGTAAGTGCCCTTGGAATCGTGAGGCGCACAGCCAATGATTGCTATAAGCGCTGGAATGACCTAAAGCGCAGGGCAAAGAGTAAGCTGGCCTCAAGTCATGCCGCAACTCTAGTGACTGGAGGTGGGTCTCCAGTAGTAGACATGGAACTCACTCCACATGAGTCAGTCGCTGGGACCTACGTCACGGAGGAACAGATCCAAGGCGTGGGAGATCTGGCTGATTACGAGGCATTGTCCGGTGAGTGCACATGCATGTGTGTGTCATCCATGTGCATGGTGTGTGTGTGAGGGCTTCTGTTCGGGTGCCAGGTGAGAGTGTGTGCGCCTGAGTCGTATGGGTCAGCCATGTGCTTCATGTAATCCTTCCTGCGCAGCTGCATTTGGCCATAGCAGTATCCCTTCTGCCAACAGTAGACATCTAGCCCAACTGCACGCCAGTTGCCCTTGAAGTGTCACCTTGCCACAACATATTTGCTTCTTTTTCACTGTTCATTCAGTCAGTTTGTTTGCATTCCACCACTTTCACTAGGCATGTCGCTGTCCACTAGTCACATGTCTGACATGGGTATGGTAAAGTGGAGTGACTTTGTTACCTGGATATCATTTGTACACACATGTCCCTGTGCAATTGGACCATTTCAGACTGGCAGCTCCAGGTGAAAAATCTGACCTGTTAGAATTAGAAAAGCAATTACATGCGGGAACTGGACTGAATGAATAGGTGCTGCCCTCCTCTCCATCTTCACTCAATAGCAATGGTACATGCCATCTGTGTGATGGCATGTGTGTTTCACCTGCCAATCACACGCCAATGTGTGATGCCACTGCCAGGCAGCATGCAGAAAATGTGTTCATCTTCCATCTTGGTGTCATCAGTGTGTGCCATTTGCCTGCACTTCATACGCAGTGAGGGTGCATGCATGGGAGGGTTTTAGTCATGTGGGACATGTGTCAATCAAGTACTGGTTCTCTTGCTTCTCAGCCCTCAATGTGTGCCATGGTGCTAATGCCTGTTTCCATTTCTTTGTTTTCATGTCTTTGCAGGGGAAGACGCACCTGATACTGCTGGGGTTGTGGAGATGGTGCAGACCCAGGAGGGGTCCGAGGGCCGACCAACCACCAGTGAGGGACGTGGTGTGGTGGTGGGGGAGAACCCACAAGTGCTGCAGGTCGTGCTCTCAAGGGGTGTCTCTGGCTGCACCTCCCCCGAGCTGTACTCAGGTGTTGATTCGGATGAGACCTACGTGCCGTCGCAGGTGAGTGTTCCAGGGAGGGATTCTGTTCTGTCTCACCCACCTGCACCAGGGTCAGAACCCTCCATGGGGATGTCAGTGTTGGCAGCTACGCCTTCGGTGGTTACGGATGCAGGGTCACACTCCGCGACATCTGATCCTGTTCCTGGGCCAGCAGATCAGAGGGGGAATGCAGTCCTGCAGCCTCAGGCAGTGCCGGCACAGCAAGGCGCAGTTCGCCTTGCCCCAGACAGGTGTGGTGCCCGCCGACGTGGTGGCCGTACGCCACCCGGCAATACCGCATGGGAGCAATCCATTTACGGTATGGCAACCCAACAGGCTGCATCATCCGAGATGATGGCTCAGGCCATGGATAGGGTGGCCACTTCCATTGTCCCCCCAGAAAGGCTGATGGAGCGACTAGAGCAGGCAACCGACTCCATCTGCCAGTCACATAGGGAGGACATGTTGGGGTCCAACAGGGACAGGCGGGCGGCACTGGCGACTCTGCAGGAGGCCATCTCCATTGAGTCCCAGGGCCACAGGGAAGCCCTGAGGCAGGAGCTCCTTCACCTCAGGACGACTCTTGTTGAGCTTGAGGCTTCAACACACCAAAGGACAGAACAGCAGCTGGAGCGTCTCACCCGTACGCTCTCAGCTGAGATGCAGGCAACGAGGGCGGAGGTCCGGGCATCCCGTGAGTTGTTGCATGGGGACCTCCGCACACTCATCCTCCAGAACAAGACCTACCACACCCGCATGCTTGCAGCCATGGAGGAGCAGACTAGGGCCTTGCGTGGGCTGCCTCCCATAGTGCAACCACCTCCGGATGCAGCTGCACAGGGTGATAATAGCGACAGCAGTGATACTCCCACAATAGGGTAGCCGTGTGGGCCATGAGCCCATGGAGGTGTTTTATCTTCCGAAGATCCACGCAGGTGGGTTCTGGCGTGCATCCTGTCCTCGGACCTCCTGGGTGGCCTCCCCAACCCCCCCGGGCCCATCAATGGCCATTTTTGATTGTTTCTTATTTTTATTTTTATTTTGATTTCTTTTATTCCCAATTTTTTTGGGACGATCTGTTGGCTTCCGTGGTTCCTGTGGGCATACGCTGCATTGTGGCTGGGCACATGCAGGCTTGTAATGTATTTGGTTCAGATGCTTGGGTTTGAGTCACACACACCCCTCCTGCTTCCCGTTTCCATGGGCTTGCAAAGGGTGTGCCCAAGTGACAGTGAATTACACAGTGACGTTGGACTCCCATGAGCTGTGTGGGCAGTCTGTAGTCAATACTGTGTATACATTCCTAGTGCATATTGCTGTTGTGTTGTACACTGCATGTTGCATTGATGTGTAACTCTTCTTCTGTGTCTACCTCCCAATTTGCAGGTCCCTTCCTCATGTCCACACAAGGACCTCTAGTCTGGAGATGGGGTCCATGTTGGCAGCAGTGCACCTACAACTCTACATGGCGACAACACTGCACAGTTGGTAGTGGTGGGAGTGCAGGCATTTCCAGGTGGTGAGACTACTAATATGTAACATTTGTGATGTCATGTTAATGGTACTACGTGCTCAAGTATGTTGTTGGTCCGGCATTGCTGTGAGCATTTCAGGTGTTGCAGGTTTCTAATAGTGCCACTGTACATAGTGAGAGTGATGTCATGTTGTGGGGATTACTTTGTTTACCTGCAATTAGCATTACATGGCACGGTGTGTCGTGTGGCGGTGCTGGGGTTGGGTTGGCTGACATGGCACTGTCCTCTTGTTGCATTTTGCAAGTGGGTATTCATTTTAGCTGCTTCAATGTGTAACTTCACAAAACTGCATTGGTGGTGTCTGTGTGGGTAGGGATGCACACATTGTGACACTTCCAGGTGAACAATCTCAGGCTGACATGGTATTCCCGGTTCATTCTCCAGACATTCAGGATCAGTGTCAGGTTGAGTCATCATTGATTGTCAGATGGAATGTGCCAGGGCAGTGTGCACTCCACGGGGGTGTGATTTCTATGTGAAGTAATTAGCCACTAGCTGTGTACGGGCTGCCTCCCCCCGTGCCCTTTCCCCTCCCATGCGCAGCGGCTGTGCATGTGGTTGGGGATGTGGGGCCACCACCATGTCCACGGCCAGGCCCCGGCGTGTTGCAACGTTGTGCAGGACACATGCTGCCACTATGATCCTACACACTACTGGGGGAGCGTATAACAGCTGCCCGCCAGAACGGTCAAAGGAGCGAAATCGTGACTTTAGCACTCCGAATGTGCGCTCCACTATGCCCCTGGTTGTAATGTGGGCTGTGTTATATCTTACCTGGGGTGGCGTGGTGGGGTTCCGAATTGGCGTCATCATGTGGGGGCTGAGAGGGTAGGCACTGTCCCCTGTGGAGGTGGTGATTGGTATCATTGGTGGGGTTGTGACCTTGCTCAGTATCCAACATGCATGCATGTGCAGTGGCATACATACTCACCAAGCAGCCATGTATCGCCATGCCGCCCAGCTTCTAGGTCCCGGCTTAGGGTGGACATTCGGTAAATGAAGCTGTCGTGGGTGGAGCCGGGATAGTTGGCATATACTGAGGTGATGATTCCCTTGGCATTACATGCTACCTGCACGTTGATGGAATGCCAGTGCTTGCGGTTCCTATAGATGTGCTCAGATGCCCTGGGGGGACGTAGAGCCACATGGGTGCAGTCGATGGCACCTAGCACTTTGGGGAATCGTGCCACAGCGTAAAAATCCAGGGCGGCAGCATGCCTTTCTGCAGGTGTTCTGGGCAGGTATATGTGCCTGCGGACTGATGGGCGTGCAGTGATGATGTTCAAGACCTGGTGTAGGCAGCGTGACTGGGTGGCCTGTGACACCCCACCCACTATGGCACTTGTCCGCTGAAATGATCCAGTGGCTAAGAAGTGCAGTACATTGAGGACCTTCTCCAGGGGGCTGAGTGCTTGGGAGCACAGGGTGGGTGATGTGAGGTCATCCTCCCACTCACTCACCAGGTCCCGTATAATGTGTGGTGGAAACCTGTACCTCCCATACACCTAGTCATCAGGCATCCCGAAAAGGCTGGTTCTGGGTGTGAATATTCTGGCCCTGACTATCCTCCTCCTCCTCCTTTGGTAGCCCACTGCCACTGCTGCTAGGAACGGTATGTTCATCCTGGCGTCTGAGCTTGTTATTGTTAAAGTCCGCAAATTTATGCTTTGCGCGTGTTCTAGGCGAGCGTGTGACCCGCGCACCCCTGGAATCCAGTTCCCAGTCCAATAGCGTGTGGAAATTCACACGCACCACGGGATACAGCGTGTGACCCGCGCACCCCTGGAATCCAGTTCCCAGTCCAATAGCTTATGGAAATTCACACGCACCACCGGATACAGCGTGTGACCCGCGAACCCCTTGGAATCCAGTTCCCAGTCCAATAGCGTGTGCAAATTCACACGCACCACCGGATACAGCGTGTGACCCGCGCACCCCTGGAATCCAGTTCCCAGTCCAATAGCGTGTGGAAATTCACACGCACCACGGGATACAGGTTCGCTGACGTACTTGCGTGTGTAAGTGCCCACACACCCATTAAATACACGTACATAGGCCAATCGCGTGTACGCGCACTTTTGTCCAATTGCACGCGATGACACTCTGACGTGCAGTATCTCCACGTGTGCCCCGTCATCACGTGCTGAGTGGGGAACACCCGTGCGGGTCACGTCACAGACGCGCTTACGCGCTGAGGGACTCTGGTCCAATAGAATCGCGTATGCGTGCTGACGCGCTTACGCGCTAAGGGCCTTTCCTCGGATTTCACGCTGACGTGCAGGATTTTCACGTGCCAAATCACTCCGTATCAAGCTGGCCACGCGAAAACACACGGAAGACCACGCTCCTGCCCAGAAGGCCGAGTTACTGCCCCCCAGTGCCCCGAGCAGCCTCCCACGTGCCATCTGCTGCTGCCTGCCTGCCTGCCTGCTGCCACCGTGCCCTGCCATTTGGTGCCTGCACATCAGCCATCTGCAGGGGTCCAGTTGCTGTGTCCACCCCTGCTGGAACTGAAGACTCCCGACTGGGATTACATCACTCCACAGCCCAGCCCCAGGACCCAGTTGCCCACCCACACCTGCCTCTGGGGTTGCCATGTCGGGCACTTCCACATCTGGCACCAGTGGCAACCCCAGGCCAGAGGGGCAGAGGGGCACCAGCTTCACTGTCACCGAAGTTGGTGTCCTGGTGGAGCATGTCCTGGGGCAGTATGATGCCCTCTTTGGATTGTCCCGCGCCAGCAAGGAAGGACGGCAGAGGATCTGGGCCGACTGTGTGGTTGCCATCAACGCGGAGGGGGTGGCAACCCGCGACGTCCTGAAGATCAAGAAACGCTGGGAGGACTTGAGGTCCAGGACCCTTGTGAAGGCCCGGCGCCTCATGGAGGGGAGGCCGGGGCCGCATGAGTTCCATCCAGATGAGGGTCCTGGAACGCGTACGCCCAGCGCTCCACGCCCAGATCCTTGAGAGGGAGGACCGTCTGGAGTTGAGCGGTAAGTGTCCATGCATTACTGTGTGAGACAGGGCATGTTGCGGTGTGCTGGTTCTATGATACTTGCCTGTATGTGTGCCATAGGCCATGTATGCATGTATGTGTGCAGGGACATCATGGTAATGCATGTGCGACCAGTGATGTGTGATGCACATGGTTGTTGCATGTGTTGAAATGGCGCATGGGGAGCCCTATGCAGATTTTGGACATGAGAGCATGCCAGTCTCTGTACCTGGACATGGGTGGGGGTGAGGGATGGGTGCTGATGCCAGGTACATATATGGTAGCCATGTCTGTGTGCCTGACCTGCGTGTCTGTGACTTGTGCATGGCATGGATGCATGACACATGTGTGTGACAATGCACAGATTCAGTAAAGCAGCCAAATTACCCTTGTATCCGCTGTGTTTGGTGTGTTTGGGGCCAGATGGATGTGACTGAGGTGAAGTGTGTGCATGTGATAGGCATGAGCCATGATGCATGTGAGTTACATATCATTGAATGTTTCAAGAGTCCATTGGACATGCATGGAAATGTCCATGGCATGCACCATGCCTGTTACTGTGTGTGTTTTGCCTGGACTGACCCATGTGTTGTGGAGGGACATGATGGAAGTGTACTTTGACAGTGGTGCTCATCTGCTATTGCTTCCTGTCTAGGGGACCATTGTACAGTGCCCTGATGCTTGTGTTCTTTGTCTCCCTCTACGCAGCGGCTAGTGAAGAAGAGGGCGGAGACGGCGCTGTGGAGCAAGGCGGCGGGGATGCCCCCACGGCTGCAGCGGAAGGGGTGGGTGAGCCCCCACAGGGGCCTGCTACGGTGGGAGACGGTGAGGAGCCATCCAGGTTGGTGGTTTGCACAGAGGAGGAGGAGGCCGCCACTGGGGCACACATGGGGCCTGGTGGGGGCATCCCTGCTGGTGCAAGTGGTGCAGTCCAGGGCCAGGGGCAGGAGGCAGCACAGGTCACCGTGGAGGGGCCTGTGCATGTCGCTGTCCCTGACCCTGTGAGTGCACCACCATGCACCAGCAGGGATGCCCCGTCCCAGGTCTGTCCGCAGGTAGAGGGGATGTCCATGTCACCTGACTCCCCTCCACCTGCGGACGTGGGAACCCCTGGCCGTGCGGAGAAGGTCCTGATTGGGGTCGCGATGCGCACGGCTGTGATTCGTGATGCCGTGCGTGCTTCCCGGGAGGAGCACGCACGTCATCACGAAGTGCACCATGCCGACGTGGCCCAATTGGGATCGGCCATGTTCGGGGGTTTCCTGCATGTGTTGGCCAATGTGGCGGCCCTCTCCTCCTCTGTGCAGGCTATCCACCAGTCGTTCTCCTTGCCGTCTTCCAGCCCAGATGCCACCAGGGCCCCCTGTGGACCTGCCCCGACCAATGCAGCCAGCTCGGTGGGGTTCCCATCCCTGCCACAGTCGGGAGTCAGAGATCCAGCAGGGGTGGACACCACAGCAACTGGACCCCAGCAGATGGAGGATGTGACGGCATCATCGGGCAGGGCACGTGCACGACGGCGTCAGTGGTTTCCATCAGCCTGGATGCCGTCGTGCTGGCACAGGCAGTTGCGTCGGAGGCAGCAGCAGGCTCAACGTGGGAGGCATCATGGCTCGGGGCCATCAACATGAGGGGTGTAGGCATCGGCCGGAGGGCAGGAGAGCCCTGGAATGGGAGTGGGTTCCGTGTGGGAGCAGTTGTGCCAGCGGATAGGTGCGGAGCGGCAGCGGGCAGAGGAGGAACGGCTCACGATGGTCAGGGCGGAGGACTCCATGCGGAGGGAGCTGAGGCGGGCTGAGTGCCTCGAGGGTCTTCGCAGGGAGTTTGAGCTTGACACTGCGTTATACCTGCGGGACCTCGGGGCCAGGGAACATGCCCGCCTCCAAGCCATTGACCAGGAGTTCGATGATGCCCTGGCCCATGACAACAACCAGTGAGCCGTCCGAATAGCCCGCTGCCTTTGTATATAGTTGTATAGTTAGGGTTAGGTTTCCTTTGTTTTTTTGAAATTTTTTTGGTTGCGATTGGACAATGCACCACTTTTTTGTATATAGTTCAGTTTTTAGTTAGTAGTCATAGTTAGATTTAATTTGGTTGGGCTCATGGACCCAGGATGATCTTCTTCATGGTTCTTCATTGGCTTATTTTAATTTTTCAGATTATTTTCTTGGACATTCATCTTGTTTTGTTTGATTTGCTTTGTGTTTTTTCTTATTTCATTTCCATTCTACTTGCTGTTCAATACATTTATTTTTTGATTCTTCAATGTGTCGTATCATCTCATTGCTTTCAGGCATGCCATGTTGGGTGTTTTGTCATTCACTTGCAGCCATTGTGTGTGACAGACATGTGTTCAATTGCATTATTTAAATTGGGGGTGTAACATGTAATTGCCTTTGATATGTGGGTGGGTGTGATAGTTGGTTGGGCCTTTTGGCAGGGGAGGATGGGCATTACGGACATGATTGGGGAATGTTGGGACCCAGGTGCAGGGGGGCATGGATTGGACATGGGTGGGGGCCTGCTGGCAGGTGCCCCACAGTGCTGGGGGTGTGGGGGTGGTGGGTGACATGAGTGGGGGCCTGGTGGAGCGTGCCCCTGGTGGCTGGGGGGTGGGGGTGGTGGGAGACATGGGTGGGGGCCTGGTGGAGGGTGCCACTGGTGGCTGGGGTGTGGGGGTGGTGGGAGACATGAGTGGGGGCCTGGTGGAGGGTGCCCCTGGTGGCTGGGGGGTGGGGGTGGTGGGAGACATGGGTGGGGGCCTGGTGGAGGGTGGCCCTGCACTGCTGGGGTGTTGGGGTGATGGGAGACATGAGTGGGGGCCTGGTGGAGGGTGACCCTGCACTGCTGGGGTGTGGGGGTGGTGGGAGACATGGGTGGGGGCCTGGTGGAGGGTGCCCCTGGTGGCTGGGGGGTGGGGGTGGTGGGAGACATGAGTGGGGGCCTGGTGGAGGGTGCCCCTGGTGGCTGGGGGGTGGGGGCGGTGGGTGACATGAGTGGGGGCCTGGTGGAGGGTGCCCCTGGTGGCTGGGGGGTGGGGGTGGTGGGAGACATGAGTGGGGGCCTGGTGGAGGGTGCCCCTGGTGGCTGGGGGTGGTGGGTGACATGAGTGGGGGCCTGGTGGAGGCTGCCCCTGGTGGCTGGGGGGTGGGGTGGTGGGTGACATGAGTGGGGGCCTGGTGGAGGGTGCCCCTGGTGGCTGGGGTGTGGGGGTGGTGGGTGACATGAGTGGGGGCCTGGTGGAGGGTGCCCCTGGTGGCTGGGGGGTGGGGGTGGTGGGAGACATGAGTGGGGGCCTGGTGGAGGGTGCCCCTGGTGGCTGGGGGGTGGGGGTGGTGGGAGACATGGGTGGGGGCCTGGTGGAGGGTGACCCTGCACTGCTGGGGTGTGGGGGTGATGGGAGACATGAGTGGGGGCCTGGTCGAGGGTGACCCTGCACTGCTGGGGTGTGGGGGTGGTGGGAGACATGGGTGGGGGCCTGGTGGAGGCTGCCCCTGGTGACTGGGGGGTGGGGGTGGTGGGAGACATGGGTGGGGGCCTGGTGGAGGGTGACCCTGCACTGCTGGGGTGTGGGGGTGATGGGAGACATGAGTGGGGGCCTGGTGGAGGGTGCCCCTGGTGGCTGTGGGGTGGGGGTGGTGGGAGACATGAGTGGGGGCCTGGTGGAGGGTGACCCTGCACTGCTGGGGTGTGGGGTTGGTGGGTGACATGAGTGGGGGCCTGGTGGAGGGTGACCCTGCACTGCTGGGGTGTGGGGGTGGTGGGTGACATGAGTGGGGGCCTGGTGGAGGGTGCCCCTGGTGGCTGGGGTGTGGGGGTGGTGGGAGACATGAGTGGGGGCCTGGTGGAGGGTGACCCTGCACTGCTGGGGTGTGGGGGTGATGGGAGACATGAGTGGGGGCCTGGTGGAGGGGGCCCCTGGTGGCTGGGGGGTGGGGGTGGTGGGAGACATGAGTGGGGGCCTGGTGGAGGGTGACCCTGGTGGCTGGGGGGTGGGGGTGGTAGGAGACATGGGTGGGGGCCTGGTGGAGGATGCCCCTGGTGACTGGGGGGGGTGGGGGTGGTGGGAGACATGGGTGGGGGCCTGGTGGAGGGTGACCCTGCACTGCTGGGGTGTGGGGGTGGTGGGTGACATGAGTGGGGGCCTGGTGGAGGCTGCCCCTGGTGGCTGGGGGGTGGGGGTGGTGGGTGACATGAGTGGGGGCCTGGTGGAGGGTGCCCCTGGTGGCTGGGGTGTGGGGGTGGTGGGTGACATGAGTGGGGGCCTGGTGGAGGGTGCCCCTGGTGGCTGGGGTGTGGGGGTGGTGGGTGACATGAGTGGGGGCCTGGTGGAGGGTGCCCCTGGTGGCTGGGGGGTGGGGGTGGTGGGAGACATGAGTGGGGGCCTGGTGGAGGGTGACCCTGCACTGCTGGGGTGTGGGGGTGGTGGGTGACATGAGTGGGGGCCTGGTGGAGGGTGACCCTGCACTGCTGGGGTGTGGGGGTGGTGGGAGACATGGGTGGGGGCCTGGTGGAGGCTGCCCCTGGTGACTGGGGGGGTGGGGGTGGTGGGAGACATGGGTGGGGGCCTGGTGGAGGGTGACCCTGCACTGCTGGGGTGTGGGGGTGGTGGGTGACATGAGTGGGGGCCTGGTGGAGGGTGACCCTGCACTGCTGGGGTGTGGGGGTGGTGGGTGACATGAGTGGGGGCCTGGTGGAGGGTGACCCTGGTGGCTGGGGGGTGGGGGTGGTGGGAGACATGGGTGGGGGCCTGGTGGAGGCTGCCCCTGGTGACTGGGGGGGTGGGGGTGGTGGGAGACATGGGTGGGGGCCTGGTGGAGGGTGACCCTGCACTGCTGGGGTGTGGGGGTGGTGGGTGATATGAGTGGGGGCCTGGTGGAGGGTGACCCTGCACTGCTGGGGTGTGGGGGTGGTGGGTGACATGAGTGGGGGCCTGGTGGAGGGTGCCGCTGGTGGCTGGGGTGTGGGGGTGGTGGGAGACATGAGTGGGGGCCTGGTGGAGGGTGACCCTGCACTGCTGGGGTGTGGGGGTGATGGGAGACATGAGTGGGGGCCTGGTGGAGGGTGCCCCTGGTGGCTGGGGGGTGGGGGTGGTGGGAGACATGAGTGGGGGCCTGGTGGAGGGTGACCCTGGTGGCTGGGGGGTGGGGGTGATGGGAGACATGAGTTGGACATGGGTGGGGGCCTGCTGGCAGGTGCCCCACAGTGCTGGGGGGTGGGGGTGGTGGGGGACATGAGTTGGTGTTCATTAGTTCAAGGAGACATGTGCCTTTGCTGGGGGGCATGCCCATGGTGGGTGGGCTGCCTGCGGGACATGACCAGGGATGCAGGGTAGTCCCCTGTGGTGTGGGCTGCCTGCAGGGGCCGTGTAGGGTGTACAGGGTACACCTGGGAGGACCCACACTGTCAAATCACATGTGGAACTTCCCGCGCACCCCTGAAATACACGCGCCCAGGCTATTCGCGTGTGGAACTTCCCGCGCACCCCTGAAATACACGCGCCCAGGCTATTCGCGTGTGGAACTTCCCGCGCACCCCTGAAATACACGCACCCCCAGGCTATTTGCGTGTGGAACTTCCCGCGCACCCCTGAAATACACGCGCCCAGGCTATTCGCGTGTGGAACTTCCCGCGCACCCCTGTAATACACGCGCCCAGGCTATTCGCGTGTGGAACTTCCCGCGCACCCCTGAAATACACGCGCCCCCAGGCTATTCGCGTGTGGAACTTCCCGCGCACCCCTGAAATACACGCGCCCAGGCTATTTGCGTGTGGAACTTCGCGCGCACCCCTGAAATACACGCGCCCAGGCTATTCGCGTGTGGAACTTCCCGCGCACCCCTGAAATACACGCGCCCCCAGGCTATTCGCGTGTGGAACTTCCCGCGCACCCCTGAAATACACGCGCCCAGGCTATTCGCGTGTGGAACTTCCCGCGCACCCCTGAAATACACGCGCCCAGGCTATTCGCGTGTGGAACTTCCCGCGCACCCCTGAAATACACGCGCCCCCAGGCTATTCGCGTGTGGAACTTCCCGCGCACCCCTGAAATACACGCGCCCAGGCTATTCGCGTGTGGAACTTCACGCGCACCCCTGGAATACACGTGCCCCCAGGCTATTCGCGTGTGGAACTTCCCGCGCACCCCTGAAATACCCGCGCCAAGGCTATTCGCGTGTGGAACTTCACGCGCACCCCTGGAATACACGTAGCCCGCTCCCCCAGGCCCGATCGCGTGAGGAACTTCACGCGAACCCCTGTAATACACGTAGCCCGCTCCCCCAGGCCCGATCGCGTGAGGAACTTCACGCGAACCCCTGTAATACACATAGCCCGCTCCCCCAGGCCCGATCGCGTGTGTAACTTCACGCGAACCCCTGAAATACACGTAGCACGCTCCCCCAGGCCCGATCGCGTGAGGAACTTCACGCGAACCCCTGTAATACACGTAGCCCGCTCCCCCAGACCCGATCGCGTGTGAAACTTCACGCGAACCCCTGAAATACACGTAGCACGCTCCCCCAGGCCCGATCGCGTGAGGAACTTCACGCGAACCCCTGTAATACACGTAGCCCGCTCCCCCAGACCCGATCGCGTGTGAAACTTCACGCGAACCCCTGTAATACACGTAGCCCGCTCCCCCAGGCCCGATCGCGTGAATAACTTCACGCGAACCCCTGTGATGCACGTACCCTGCTGAAATCGCGTTTTAGACTTCCCGCGCACCCCGGTATACACGCACACGTATTTTTTGTCAGCGGGTGTCCGTGTTTGTGGGTACCCCTTTGCACGTCATTTTTCCTGGAGGGCCACAGTATGGGACATTCATCATGGCAGTATATAGGTGCTATTTGTTGGCGCACCTTTTGGTGCACATTTCTTACAGCCGCAGAGACGCTACCGCCTGCTTTCTTGTGGCGGTCGTGTTTGTGCCTGTGCGCTGGTTTGAGCGTGCGCTTTTTTGCCCTATTCTATTCCATGAATACGTGTTGTAGGCGAGCGTGTGGGCGTTCCGCGCACTTGTGCCCTGTACTTCCCCCGTGACGCCCACGTTTTGGCACGTTGTTCCCCATTCCGAGTGTTACGCCCGTGTTCCGCCTACTTTTGTTGCGTGCGCCGCGCTATGTGCGAATTTCGCTGTGGCCTGTGCGATTTTCGCTGTGACCTGGCGCACGCTGTTAGATGGCCTGTGCGCCAACGTGCGCCGCACACTTTTTTATCGCACATCCGCTGGTTTTCTCGCGCACGGCCTTCCATGAATCGACGTGCGCTGCTTTTCGTGCGATTTTCGCAATTGCACTGCGATTTTCGCTATTCCACTGCGATTCGCAGGTTTTTGCCCACTTGCGCCGCGCTAATTATTCCATGAATCGGCCTGTCAGTGTTTTCTAAAAAGAACATGTGCATATGGGGGTGAAACAAAATCTAAGAACTTCCTGTATCCAAAGCTTACTTTGCAATCCAAGTATTGATGCCGAGTTGATAACTGCAGGCAAGCAGTCTCCAACTTAGAGCGGTAAAAATTCCTAGCTGCCTGTTTAACTACATTTTTAGATGTGCTTGCTGCATCCAGGTGTTCCTCAAATCCGGATCCAATACATTACAGGCCTAAACCCTATTTCATTGAGGATTGGTATGAGATATGTTTGCATATGCAACAATGCATTTGGAGAACTATGTGGAAGTGGGAGCAGTTTCTTCATGAACAGTTTTTCACTGGTGGCAAGTTATTGCGCCTTACCATATCCCCATAGGTCTGCCTCATACAATACCTAGGTTTTGGTCTGAATTGTATAGCCCTCCTATGCAGGTGTTACAGCTCCCCCACGATGTCTTTGAGCAAACTTCCTCACAGCCCCACTATTCCTTTCCAGAATGGTACAACCCTTTGCCCTGTTTGCAGTCCCTTGACCATTTTCATGGAACCTCAAACCAAGATATTCACTTGTTCTAGTCTTTGGCCTTCCACACAATTGTTCGAAGAGCACTTCATGGAAAATATTAGCCTAAATACTGGGGGCCTTAATTTTGCTGATGTTAATTTCTAACACCAATCCTTTACATTTACTACAAAAATGATCCACAGTTTTCCTAAGCCCAACTGGGGTAGTTGCCAAGACCACCAAATCATCAACAACAAAAAAGGGCAGGAAACTTCTAATCTAATTTAGTGGCATCCAAGCTTGTTTTTAGTAAATCAGTGATAACCTCATTAATATATAGACAAATTAACATCAGTGCCAGCACACATCCCTGCCTAACACCCTTCTCCACCCCAAAAGATGCTGTTAGCTCCCAAGCCAGTTCCCAACACATGGCCAATTGATTATCGGCCTACAGTTGCTGATTTAATACTAAAAGATGGCGTGGATGTGCATGTTCCTCAGTACGTTCCACACTAGGAATCGAAGAAACCGATCAAAAGCAGTCTTATGATCAATAAAACCTGCATAAACCATGGATTTATTCAAGACGAAACACGTGTTAGGCTGTTGCTTGTACTAAACCTTGGGCTTTAAAGGCTGTTCTTTCATACAAATCACTTGGACTCACAATTTTTATTTTGCTATACTTGGTGCAGTGAAACTGGGACTTGTTTGTGTTGAATTTGTACTGACCTCAGTGGAATTATACTGGCAATATATCCACACTACCCAGATACCTGCAGCCTTGATGCTCTTTGTCTAATTTATACTTACAAGCTCTGTGGATTGTGACTTTTTCTGCCAATTTGTTCTTTCCTTAGTTCAAAACGTTCACTGATGCATGCTGGCCTCATGAAATAAATCATTTGAACCAAATATACTTGAAATGTAACGTATGCCAATAGAATGTTTCAATTTATTTATTATCTGTGCTTGTTCAAGCATCCAACATTTTCAATATACAAATACAAATGTTAATCGTTTTTGCTTTTGCCTGCCCACCAACTAGTATTCACAAACCATTTAATGTGGAGTATTGATCACTTTTGTTTTTGCCTGCCAACACGTGTTTTAACCTACTCAGCCTTCTTCAGGGCACTATATCTAACACAAAATTGCTGCATTATTTACACCCAAAAGTATGTAGCCTGTACAAATAGAACAAAGAAAAACAAAGACAGGGAAAGGGGAGAGAAAGGAAAAAGGGGCACATTAGTAATATTGAATACCTCATTCATCCTATCCTTTATCTAATGCTCTAAGCACCAATCCACCATCAATCTAAACCGTTGATTGGCTGTTCATTGCATTTATACATGAAAATTACTGAAACATGATTCTTGTTATTTGAAAAATTCATTGGCTCCTGTTAGCACATCCAGAATCAAAAACAGATTCTCATATAATTTCCAACTTGTGTACTCATTGTGCCACAATCTATTGTTCAAAACAGAGCAGGAACCTGCATCAACCCTTATTCAAATTCAATATAATTATCAAAATCTAAAAGACGATATGAAATTAATTTAAAACAAAAGGTTTGTTTATAATAATATGCCATGCTGCTAGGTTAAAGATGTTTTTGGTCATGTGCATTTGCTTGTGTATCTCTCTTAGGATGATCTTTTCCAAAATAACATGATAAATATTAGTCATGGATTTAAGAAAAATATGCAGATGTGTTCATACATTTTAGTGCAGACAAGCATTGTTATTAGGAAAGGGGCAGAAGAACCTGCATCATACCTTGGCATAATTGTGCTTTCAAACATGAATGGAAATCAATCTTCCCTTCCCTTCAGTATATTATCATGATATCCCAGGCTAAGAGTCTACTATCAATAAATACCCCAATGTGGTATGATATCAAATCCAAGACTAGTGCCAATTTGTTTGTTATGAGGGTTAAACATAAATATTAGGTTTGATAAATATGTTGACATTGGTAATCTCAATACAGGACTAGGCAGGTATAGATCATGTAATCTGTTTACAATAATGTATTTTTCATAATAAAACAGCCGCCTGCTATCCAAATGTATTGGAATCTTGATTACATGACTTGAGTATATGCAGGCTTGATTGATTTAATCTAATTCACTCAAGCTTTGTTAGCTAGACACTTTCGCAACAAAATTACCCCATGGACAAACGGAAATGTCATTCATTTGACAATTGTATCCATATTCAGGGGACTAGGGGAATACTTGAGCAAATACATGTATAGGTAATATCAGGTATTTGAAAAATATTTGTAGAAGCAATAGTATCAACAAGGTAGGTGGAGTTAGCGGACACGGGCCATGTGACTTATCACATGACCAGTTCACGTGATTGTTTAAATACGTGAAAGAATGTAGATGTTGGTTGTTTGCCGGAGTTGTTTAGGAGCTCGCAATAAGCAGATGACAGAGCGTGACATATCAACAAGTTGTGTTAAACTTTCTGTGAGAGGTAAGTGGAATAAATGCACAACAGAAGCAGTATTCTTTTCTCTAAAAGGGAATTCCATAGCATTTGTTTTCTAACACATGAAACTGCACGCGTTATTTCTTGCAGCCAGTGTTCTAACAGTGCATAGTCTAATATCCATGCTCAGCAGTAATTACATATGCCAAGGAATTTCTGCATGTCCTTCACTGTGTGGGGCCTAATGGTGGCACGTACTGCTGCTGCCCTTTCTGGGAGTATGTGTTTACCATCTTTCGATATTAGTTGTCCCAAATACAGCACTTCTCCTAGGCAGCACTGTCATTTTTGTCTGTCTACCTTGTACCAACAGTAGGCCAGTAAGTTGAGCAATCTGATTGAGTCTGTCCTGCACTGTTCCTCATTTTCCCCGCATATTAATAGGTTGTCTACATACTGAATAATTGTGCTCTTTGTGTCAATGTTACAAAGGTCTTCATGTAGAATTCTATTGAAAATGCTTGGGCTCTCACAATATCCTTGGGGTAATCTGCAATGCTCATATCTATATCTTTCAGGGTAAAGGCAGTCAAGTACTGCGATTCTGGGTCCAGTGGTACTGAGAAGAATGCGTTTTTCAAATCTACCACTGTGAAACATGTTGCCAATTTTGGGATGCTACACAAAATTGACGCATGGTTTGTGACAAGTGGAAATTCTTTTTGTATGACGTCATTAAGTGGGCGTAGGTCCTGTATCATCCCCCCAATCCCCACCCTTCACTTTTTTAATTGGGTAAATTGCCGTATTGCAAGGTGAATTTGATGGCACAATTATCCCTTGTTCTAGTAGGGCGTGTATGGTCTCCTTTATTCCCTGCTATGCTTTCCTGGACAGGGGCTACTGTTTCACCCGGGGCAGCACTGCACAGGGTTTGATTTTCATTTTAACAGGGTTTACTTCTTGCAGGAGCCCTACGTCATGGGGATTTGTCATCCATAATGTAGTTGGCATTTGTTGAATGTCTTCGTCAAAAAACGTTGGAGGTACACTGACAATGGCCATGAGGGGGTTTGTCACTTGTCTATTTTGAATCATTATATTGCATGGAATACAAATTTCCATTATGATTTCCCCATCAGTGTCACTGTCAGTGATTAAATCCTCACCTGTTAGGTCACGCACCGCTATGTTGGGATCTATGCATAGTAATGTTCTCCACTCACACCCATGCATGTCCAACCCTATCACTGCTATTTGCTGTGTGGATACTTGCACACCATGTAAATCTTTGGACAATACCCACCCAGTACCACCTCGGGGGCAGCCACGGGTCGAAACACAAAATCGGAAAGTTGCATGCCACTCTTGTTGTGTTATTTAAGACACTGCTTTTGCCAACACTTGTATACCTTGTATGAACATGTCTGGGTCAGTTGGCACTAAACAAACCATTATTTAATTAGCAATTTTGTTAATCAGCAACATTTCTCTCATGGCACACATACCTGGTGTAGAGCACACTCTTCCCCTTTCTGTGAAGGAGATGGTCATATTAAGCTTACTAAGGATACTTACTAGCCATACCTAGCAAATTTATTGGCATTCTTTTTGGTACAATAGGGGTGCTCGCACTGTCCCCCCCCTGTTACATCCAAATCTTTAGTGTAAGGAACCGTGACCACCACCCCAGTAAACCCCTGCATTTCCAATTTTTTTATCTGTTAGCAGAAACCAACCTTCCTGTAGACATGATTGTTCTGCCCCTGAATCCACCATGAAGATGAACTGCTTGTTTCCTATCTCTGCCCCAACCAGTGGTGCCTCGTCTGGGCTTAGGGTTGTCGATAGGATTGGACACACACGTGCTCTCTTTGGGCTGTCCTATTCTGAGTGTCTTGTGGTTTCAGGGTGGGTGAAAACATGTTTCTCCACCAATGCTGCTCCTCTGAATGGTGCTGGTGCGCCATTTGCCGTCGTGGCAAATGGGTTACTGTGAGTGTTTACTATGTGGTTCTGTCGTGTTAGTCGCTGCTGTATGCCGTGTGGCTGCACCCCTGCTATTGTGTGTAACGGGGATCAATTTGTTCTTGTCTGCATCCACCCATAGGTAGGCCATAGGGGCTGCCTGTGTGGGGGTGGCCATACTGTTGTTCATTCTGATAATATGCTATGGGGCGTGTGCCACATTCCCTTGCAAAGTGGCCCCATCTCCCACATGACCAACATACTACTTGCCCTCCCCCTCAGGGTCATTGACCTCCATACCCTCCTCTTTGTCCCTGGTAACCACCTTGTCCTCCTCTTCCACTCCTTCCTTTCCATTGTAGCCCTCCATATTGCTCTTCTCCAGCCCATTGCTCTTGTCTGTTTGCTGCCCAGGTGGCTGCCATTCTTGCTTGTATTGCTATTGGCCCCTCCTCCTCATCTCCCAGCCGCTCCGTGGGGAGGGCGGCGGCTACTGCCGCAACCTTCACCGGTTTAGTCTGCATAGGCTTTGCTTCATCTACCAACCTTTTCTGCGCAACTTCCTTCTCCATTTCTTTGATCCTTCTACAGTGATGCACTATGATGCTCTGTATTTCTGGCCATCCCTTGGCTTCTATCCCATCAATTTTATCAAGGGCCTTCTGTACCTCCTTTGGGAGGCCTCTCTTAATTATAGGTCCCAAGCCATGCCTGTCTCTGCCCACCACATATCCTGCAGCTGAAGAATGTAAGTTGTAGCATCCTCGTCCTCCCCCATTGTGCATTTCATCACTGATTGTAAGTCGGCGTGTCTGGGAATTTGCTCCTCAGGGCATCCCATACCTGTGCCCTTACATTGTTAAATGATACCCCATCATGATGGTCACAATCCAATGTTACCCCTGGGAAGTCAGTCTTCACCCACACTCCATTAGACTGATCACCCACTGCGGAGACCAACAAACCTTTGTTGTCACCAATTGCTAATGCAACACCTGCTGTATTTTTCTCAAACGTATATATCCACGTGCTCGCCCCCCCTGAAAGCGGGGGCAATGTTTTCAGTAAATTGACCTTGTCCATCTGTGCACAAGGAATGTAGTGAGGCCTCCCCACCCCTTTGTGTATCAGTGGCATCTGTAAATTCTACTTCCCTTTTCCTTTACTCAACTTTGTTCCTTTTTTCTTTGCTAGGGCCATTCTCCCAATTCTACTCCTTAGTCTCCCAGTGTGCCAACCCTCCTAATCCCCCTCATAACTCAATACTGTTTTCCTAGGTAGGGACACCCCTCCTGCCCTCGCTCCTTCCTCATAAACATCCAGGTCACTCCAACATTCTTCCTCCCTTTCAGATGTCACACTTCCTGGTCCCATACTCACCTGCTCTTCTCCTCTCCCTACTCGTATTACCTTAACAGGAGTGTTGTCTATGCGGAATAGGAAGTCTCCTGACTTCCATTTGTATTCCGATGTGTCTGCCGGAGCGTTTGGTGTGGGGGGTGGTGGGGTTTGTTCACCCCTGGGCAAGTGCTGACTTCTTTTGCATAGATCTCTTAACGGTCTTAGCTCAGCCTGTGTCATAGTTATCTAACTTTCCAAGTCTTGTGTTAAATGCCCTAAATTCACTGGGGGTGCACACATAGGCCCATATGAACCTTTAGGGTCATAAGGGGGAGGTGGTGCTGCTGCCAGTGTGGGGGGAGTGCTTGGCTTGGACACATACATAGGGCCACTGTACCCCTCAGCAGGTTTGGTTAATAATGGGTACAGTTTTTTGAGTTCTTTCCCCTCCTCTGACTCTTCTCCCCCCTCCTCCCTTATCCTCGCTGCTTTGGGCGGCTGTTCCTTGTCGGTATTTTTAACCTCGGGCACCACCTCAAACAGTCTCCACAAATCTAACACCTCTTTCCTATTTCGGAGCTGTTTACCATTGTATTTAATTGACAAATATGTTGCTACAAGGTCCAAAACTGCCTTGTCAAATGACCCTCATTCTGGCCATACTTGGGAGGTCCTGACCCCTTTTATTTCTGTTAGCCACTGCTCATGATATTTTTTTATTTTCTCGCTATACACGGGAAGGTGTTGGCAAATGTACATGAAGGGTGTGTCCTCCCCCATCATGTTTTTACTCTTCCCTATCGGGTGTATATGTGTGCATGTGGAGGTGTATTCAGTCTAAATTATTTCTTCTTACAGTTCCTTATTACACTGTGTTCTCCTCAAAAACCTTTTTGCAAGTTGTTCAACAATACGTTTTGATCATACTCTTTGTCAATATCCCAAACAGTGTGCAACACTAGACAGTTTTGCCAGCAATTAAATGACAAAACATCAACCATAGAATATTAAACATGACATATTGACGTACTTTACTTACACCAAATTACATCAAACATACGCCCTACCTACCTATCCCCCTGCTACCGCCTTTTCCTGAGTCCAGAGCTTTCCCCTTACTTCTATTACCCTCGTTCACCCTTCCCTTGCCCCTCTAGAGAATCACTTCTAAAGATAGATAAGAAGAAAGAAAAATGAGCACAACTAATGTTTCTGAGCCTTCTCCTTATACAAGACTCCCATTTACTTATTTTCTCCACTATTTAAACTCCAGTACTAATCGAGGTGGCACCGCCTTCTACCGCCTTTTGGAGTTAGGTTCCCGTACCTCCTTTTACTTCATCACCTCTTATAATATCTTAATGGCCTTATGCAGAAAACAACAGTGAAAGAAAAATCCCACCAAGCTTCACACCCACCTGCTATCCCTCAAATACCCCCAATCTTACTCCCTTCCCTTACCCTTCTTTTTTGGCCACTCGCAATCTACACTTACGTTTCCATATTGATCCGAGAGCCTCAGTGCCCGGTTGATCCACAGTTAGGGTGCCGCCCCACAATCAAGAGCCAAACCCGGCTCCGGCGAGCGGTAGGGCTGTGTATTTGCAAAGCCATGACCTGTGGAACCTTCTCAGTAGCGTGCATGTTTCTAAAAGGTACCAGTTGCTGTAGGTGGGTAGCCTTGATGGGGTGCCCCGAATCTAGCCGCTGTGGCCTTGGAACTCCTTGCATCAAAAGAACAAAAGAACGCTATCACGTCGGGGCCACCAAATGAAAGCAGTCTCAACACCGGTACAGTAAAACAACAGAATACATGGACACAAATGGACACACCCCAGTAGGGAATGAGACCAGGAGAGTTTGCAAGAAAGTAAAAGATGATCTTTATATAAAGATAAAATGGGGCAAGCAGAGGACTCTGCTACTCCGAGTGCACTCTGCCAACATTACAGATAAGCACTCTGAAAACCGCAGGAAAACCCCACACCCTGAACTAGGGTATTAATGTAACAGAGTATACTGAACAAATTTATCCAGAAGTTGTTTCTTAGTTTTAAAGGTATCCAAAATGTATTTATTAAGATACATCATTTACAAAAAAGAATTAATCATTAATTAATGCACACATATGAAATTACATTACCATTGCAGGAGAGCATAAGACACAAGATAATAAAATCCTAAGATCACCATCATTCATCAACAGTCACACCATCATTTGCAACACAAATCAATCAGCCTCATTCACTCACAGTAAAAACTTTTGAACTAAAACATTTAGTATAATTCATAAGTGGTAGCATTTCATAAATTAGCCCCACAGAGTCTTTAATATTTCATTTTATCCACATGTAATGTGTAGCAGCACAATCATTAACCGGAGAATGTGCTCCATTCCACGGAGTGGGTATGTTCAACAATAAATGATAAATTCCATCCCTAGATGTTCTTCTCTACCGGTTTCGACGTTTTATGAAGTGATTGAAATAACGTCTTCATCAGGAGAAATAATTGATAATATTACTACTGTAAAAAACCAAGACAAACCAATTATATAAAGGAATCTACTACCTATATTGGATGGCTTAAGATACTAACATGCAATTGTTTATATCATCAGTTAAAGTTTAAAATACACAAGAAACACCATGTAGTGGCAACTCCCAAAGTGTCCCTCTTGTTCCAAAGTGTCTGAAACGAAGGTATGTGAAGCCTTAAAGCAATTCAGACCACTGTGTCTCAGATGGAATTACACCACCACCATGTGAGGAATCAGAAACACCAAAGGCCCAATACAGAAGTCTAGGGACCAGACTGACCTGGCTCCCAATGTCATATGCTCCAAAGGATCAAGGACCATAAAATGCGGCTCAGGGACAATCCACCAAATTCCAAGAATCTGAAATGACACGTTAATATCTTGAATTGAGGAGTCATGGCTTAAGTGATATCTAAGAGCAATAAAGGAACCCAATATGCTTGGCGTAAGTGACCCGCCACTCACCTTGAAGATGAGCTTGAATTATTCCAGTATTCGGACAACTGTGGCCATTATCAATGTTAACTCGGCATGTGTGGTTAAGGTTTCAATCAAGTCTGTCCAGAAAAGGGGAACAAGAAACCAGGACGGGAGATTGGTGAACTCAATGTGATGGAATCAAATAATTTTTAGTTTCACTCGAAAAATTCCAGAAATTCTAAATAGCTCTTGAGTCGTTATGTTCACTTTAGAATAGGCTAAATTTAACAAATATAATTATTGACTCCTAAAACGGACAAGCCTCACGTTGTGCCATTATATTATGCAGAGGCCCACTCCGCGTAAGCCCACAATAAAGAGCGAGCACCGCCAGGATCGCCCAATTGAAATCAGAAAAAAGGGCTTGCATTCCCAAAGAAACAACATGGTGCGTGAATACAAATACAAGCATTACCGCCTAGTTGAAATTAAAAAAACGGCTTGCGTTCCCAAAAGAAACAACATTCACGGTGCGTTAATTGCAAAAGCACGCATTACCGCTTAGAGCGTGCAAGTAAGTGAGGTCCTAAGAGCTCACGCTGTTCATTATGGGGTTGGGTTATATCAGCGAATGTACTTACAATCGAAGCCTACTGGAGGCAGGAACCTGTTCGGATCCTAGTCTGCCGTTAAATCAGCATTCACCCACTGGGTCGACACCACAAAGTTTCCGGGTTCTATCGCGGTGGGCCAGGTATATTTAAACATTAAATGCGTGACGTGAAGGGAGGTTCCCTCGGTGGTCATGTGATCGCCGGGGAACATTACAGATAAGACATATTATACGTCCAAAACGCATCATCTATGACGTGTTCTATAAGGGATACATGAATACATTTCATTGGACATTGGTCAGAATTTACAACAATTACATTCTCTATGGTCCCTTGTGGGGGAAGACATGAGCAACAAAAGTGCAATTGTAATACAGGGTGTGAAAGTCACTGAACTATGCTGTATAATGGTGAGATATTGGGACTTAACGAGTCGGCCATCTGTGTTTTGGCCTCAAAGCTATCCTTGTGTAGCTGTCATTTGGTCAGCCTGAATCAGGACGGGGGATTGGACACATGAGGAATCCTATGTGATCCGTCAAAAAAATAAACAGAAGAGAAGGTCAGGAGTGTGTGGGTTTCAAAGTAAATGAGGCAATTGAAGGAGCTATAAATGCTATACTTGGAAATCTCTCTCTCTCTAGAGAGAGAGAGAGAGAGAGAGAGAGAGAGAGAGAGAGACTGCGTGATCACAGATATTACCCTAAAGAGTTGCACTGAGGCAACAGTCTGAAGATCCAAATCATTAGATAAAAGGAGGACATTTTCAGAGCTGGTCAAATCTGTGAATAATGACCAAAACGGAATACATGAGAAACAAAAATAGGTCTGTACTCGATGCAGATTAAGCAAAAAACAGCAGAGTTGCCTCTTACCTGCTGTATGCCTGTAAACCGGATGAGTCGGAGAAGGTAGGCTCAGTGTGATGGTTCACAAGGAGGGGGACCGCATCTCGAGATCAGATCAGGACTGTGGAAGGAACGGAATGGTAATTAATCTACTGTGCACTGTCCTGTGTACATGGTAAGTTTGTGAGCTAGAAAATGCAGTGTGCCTGCCGTTGCTGTGTTCATGTTAAACAACTAAATGCTACATGTGGAGGAGAAGATGTGAGCGCTCGTGTGAATAATACACTATGCACTGTCCCATGTATTGATATTGATATTGATATTGATATTTTATTTCAATCGCGCTCATACACATGTGTTTCAGAGCACGACAAGGCAAGGGAGGGGAAACAGGGGAGACTTTATTGGTGAGTTGTCATGAGGGTGGCAGGTCCGGCTGTATGTGTGCTGGGACACATGGTGATGGTGGTGATGGCAAGTGTTTCCTTTCCGTTTTTGCATGTGTTTTGCCTGCCATGTGGCATCCCGTTCACTGAGCTTTTCTAGTCATGTCTACACATGCAGGCAGTCCATTCTTGGTCCTTCTGCCCCTTTTGGGGGTGCTGTCCCAAGACAAATCCACACACAGCACAGCATTGTTGGCCATTTGGGGGATGTCATGTTCACCACAAAAACCAGGCACACGCCATTGGCCAGGTGTTGTTGTTTGCCATGGTGAAAATGTACCATGCACAGTACACTGGCAAATATTTTGTAGCCTGTGGACAGCTGCTCAGTGCATCTCAATGCTCCCTTCAGTTCCAAGCACATTGGTCTCCATTCAATCCAGTCCCTGTGAAGTCTGCCTTCATTTCCTATTGCCTGTTGCCTGCTCCCTTTTGTATGGCAGAGTCCTTGGCCTCTGTTTCTCATTCCTTTTATATGCCTGCCTGTGTCTTCCAACCAGTTGCCTCTGTGCCTTGCCTTCCTGTATGACTGATGCCTCTCTGAACCGCTGCATTCTGCCGGATCCTGTATTCAATGCAACTGCTGATATATTTACATCCCATCATCTTGGACTTAAATCATCGGCTCCCCGGACAGTGTTTACTGCACTGTCCCATTGCCACGTTAAATATTGTGGCATTGAGAGTACTTCCAAGGAGATTCTGGGCTTCAAAACTCTCAGTCATCTCTCTTTGTGAGTCCTCTCAATGCCATACTGACTCTGGCTGGATCTCAGTGTTCATATTGTCCCATCATGACAAGGGGCAAAAGGTACCCGGTCCTTCATTGTATGACTCCCTGGGGGCAGGCAGTGAAGGTGTTGTGGGTGGGTAAGATGTCACTGTGTGGGTTCTTTTCATTGCATTGACGTGAAGTGGGCAGATCTGGTTGCATTGTTGCATGGACACATGATAATGAGTGGCTGGTGAGTTGCATTTGTTGCATGACCACTCGACTTGTATATCGCTGTGGAACACGCATAGGGTGTCCAGGGCACTCCTTGCATGTGTTGGTTGCTAATTTACATTTTGTACTATGCCTTCCTACTTGTGTTCTTGTGCATGTAGTTTAGGGGCTACGTGCAAAATAGCGGTTGTTGTCCATGTGGCAGTGGTCAGGGACTTTGCTACTTGTGCTGTTTACTTTTGGGTGTAATGCACGGACACTGAGGGTTCCAGTTGCTATGACTGTGTTTTTTTTATTTGTGCACAGCCCTACAGATAACTGTTGTATCAGCTACTTCCATGCAATAGAAATTGACACGTAATGAGGTCAAACAATAATAGAGAGTTGAAATACTCCTGAAAAAATATATATGCAAAAAGACATTTGGAATCCTGTGCCCCTGCTTTCACCCTCACAATAACATGGATTTGTTTGGCCCAGTGGGGCGTGTGGTACCACAGTTGTAGAATACTATTTCAACTGCCTGAATAGAAGAAGTAAACATGTATCTTTTGATGTGCATATATGACTAGGTGCCAAGGAATGTATATTTCCCCAAAAATTCAGTTTTTCAGTTAGGAGATATTTGTACTCGCTTCTGGACTACTCTCATTGGGAATTGGACTTACATTTTTACCCCCTGTGAAATCATTTTGCTTCCTACTTTTAAAATGAGGGAGGACAATATTCCCACTTTTACATTTTATCTGGAGCACTGTTTGTACATGTTATTTCATGTCTAATGGATGCACACATTTTGCTTCTCGAAACACACAATCTCAGGGAGTTTTTTTGGGCAGAGATGATAGGTCACAATTCATCAATGAGTACCACCTGGGATGTCGCCTCACTGTGTTTGCTCCACAAGGGCTGGGTTTTAGGTGAAGTATGTTTGCACCAGCGGGGTGCGTGCAGCCTCTCCATGTGCCCTGTGGGCAGCCAAGTTCAGGGGTGGTGCCTATGGGTGAGCGCGTTGTCCTACCTGCATTTCCACTGGTACACCATGCTGTGTGGTGAAATGTGCAGTACACATGCTGCCACTATCATTTTACAGACTACTGGTGGGGTGTTAGGCAGAATTACATGCAGAACCCTTTGGGAACATTACACAATTAAGACTACAGGTGTAAGCACAATCTCACCTTTGGTACAAGCCTGTACTACACAGTTATGTGGTAGCAGTGACTGAGCAGTCCGACTTATCTCAAGAGGGATGTGAGCAGTACAAGATGTTACACAAAGGACTTGCAATCACAGTAGTTCAAACAAACACTCAAGGTTTCTTGGTAAAAAAAAAAAGATATACATTTATTTACACATTTAGTTAGAAAACATTCCACTAGCAAGAGCAGCTCAATATCACACTTATAATATACTACAGTACACAACCAATACGTTTCTGAACAAGTTAGGCTTCACTAAAGTGGGAGCAAAATATCACTGCAGTAACTTTCAAAAGGGGTAGAAAGACAAAGGTTATAAGAATCAAAACACAGTTACTTTCATAGGCAGGGCAAATAGTTTCAGTTCACTACAACAGGCAATTCAATTCTATAGGCCTGGAGCAAAGTCAATGGTTCAGTGTCTTGGATAGGATAGCACAGTTCTGGCAGTAAACGGTTAAGTCTTTGCCAATGTTCTTGACATGATATGATATATGATATGGCATTTATAACGCGCCTATACACAAGTGTTTCAAGGCACGACAAGCCAATGGAGGGGAATAAAGGGAGGACAGACAACGATCCTACTAGGCCAGGTGTCATTCAGATGGTGCAAGTGCGTAGGAAGGGGCAAGGGACAGTGTAGTACATGGGAATACTAACAATAAGTAAGTAATGGCCAGCAAGTGGCAAGTGCATGGGTACGTACAGACATTAGGTGTCAGGCTGGTAGGGGGACTGCAGGGATTCAGAAACAGTCCCAATGTGGTGGTTGCCAGGTGGACAGTGCAGGTGTGTGACGCTGCCGGGGGAGGGACCTGGGCCAGAGATCAGAGGGTGTCCAGGTAGCCAGTGCAGGTTCAGGTTACAGCCAGGAGGTCAGCAGAGGAGAGGAGGAGACAAAGCAGAAGCAAAGAGAAAGGTTTTGAGCTGCTTCCGGAATGGGAGATGGTTCTCCTCAAGTTTAAGGGAGGAAGGGAGGCTGTTCCAGAGGGAGGCACCAGTCGAAGAAAGAAATTTACCACAAACTTTTTGCTTGGAGAAGCGACTGACCCTGAGGGAGTTGGAGACAGATGAGCGGAGAGCTCGAGCAGGAAGATATTTAGGGAGAGAGAGTTGAAGATATGGTGGCCCCAGCCCCAGAAGGCCTTGTGGATGATGCAGAGGGTTTTGAACTTAATCCTCGCAGCCACTGGGAGCCAGTGCAGAGATTTAAGACCTGGAGAGATACGATCCCTGGGCTTGAGGCCAAGGACAAGTCTTGCAGTCCTGTTCTGAATAAGTTGCAGAGGGCGGAGAGTAGAAGCAGGTAGATTTAGAAAGAGGCTGTTGCAGTAGTCCAGCCTAGGCCAGAACCAGCGCTCTGTAGACAGTGAGCTTCTGGGAGAAGGAGATGAAAGGAAGAATACCTCTGAGGAGGTGCAGTTGGTAGTGTGACTTCTTAGAGACTTCAGATATGTGAGGAGAAAAGGAGAGTGTGGAGTCGAACATCACCCTGAGGTTTTTAGCATTGCAGGTGGGAACAGGAAGAGAGCCAAGTGAGGCCGGCCAGAGAGCTACAGGAAAGGAGGGAGCGGGTGTGCCGATGAGGAGAATCTCAGTCTTACTGGAATTAAGGCAGAGGTCATTGGTGGCACACCATTCCTGGATAGCAGACATACAGTGAGAGATGAGGGAAGGAGAGGAGGAGGCTGAGGGTAGCCTGAAAATAAGCTGGGTGTCATCCACATAGCAGTGAAAGTTGGGGCATAGAGTGGCAATGCGGTGGGCAAGGAGTGCCAGGTATTGGTTGAACAACCAGGGGGAGAGGTTAGACCCCGGGGGGACACCACAGGTAGAGAAAATGATAGCAGAGAGGAAGGACCCAAGTTGTACTTGGGAGGGTCGGTCAAAGAGGAAAGACGTCAACCACGCCAGAGCCTGACCAGTGATACCCAGGTTATCACGGAGACGGTTGAGCAGGATGGCATGGTTGAAAGTGTCAAAGGCAGAAGAGAGATCAATCAAGATGAGGACGCAAGGGGTGTTAGCATAAAGGTTGTAGAGCAGGTCTTCATGGATGTTCAGGAGAGCAGTTTTCGTTCTTCTGGCCACTCTGAAGCCAGATTGATGATCATGAAGACAACCAACAAATTCAGTGTAGAGATTAAGCTGGGAGATTGCCGTTTTTTCCAGGAGCTTGCCCAGGAAGGGAGTGATGGCGATAGGGTGATAATTAGCTGGGCAGGAGGGGTCGGCGGAGGGTTTCCTAAGAAGAGGGTGCACAATGGAGTGCTTCAGGGGGGATGGAGTGATTGCAGAAATCAGCCAGGGCAGGAGCCAGGGAGTCGATGTGGTCCTTGATGGTTTTGGAGGAACCGGGATGAACCTGTTTTGACAAGACTTTCATAGATCGGATTTGTCTGGAAACCTCGTCTGCAGAGAACAGGGGCAAGCTTGGATATTAGCTCTCTTCTTGGTTAGGACAGAGAGCCAGTATTGCCTTTGGAGCAGGCGGCAGGCAAGTTTGTCAGAGGATGTACATGAAGCATGCCATTTCCTCTTGGTCACCCTGCACTTGCGTTTGAGGGTGACGAGGTCTGAGTCGTACCAGGAGTTGCACTTGGCTTTGGGCTTCAGGTGGATTCTCATAACAGGGGCAAGGATATCAAGAGTATCAGATATAGAAGAGTGGAGGGTGGAGAGGGCTGTGTCAGGGTAAGAGTCAGTCAAAGGGCGGGGGGTGAGAAGGTGGCAGCGAAAGCCTCAACTGACACGCTCTTCATGGGTCGGATGACCGAGAAGGTGGGTGGCAGTGATCCAAGTGGCTTGGCCTGAGTGGTAAGCAGGGTGTGGTGGGAGGAGAGGAGAATGGGATCACTCCAGGAGAAAGGAGTGGAGAAGGGGACAGAGAGGATAAGGTCTGAGGAGATCAGAACATCCAGAGTGTGCCCTGCAGAGTGAGTTGGGCCAGAGGGGAGAATGGTGAGTGAGAGAGAGTTTGCAGAGGTTGCAAAAGAGTCCCGAGGGAGGACAGGAGGCATCCAGGTGGATGTTGAAGTCTCCAAGAAGGAGGAGTTGAGTTTTGGAGGCCAAGAGTGAGGAGGAGAGGTCACCCACTCAGAGAGGAAGGAGGCGATCTGACCAGGTGGCTGATAGATAGTAGCCACACTAAGGGAATGGCTAGGGGAGAGAGAGAGCCTGCAAATCAAGCATTCAAAAGACGAGTAGGCCTGGGTGGGAGTGACAGAGGCAGGAATCCACTCAGAGAAGATCAGGGCTACACCCTAGCAGAAGTAGTTTGCTAGAAAAAGAGTTATACATCAGATTAGGAACGAACAAGACTCCAAAGTTGTGAAAGTTTACTTTTGGAATCACTGGACCTATACCTGAAGTTAACTGGGAGTACATATAAGGAATTGCTCTGCCTTGGAGACTGGAATATTTGGTTGGACAGTTCAACCAATCAAGATGCAATGGCCTTGAAAGAAATCTTGGATAACCATGGATTGACAATGCGGAGAACTGCGCCATCTCATGATAAAGGACACTGTCTGGATATGTTGGCTACTAGGGAACAAGTTGTAACCTTTAAAGAAACACGCCCAATATTATGGTCAGACCATCATATCCAGCTGTTTACGCTCTCCAGTAAGGAGTTACAAAAAGGTGAAAGGAGAGAAACGCCACTAATTTGGAAACATGCTGTTACCAACCTGGATAAAATCCCAGGGGGAGAAGTGCAGGATAAATTGAATGAAATTGACTGCTCATTGACATGTGATGAATATTTTGATAAAGGTATGGAGATTTTAAAGGAAATCTGCAATGAATATGCACCTCTGAAACAAAACAAATCCGAGAAATCCAAACCTTGGTTCAGTCCAGAACTTGCCCTGTTGCGAAAACAACTCCGTAAGGCTAATGATACCTGCAGACACTCCAAGAGAAATAATGATGCTGACAGAGCAAAGGCACTCCTAAAAATATATAAAACCACCCTATTTCTGGCAAAACGCGACCATTTACATAAAGAGATTAAGCAAGCTGGTAACCAATCGAAGGCCATTTTTAAGGTAATCTCGAGATTCAGTAAACCGGCTTGCATGGATATTAATACTGCCGCCTCTCAGGAGCAGGCAGATAAATGTAATATTTCCTTTAAAGAAAAGATAATTACTATTTTAGAGAATATAGAACAAGGAAGGGCCCCTAGATGTGAGAAAAAAATTAAGAAAGAGAACACGTGAAAACAAAACAAGGAGAGACAGTCTTCCAGTTCTAAATGGTGGACGAAAATATGATCTGTTGGCTCTTGAGCCAATTAAAACCCACTAATGACCTGTCATGCAGGATACCAGCATATATGGCCAAACGTTTAGCAAACAAACTCACACCATTCATTAGGACTTTCGTGAATAAGTCTCTACAAAACTCTCAAGTGCCTAAAGCTTTAGAAAAAGCATTAATAAAGCCACTGTTAACATCCAATTCAGATCTGGAAATAATGAAGAACTATCGACTGGTGACAAACTTGATGCGGCCAACAAAAATATTGGAAAAAGTGGCTTGCTCCCAATTCCAAGCATTTGTAGACAAGGAAGAATTGTTGGACAATCTCCAGTCAGGATTTCGCCCGCATCATGGCACATAGTCAGTGTTGCTGGGTGCACATGACAATTTGTTAAAGGCTGCGGATGGGGGAAGATCAACAGTATTGCTGATGTTGGACCTATCCGCGGCCTTCGACACCGTGAATCATAAGATAATGGCACAACGAATAGGGAAAGTGGAAAAAGCATCCAAAGAAGTGGTGAGATGGTTTGAATAATTTCTTAAAGATAGATCGCAGAGGGTTATACTGGATGGATTTATCGTCCAGATGGTTGAGGTGGAATGTGGGGTTCCCCAAGGTTCCTCCCTATCCCCTCTCATTTTCTATCTGTACTACTGCCCAGTTTTTCAAATATTTAAGAAATATGGCTTGTTGTTTCACTCATATGCAGATGACACACAGCTATATGTGGAACTCCAAAATAGTCAGGATGCCTTTGAAAGAATTAATCAATGCATGGAAGAACTTAAGGAGCGGATGACTGATAACCAGCTACAGCTAAACGCAGCACAAACAGAAATTATATTGTTTGGTCCAAAGAATAAAATGTCACCGGAAAGACAAAATCCTCCTCCACTGATTTTAGGTGAATAATTGCAGTATGCCAAAAAAGTTAAAATAATTTAGGCTGCTGGTGGCAGGAAAATTTGGGAAGTGAGAGCAAGGTGGGAGCAAAGGTAAAAGCAGTACATTTTGCACTACGATCCCCACAGAGTATACTACCTTATATTCCAATGGAAGATAGGGCAGCTGTGGTGGGGGCAATGACTAACACCCACTTGGATTACTGTAACAGTTTGCTAGTGGGAATCTCCAAAAACAAATGGATAGACTTCAAAGAGCACAGAATGCAGCAGTTAGAGTAAATCAGGAACCTTAGAAAACAAGATCATGTGTCAGCAATGCAGAGATCCATCCACTGGTTGATGGTGGAGGATAGAATTTAGTTTAAGACGGCATGCCTAGTCTTTAAATGTTTGAAAGGGCTTGCACCCACGTATTTGGGTAACAAGATTACATCATATCATCCCAAAAGGAACCTACACTCAAAGGATAAACTCCTGTTCTGCACTCCTCGAAGTAAATGTGTATCATGAGGAGATAGAAGCTTTAGAGCCTTTGGCCCTAAAGTTTGGAATGAATTTCCATTGGAAATCAGAACGTGTGAAACATTGGACATATTTAGGAAGAAATTGAAAACATTCCTATTTAAATAAGGAGGAAAGCGGTAGAATTAGAACTCTATCCCTGTTCTTCCTCTGTGTCTCATCGCTCCAGCCTTAGTTAACATCTGCGCCCGAATACGGTTTATTCTGTCTGCTGCGCTTTATAAACCCTTCAAAATCAAAATCAAAATCAAAATTTCACCAAGGCAGAAAGGATTTCCACACCGCATTTGCACAGTACTTTATGGATGAAGAAAAGCTGTAGCTGAGGCAGTTTTTCCAGGCAGTTCCTGCAGATCTAGCTGTTCCTGAGCTTCAGTTGTGGGGACAAGGAGGACGCCGGGAGGTTCCTACACTGCACAGGGAAGAAGCTACAAGCTTGGCAAAATGTTGGTTTAAGGTGTGAGTGCCTTAAAGTCTACAAACTGGTATCCTTCTCACTAGCTATCCGGTTTTCAACAGCACTCTGATGAAAATTTGATCAGTATGGAGACGGGGTCCAGGTGGCATGCAAGTTGGTTGTTCCCACCAGCTCAAGGGAAGAAGACGTCCTTGAAGGGGCTTCTCTGTCGAGGGAGTTTCAGGAAATTCGGACATGCAGCAGGGCTTCACCAGGCAAATCAATGGTCCAGGAGTTGCAGCAGTCGTCTTCCTAAAGCTTGTCTTCGGTTCTTTCGTTCCAGTGGTCGACTCTGCCTTCCAAGTCCCAGAGACCTGCTTTTAACTAGTTTTCTCCCATTCATTCCAGTCTAGCTGTCACTCACCCAGCAGGGTGGCTGTCCTTGTTACAAGCCAGAGTGCATTCAGGTCTCCTAAGAGACTAAGCACAGGGAGTTCCGGGCACCTCCCTCACATCATGTCCACCCCAGACACTCAGGCAGCAGAGGAGGTCTTCAACACTGAAGCCCACCAAAGGCCAACAAACAAAGGGACCAACCCTGGTTTGGGGTGCAGAGTTAAACACGAGAAGGACCTTTCCTGAAAGAAACAGCGAACAAAGATGACCAGAGTCTGTTTTTACAGAGGGGACATGGGCACCATATTGAAAAACATGATGGACCCGATTTTTCGCTACCGTTGTTTGCAGTTGGGAAAAATCATGGTAGTTCTAAACCACTGCCACCAGCCATTTCAAGTGGGAAAGGGTAACATTTGACTGTTACATGAGTGTTTAGACTCAGGGGATGCTAGGCAACCCCTCCGGCACTCTATAGGAAGATAGTGTGTGCTGGGTCTGTACATTTAAAAAGACTAGTAAAGTCTATATAATTTACATGCTCTGGGAGACAGTAGTGAGTCCCAGATAAGGTATTTAAACCTTAGGGAGTCTGAGAGACACCCCTGTGCCACTGCACTAAAGGTGCTGTGTGACACACAAGAACAAGATGATGCCTGTGGAGTTGTTTTAAAACTCCACATCCAAAGAACACACAAGTAAAACACACATCAAAATACATGAAAGAGTGGGAAAACGGACTCACACTCTTTCAAGGTAAAAATTATAATCCTAGAAATCCAGCAAAGTTGCTGGGGATCACAAAAAGTAAGGGAAATTAGCACATTCTTGAGAATTTTCCCTAACAAGGAGTAGTGGGAGATTGAAGGGGACCAGGCTTGTTTTTTTTCAGGGGTGTGAGTGCAGTTGGTGTGTGTGAGAGGGTAGGGGGGGGGTCGGAGGGCGATGGAGATGCAGCCACTGTTCTTGCCAGGGCGAGACCTGCGGTTTTTGTGGAGGTGATGGGATATATTGTCATTTTTTTTTCAGGTTCCATGCTGCTTAAATATGGTTAGTTGGGGTTGTGCAACATATCAAAACGGTCACCAAGAGACTGGCCATGAAATAAGGGGCTTGGAGCGCGCTGTTTAACCAAAGTGTGTGGTCCATGGCAAATCATTTTTTCTCAATACGCAATGCCTAAAAAGATTGTGAGTTCTCAAAACCGGCAACCTTTTTATAGATAACAATACCACTGTCAAAACAGGACAAAATCAGTTTGTGATTGAAGAACATCTTTGTGTGATGGGTTGCAAGTGTTTTAAAATATACAGTGGCCATGTCCACCAGCCATGACCGAAGGCCATGTCTAGTGGTCTGGTAGCATTTTAAAATGGAGAGTGGGCACAACCATGCTCGTGGTCTGGCAGCGTTCTAAACATCTATGGAACAGCAAAACCCTTGAAAATCAAGGAAAATATTTAAATTGTACGTAGGTTAAGATGAGCAATACATTGTAACACAACCTTTAAAATTCAAGGCAAAACCTTTTGTTGCAGGGATGTTAAGGTGAGAACTAAACACAACACACCCTTGAAATTCAGCTAAAGCCACCTTAACTTTGTGCCCCCTGTTGCGCAGCCTATGACTACAATGATGACATCACAGAACACATCACTAATTGCATGTTCTATGAGAACACTGATGACATTACAAACAACATCACTGATGCCATCACTGGTGACAACACTAATTAAATTGTATATAACTGATTACATCAATAATGGAATTAGACATGGGGTCACCAAAGGCCATAGCTAGTGGGCGGTTACTGTTCAAAAATACCAATGTGAATGGTAAAAAGCCATGCCTAGTAGCTCATCACTGTTTTAAAAAATACAGTGGGCAACGCTGAAAGCTGCACTCAGTGGCCATGGCTAAAGGCCATAGCTAGTGCCCATTAATATGTTAGAATATATAGTCGGCACAACCAAAGGCTGTGACCACTGGCTAGTATTGTGTTGATGGCTCATTAGTGTATATAATATACTATAGGCACAGCCGAAGGCCATCACTTATTTCATTGTATTATTTTAAAATATACAGGGGACATGCCCAAAAGAAGTACACACTGCTCAAGGTCAAAGGCCATGGCTTGTTGCCCATTTATATGTTAGAATATATAGTGGGCACAGCAAAAGATTGTGGCCAATGGACAGTAGTTTGCTAGAGTCCATGGTTAGTGTCTGATCAGTGTATATAATATACAGTGGGCGCGGATCAAAACTGTATTCGCTGGTCAAGGCCATAATCTATGGTTGGTAGCATATTCATGTTTTAAAATAACCAGTGCACATGGGGAAAGGTTTTGCCCACTGTCCATAAATGAAGGCCATGACTAGTACCCATTCATGTGCTAAAATATATTTGGCCATGCACTCTGACCATAGCTGAAGGCCATGCTTAATGCCAGTTACTGTTATAATGTAATTAGTGATGTCATCAGTGATGTGATCTGTGATGTCCTCATTGTGGTCAGAAGCTGCGCAACAGGGGGAGTGAAATTAAGGTGGCTTTAGCTGAATTTCATTTTTTTCCATTGAGTTCTCACCTTAATGTGCCTGCAACTAAAGTTTTTTTCTTGTTATCTTGTTATATATATATATATATATATATATATATATATATATATATATATATATATATATATATATATATATATATATATTCAATTAAAAAACTTTGTTAAAGGGACATCATGGTTAAGTTGCACTAATAAAAACCTGTAAAACCTATCAAATTCAGTGAAACAAATGTATTGCCCTACCTAAAACTAAAAACTAAAATAGTTACTTTGCACTAATAACAACCTATCCAAATTATGGTTACAAGTAAAACCGGAAACCCCCGGAATTTCGCCAGTTATGGTACCCTAAGCAACCATAACTCATGCCACCACTGTGCACTACTAAGACTAAGACCCATGACATCAAAGATGACATCACATGGCGGATGTTTCAAGAAAACTGACACATACATGTTTTTCTCCATCCACATCGCCCGATTGGCCAATCAGATGTCTGTCCGCGGACTGAACAGGGAAATGGGTCTTCAGAGCGGAGCCAGATATCACAAATCTTTTTGACTTACATTTAGCACGTTTTAAATAAAACTACTGGATGGATTTACACCAAATTTACAAAAGCACGCTTTCGGGACCAAGCCGCAATTTGGTGAAAATCTGTCTAGTGGTTTGGGCTGTAGGCGTGAGAAAAGTGTTTTCCCATTATGTGTATGGGGAAAAAAAATTGGGGCCCTCCCTATAATTGTGCCCTCCCTTGACGAAACCTCACCAAACTTACAAATTCAGAGCAGGCCATATACATTTTTTGCAAAGTTTGGTGAGTATTCGTCCAGGGAGAGCGAAGTTATAACCCGCCCAAAAGTGCTCTTACTATGGGTTTAGTAACTTAACCATAACTACACAGCCGCCACTGCAAGCCATGTAATATATTGTTTTCCACTGAAAAACTTTGTAAAAAGGGACTTTATGGTTAAGTTGCACTACTAAAAACCTTGTGCAGCGTGCATGCTCCTCACCATTCAACCAATCCTTTATAATGCCAAATCATTCATACCTCCTGGAATCACTGCTAAGCATAGCCAGCTCGACCACCAGCACCTTCCTGCTCCTGAAGCACAATGACAGCAGTAACAGTGTAAAAGTATTTTCACTGATTCCGTACATGTCAATTGAGCAATGTCAATCTTTTCTTAAAAAGTCTAGGCAGAGCGTTTTATTTTTGCATTGAAGATATTGTAGTTCCTAACAAAGCCCTAACATTAGCTTTCTTGCAATACTGCTCATTCGATTAATATGTAAAATAAAGTAGGATGTTCCTTACTAAAAATAGCTATACAAATTAAATGTGACGTTACATTAATCAATTCTTTATAGCTGCGCATTGAGTTTTGCTTTCAGATGCTTACCATGGCAAATGTAGTTAAGAAAAAGAAAACAGTTGCTAAGTGATTATACAATAAAATGAATAAGGGAGTATGTTTGTCACAGTGTACAAATCGTTTATGTCAACATATATATCTCATGCCAGTAATCATGAATTTGTTTGAAACGATCAACCAAACCTACTCCCCCCATGTGTGCTAGGTAGTAATATTTTTAGAAAATATCTGATGTTTACAAATGTAATATGTAAGTGCGTGTGTATTCTATGAATCTTCCTGCTGCATCCCGAGTGTCCTCTCCACTCTTCATCGCATTATGCCCCACTGCACAGAGGCACTAGGCTTGTACTAAAGAAGGCCCTGTGAAAATTAAAATAAATTGTTTGGATTTATTTAATCTTAATAAACATAGAACATGTTGACACCTACTGGATTTCTGTCGCGTAATTTATATTTGCAACTAATTGTCATAATCTTTCCGAAAGCTATCTTGGCACACAAGTAGCTTTTCAAGAGCAAAAGTTAAATGTAAGTTACTGTATATATGTGTTCCCTCTGCACTGAGCACACCTTTCTTGCGAATTTTACATGCTTCACTAACTTCCAACCGAACAGTTCGCCCTATTGGACTCTTCCCAGAAAGCATCAGCCACCTTTTGATACCAGACGGAACAATTAAAGTGCATAGGCGTGGTCTCTCTCGCCCCTTTGGCCTCTATTGCAATCTCAGTTTAAGTATTCTCATTGTTGAATTTGTGTGTGTAATTTGAAGGTTATAGGTCAAAGGTTCGAATGAAAAGGATCGAATGACAAAGGAGTCGAGTCAAAAGGACCGAAAAAAAAACCTGTTTTTGATGTGTAAAAAACACTTTTTTTACCTATACGAAATCATCCAAAAAAAAATGACCCTTTCGTTTACGGTCCTTTTGACTCAACTCTTGTCCTTCGATCCTTTTCAGTCGATCCTTTGACCGGACACCTAATTTGAATACTCTCCATTGCCTGCAGGACATCCTTAGTCACTCTGCAACGGAAATGTGATGGGACGCTGCTTTAATGCAGCACCAGCGGCCAAAACAGGGCTCAGCTGTACTAGGCCTTAATACTGTTACAGAGTGCTCTCAAGTGACTAGTTTGACATCTTGTAGAATCTAATTCGGGAAACCATGCAGACCTCGAAATAAACTACCTTGAAACAGAATGCTTGTCTGGATCACAAACAGGTTGTCAGAGTGAGAAAAAAGGATACATTCGATCTGTCATTTTAATGTGCAATTTAATATTTCACAACAGCATATGAAGTGGACAAGTCTTCTTGATTTGCTGCTTGCCTTAGGGCATTTTTTCAAATTCACGTTCTTGAAGCAATACTTTTTCTGATCAGTTAATTCAATACATCCTTTAGAGGACCTTGATATATCTGCTACTGTATGAACCATGTATGGTTCAGACACTTGCGGATATTCACTATTATTTCCTTTATTTTATGCAGTCAGTAACCTCTCTTCCGACCTAGGATGTCCAGACAAATAATCAAATAATCAATCAACAATGTGACCTTGAATGGGAAACAAGGCTTCAATAATTATCCAGACTCACACTTGTACTTTAGCAACATTATTTTGAAATTCATAAAAGACATTTTCAAAATGGTACATCAAGGAGGAGTGCAGATATTGCCTTTAAATGTGCTACCAAAATGCATGTTATCCTGAACCTTTGTTGTGTCGCTTCACATTTTCCAGTGCAACCAATGTCTTCAACATTTCCTGTATCGTTTACAAATTGTAATTACAAGCAATAAAAATGGCGACAAACCTCATAGTCACTCGACTTGTTCTACTTATTGTCCGCCCCTCCATCCCTCACACATTTTTCGGAGCCGAATTTAAAGTGCATTGCCTGTAAAAAGACTTATGTATGTTATGTTCCCCCCTTTAAACCTCCCCCCAGAAAAGCTGTCAAAGCCCTCCTCTTCAAGGAATGGCTCCTCCTTATCATCTAGGTGACATCCGCTCCAGACAGGACCTAATCTCAGACTGAGAAATGTGGCTCCCTTCATGTACTCCCTGGTTGCTTGTAGAACCCTTGCTGACAAATCTCAGCTGATTCCTAGGTAGGTCCACACTCAATAAATACTTTTATGATAATAATCAGAATGCTGCAAATGTGCGGCAAATCAAGTTGTTTTGAATATTAACTTTGCTTTGAACATGGTGATTTGTATGGTTCATGCTCCAAGAGTGAAACATATGGCATGTGTGGATTGATTTCTCGAACAATCTTGCTATAAAGAGGTAGAGGCAGGCAGATGCTACAGCAGTGTTGGAGACGTTGGAGAAGGGAATGTTGCAAACAAATCAGACTAATTTGTGGGAGAGGTAGAAACAAAAAATAGGGTGTAGTTGTGGGACAGGTACACCATTAAATAGGGTTTAGTTTAGGCACAAGTAGAACAATGAAAGGGGATTTAGTTAAGGGATAGGTAAGGCACTGAAATAGGATAGGGCAACTTGTTGTCACTGTTACAGTCTCTATTAAATCCCAGTGTATTGTATTGCCATTGTCAGATGAGCATTGCATAATTATTTGGATGCAACCTGAAGATTCGATTGTATTCAGTGATTGTAAGAAACTTTAACAAATGTTTGCGGAGGTACCAAATACTATTTAGCACTCCGCCAAGAAAATATCTCATATTTCTTAATTGGCATGAGGAAATGACATTCAGTGTTTGTAATTGAGTTTGCTGTATTTTCGCAATCATACCAAATGCAAATTTGCACTGAAAGTGTGTATAATTATTGGTAGGAAGGAGGAGCTAATATGAAATATTGGTTAATAAGTGTGTTCTGTTTGAGTGGCAAATAAAGTTAAAGGTAAAAAGATACATTTTTGGTGGGCAAGGTAGGAATATGTTCAGTGCCACTGACTGAGTGCATTGTGTTGTAGTAACCAAATATTATTTAGTAACAACATAGAACAAAACACATTACATTGTTGGTATGCAGGAAGAGATTTATTATGTAACTGTACGCATCTGTTCCATCTTTAGTGGGCATATCAAACACTTTTTTTAAGTTACAAAGTTTTGAATAACACATATTCAATTTCTTTTGAGGCAAAATAATGCACCCAGTTTATGTAACTGAAATTGTTGCTTTTTAGTGGCCATACCAAACAATACTTTTAGAATAAATGTTGGTAAGTGGTTGAAGAATATATTCAGTGTCTGTTACTTAGTGTTTTGTCATTTAGTGTTTTGTCTTTTAGTGGCTATACAAAATAGCGGTAGACATGAGAACATTATGTTAAGTTCTCTATATGACATCATCATCATTTAGTAAACATACCAAATACAGATCATAGTTTCAAAGAAATATTCTTATAATTCTTGTTTGGAAAGAAGACATTATATTCAGTGGGTGTAAGTGACTGCAGTGAATGTAAATGGACAGAATAAATGCATGATGATTTTCTTCCAAGCTAGCACACACATAAGTCCATGTTGGGAAGTAAAATATCTAGAGGTTCATGGAGTATTGATTCCAACATGGTCACACTGTGCCCTGGCTTTCTCTAAGAGATGTAGTATGCATAATGAGGCATGGTGCAACTTCTGTTCCAATGTGGGAAAGATAATGTACTTTTGTATATATTTACAGTACTCCACTTAAGTTGCCAGCATTTGCCCCCTACGCTAATGTTACCTTTGTAAGTCTTCTGTGTTCTTCATTTTCTGTTATTTGTTGTATCTGGTCAATGTCCCACTTTATATACACCCTTATAAACAGGCTCACAACTTGTTCTAATTTTTGTGCTATTGTACATGTGTCCTCCTAGGGAATACATCTGCCATCTGCAAACATGTTATTTTAAGTAATTTCTGATGGAAACTGACATCTATTTACTACACATAAATACAAACTAGAAATAGGTTGTGTAATGAGTTGGAAAATGCACAACACCAGTGGACACTGGAGGAAACATTGCAGGATTAGTCACAGCAACATACACCCCTAAGGAAGTGCAGTCAGCGACCAGTATGATTTAAGGTGAGCTTGGTGAATACTATCTTTTAATTATTTGACCAAATCTACCATTAGAAACAAGCTGTCATCATGTCCTTCATGTTTTTGACAGTAGTCTTAACAATGCCCAAAAGACAGGAAGCTCAATACCCAACTGTACTACACATTGGGGGTCATTACGTCCTGGGCGCAAAGGGATACTGGGCAACGGTAATGACACTGGTGCCGGTAATCCCTTTGTGCCCTATTCCGAGGTCCCTGTGTGGGTCCCTCCCTTAATGCCTTGTTTTACCAGGCGTTATGGACGGGACCCGCAAAGGGATACCGGGGTCAATAACCTTACCGCAATTTGACATACCACTATTGACGCCTTCCCCCTTCCCATTGAGCCCTATGGGGGCTGAAATGGGAATGGGGAATGGCTTTTGATATGGGGACTTACCGGTCCCGCAATGGCCGGAATAGACCGGTAAGTCTCCATACCACCAAGTCGGTGGTGGTACCGGTATTGGTGCTAGTCATGGCGCTAATAGCGCCATGACTAGCACCAACCTCGGAATGAGGGCCATTGACATCAAAGGGAGATGACCACTGTGGAACACTCAATGGGAATTTCACTCATAACAAGGCAAGAGACTGCAACCTTCCGTTCTCCTAATATTTTTGAATACTATTCGCACCAGCATGGTCTAGCATGGACAATTGTGAGGGATGATGGGAGTCGTGGTGCAAAACATCTCAAGATCCACAGGTCACAGACATTGAACTTAGGGTGTCACACTATTTCATTTTATTCTAATTAAAGGAACTACTGTCTCATTTCTCCCTTCACACACTATGAATTAGAACCAATGCATTGCTGAGACAAACTGGACCAAGTTGTGAGCAATAGGCAAAAAGAGGTTGTAACTGTTAGACTAGTAATAATACCCATAATTTCTGTCTTCTCATAATGTATATACAAACATTAATTTTAGGGTGTCATTAGTATGTTCCTCTCTCTGATCGTTGCCGTCCGTTCCTAAATAAACGCTTGAATTTAGTAATCCGTCTGGGTGTTATGTTCCAGCAGGAAGGGGCTAATTAATAATTACTTGGTTTGATTGTTATGTTTTTCTGGTACTTAATAAAAGACCCCACAATGAATTCTGGAGGCAAAAAAGTGCTTTGCTTTTTTCACTTCATTCACGTCCTCTTATCTTTACGTAATTCAATCCAGTACGATTTTTGTTGATTCATGTTAGGAGAGTAGTAGCCTTCTCTGCCTATGTTTAGTAATAACATTTTTGCTAACAGAACTTAATCTGAACTATTTCTTTCTTGCAAAACTATCCTTTTAATTACCCAACATAGCAGAGTTATGAGGGGACGTCCCTTTTCCTCAATTGCCTCTAAGTACAGAAATGGAGAATCATTGAGGAAGACCATGCTGGAAAAAGAAACGTGTACTCTGGAGACAAAACTAGTTGGAACATAAGAAAATTAAATAAGCATGAGGAGAGTGACCTTATCAACAAGGTTGTCCCTTGATCAGCTGAGGGGTCATGATTTTAATTGATATAAAGAAAAATAAATTGTTAAAACACATCATTTTTATTGTATCACTAGTAAACTGTGTATGGTGCTAGTTTGTAATAATTTTGCAATGTAATGTGTATGCTGCTTTAAATAAAATGTGTGTGCATGTGTATGGCAGAAGGGAGGAACATCTAGATGACTTTGGAGGTACAATAGGAAGGGGTCAAAGAGTGGCAAAACACATTTCATAATAGAGTTGTCCAAAATTAGCACCTAATATGAACAAAATATTATATTTGGTCAATGTGTTGTTTTACTCCACCATACTGCATTTTGTTTATTTTGAGATCAAACAATTTGGATGACAAAGAGTACAATGACAAAGAGGACAACAAGTGATGCTTTCATATATTTTTTAGTATTCAGTTGGTGTGTGTTAAAGTTTATGTTTGCTTTATTGCAAACAATAACATAGGTCGTACAGCAATTGCACACATATACAAACATAATAACTAGCATTACATAACAAAATCAAGCAAGATACATAGGATATGATGAAAATGCATAAACACAGGGCAAATACGATTCATGGAACAAACGTGCGCCGAAAATCCCAGCGCAAGCAGGCGCAAGGTGGCACAAGCGTGAGAAAGCAAGCGCACACTCACGCGTGCGATTCAAGTAAGGCGCTGCGCTTGTTTCCCACTGGTTGTGCGCCAAATCGGTGCATGTCGCACGCGGGCACACACGTCATCAAACAGCGTGCGCTACGTGCACACCAAAAGCACACATAGCGCAGCGCACACAACAAAAGTAGGCGTAACAGTGGGCGTAACACGCAGAATGGGGAATAACGCGTGAAAAAGAAGGCGTAACTGGGGAAGTACTGCAGGGAACTACACGGAACGCCCACACTCACGCGAGCAACCCGTATTCATGGATACGAATACGGGAAACCCACGCACGGCAAAAGACGCACACAGGCGTGAATGCGTCCGCCACACGAAGGCAGGCGGAAGTGTCCCCGCACACAGTATAAAAGTGCACGCAAACAACAAACACATATATACAGCTACGATGAATGCCCCATTTGTCACAGCACTGATCATAGGACACCGCAGGAGGAGGAGAATAGCCAGGGCACGCATTTTTTCACCACGGACAAGCCTTTTTGGGATGCCTGACGACCAGGTCTACGGCAGGTATAGGTTTCCACCCCGTATCATCCTAGACCTGGTCAGGGAGTGGGAAGATGACCTTACATCCCCCACCCTTTGCTCCCAAGCATTGAGCCCCTTGGAGAAGGTGCTCAATGTCCTGCATTTTTTGGCCACTGGGTCATTTCAGCGGACTACTGCCATAGTGGGGGGGTCTCACAGGCCACGCAGTCACGTTGCCTACACCAGGTGTTGGCAATCATGACTGCACGCCCCTCAGTCCGCAGGCACATTTACATGCCCAGAACACCCGCAGAAAGGCAGGCCGTTGTCCAGGACTTTTACAGGGTGGCACACTTCCCTAGAGTGCTTGGTGCCATAGATTGCACCCATGTGGCCCTACGTCCACCTAGGGCCACTGAGCACATCTACCGAAACCGCAAGCACTGGCATTCCATCAATGTACAGGTGGTATGCGATGCAAAGGGAATCATCACCTCTGTCTATGCAAACTACCCTGGCTCCACCCATGACAGTATCATATACAGAATGTCTGCCCTGAGCGGGCCCTGGAAGCTGGGCAGCATGGCGACACATGGCTCCTAGGTGAGTACAAATGCCCTTGCACATGTATGCATGTCACACACACACAAATACACAAACCCCAATAATAACAACCATTATCACCTCTCCAGGGGACAGTGCCTACCCTCTGAGCAACCACATGATGACGCCAATCCAGAACCCCACCACACCACCCCATGTAAGCTACAAAGCGGCTCATATTGCAACCAGGGCCATAGTGGAGCGCACATTCGGAGTGCCCAAGTCACGCTTCCACTCCCTTGACCGCTCTGGTGGGCAGCTACTCTATGTACCCCCAGTAGTGTGCAGGATCATTGTGGCAGCATGTGTCCTGCACAATGTTGCAACACGGCAGGGCGTACCGGTGGACATGGTGGTGCCCCCACATCCCCAACCACAGGCACAGGCGCTGCCCATGGGTGGGGATAGGGCACGTGGCGAGGATGCCCGGACCCAGCTTGTGGACACATTTTTCACCTAAACTCCCACCCCTGCGGAGTGCACACAGGCCTGGCACATACCAGGTGACAATCGATGATGACAAAGAGACAGTCAACTGTCACAACCTTACCACCCTGAGATTGTTGCCATGGAAGTGCCACATTGTGTGCATCCCTAGCTACTTAAACACAAGCAATCCCGTGTGACCAAAAGGCACACATGCAAGGTGTGAATCACACACACCTGCAAAACAGGCCATGACTATCACTGGTATGTCACTCAAACCCTCCCGAAGCACAACATGACATGGCAAACAATAGCCATACACCAACACAGTACCAATAAGGTACACATTGCCATGTGAAAAATGTAAATTGGCATCAGACAATGATGCCTGACATGGAATCAGATCAAATGACTGACCAACAACCTCCCACCCAAAAGAAGTCATACCGAAATGCATTCCAAAAGTCGAAGTTGTAACATAACAATGAATGCCTGTCTACATGCACATTGTGCATTGAAAAATCAACACTGCAGCTTCTGTGTGCCCTGTCCACCTCCTGCAACACACTGCTCAGTGCACAGCACAGTTAACAGCCATTGCGTGTGATGCACACCCTGAGCATCACATCTAAGCGACAAACCACATCAAAAAGCAAATTAGGCATGTACAGGATCCCCAATTGGTCATAGGACATGTGCTGCAGGGACACAGTGGGCACCAGAAGGAAAACAGAGTGTACACGTGGACATGGAACGGTGGTTGTACATATAGTGCATTATAGTGCAAGTGTGTGGGTCAGTAGGGACATGCACTCAACATATGCATGTGCAATCAAGTGACCATCAGTGTCCTCTACACATCACATGTGAACATTCACCATTGTACACCCCAGCATGTCAAACCACAACTATCCCCTCACACCTGAAAGGTAAACACAACACATGAACAGGCATTAATCAGCAGAACACATCATGTACATAGGATACCACAATTACAATGTCAAGGCACCCATCACACTGCAGGGCAAGGCAACTATCACCAACCAAGCACCACCCCTCCCTCACAAATCACCATGACCCACTGAACAACTGCACCAGGGTTATGGAGCCTACATCCTTGAATTTCACCTGGCCACAGGATCACCCTTCCCCTTTGTCACCATCTCCCACCTTGTGTGTAAAAAGTTGCCTGCACCCTCAGAGTCCACCTTGATTTGCAAAAACACTATATCCAAGAGAACTCAAAGCAGGCCAACACAGAAGCCAAGCAAAAAGCTTGCAGGCAGAAAAACTAACCAGAACAGCCTCCAGTAGATGACTTGAAGTAGCAGTACCTCACAAAGGCCAAGTACTACCACAATGACATAACAACCAAGGTAGCACAGTAAAACAATGTCACAACAGGATGTGTACCATGTGTGGTACATAAAAGAATGAGGCACCACAAATGGATGTGTACTGTCACTGCTCCCGTGTACAGGTGCAGGAGTGGCACGAACCAACCACCCCCACCGTAGTCTGGGTGGCTGCAAGGTGAAACTCACACAGGCCTCTGAGACCCTGGTGGGGAAGGAGGGTCAGGTATATGGAGTCGGGACAGGCGTTGGCATACTGGATAACCGGAATGAGGGGCAGGAGAGGGGAGTAGGATTGACACAGGAAAGTAGGGAATGGCCAAGAATGTAGTACTCACATTAGCACATACACAATCATACCAAACTTGTTCATCATAAACATAGCAGCAATTCACTGAAATGGAAGTCAAAGAGAAACTTATCTCTGGGGTGAGTGCTGGCCTCCTGCCTGCGCACTCTCAGGTCCGGTAACAGGAGCATCTCAATGCTGCAAAGAGAGCCACAGTTAAAAATCTGTGCGTGCCCATAACACACAAACACACCACCAAATATGCCCCAAAGTAACAAACTACTCTACAAACAGACAATCTGGTGTGGATGCTTCGTACCCATACGTAACATTACCCCTGTGATGGTTCATACACAGTCAATGCAGTAAGTCAGGCGCCGTTGTGTGCGTGGCAAATGGAACACCAATGTGTCACGAATCACACAACATGCAATGTTCCCTGGGTAAGCAGACAGACGCATATAGCAAGGCATGACTTCCAAACAAGTCATACACGACCCAAATAAAGTAGGCAGTGCATGTTTCAAATTCTACATGGAAATGAAATGCACTGCACCCGAGTCTGTCCCTTGCCGTCTGTCCCTGTCAGCTGCTTCTTTACATGTCTCGGAACGCTACTTGGGAGATACAAGTGCCTCAATGGACCATGGTGGACCGGAGGGAATGTGCCACTGCCCCTGCAGGCGCCCCAGACAACCTTACAATCAACTAGCCATGAGTCCACCAACACATATGAGCTGTATTGTGCTTTTCAACACCAATATTCATTCAAGCACACCCTCAGTGCTGCTACTAAGCATGCATGTGCAACTGGCCTGGTGGAAGGTTTGCTGTGTTGTGGGCCCCCTGTGCTGCTCACCTTGCCTGGAGTCCCTTGAAACACATCAGCAGTTTTCGGATGTATGATTGCAATGTGCATGTGGGCACCACCAAACGTGTCCAGATTCCAGACGTCCAATGGCCCATCTCTGCTGGCAAAGGTGGTCTGGAGGCTAATCCCCCTGCAGAAAGGGCATGAAACACATGATTAATGCTTTAGATTCATCTGTGTGTGTCTCTTCAGGCATCTCATGACTGGACCATGTCAGAGACGTACATCAGAAATCACACCATCAGTCCGTCTTTCACAGCCAAAGTGTGGAACACACTATCTACGGCATGAATTGCAACAAGCACATGTACAGTAAAGATAAGAAACATACTACACAATGCATGGCAATGAATGTACACATGAATCATGAAACACCCCATCTAGCAAAAGCAGAACAGTGGTCAATAACACCCCAATCATCCCCACTAGGGGTGTTAACACAAGTTCCACAGCATCAGACATGCCACAGATATGACAGTCCAAAGCCCTTGTGTAATAGGCTGTTACACCGAACCATCCTTGCAAGCCCATGGATAAGGGAAGCAGGAGTGGCATATGTGAGTCAAGGACCCCAAGCAGCAAACACATACACAAGAGAAGCCTGAAGGGCCCTGCTGGAACAGACAGTGGATGCTTTCGAAAGCCACAAAGCACCACACTTTCACAGGAAAGCACAATAGACAAGCAATTTGAAACTATATTAACTAATTACACTAACTACGAAAAACCTACTTTACCTAATTAAACTAACTATCAAACAGAAACTTAACTAACTAAACTAAAAGAAAAATCAAAAATGGCCACATACGACCCGGGGGGCGGGGAGGATCCAGGAGGGGGGAGGTACAGGGTGCTGCTCAACACCCACATGCGATGATGCTGAGCCAAATAAAAAAACTCCATGGTCTCAACGCCTGCACAGCCCGACCTATGTGGGAGATAGATGGTCGTCTGAGTCTGGCTCATCCTGGAAAGGAGGACGTGGCACAGTAGCCTGGCCACGCCTAGCCGCAGCTTGCCCCTCGTCGGCAGCAAGTCTGCCGGACGGGTGAGCCTGGTTCTGTGTGGCAATGACACGTAGGTCTGCATGCAGAACCTCCCGTGATACACGTGCTTCCTCTTGCAAGGTAGCACGTGTAACACAGAGTTCCTCCTGCAAGGCCTGGCTTGACAACCGCTGCACCTCCCGGCAAGCCTGTAGCTCAGTCGAGATGGTACGCTCAAGCTGTGAAAACCTCTCCTCTGACCGCTCCCTCTGGGACATCAGAAGGACACCCAGAGTGGATCTGAGGGATGCATACTCCCCCCTCAGGGCCTTCATGTGTTCCTCTGCATGAGCAGCAATTGCTTGACGCAGAGATGACATTTCAGCCTGGCGTGCCCTGTCTGAGGCCGCCATGCCCAGCCTGAGCGAGTGGGCCATGGACCGTGCCGCCTGCTGCTGGAGAAGCACCTGCCTAGCAGGGGGGAGCACGGATCGGGCCACATGCTACATGCTCTCAGCGATGTTTTCCATTGCTGCCCCCTGCCGTTCTGAATTGGCAGTCATGTCTTGCTCCCACTCAGTATACAGCGGTTGCGTGTGGCGACCGCTTTGCTGGGCTTGACCCCTGCGGGACACAAGGACCGGTTGTCCTCGTCGTGTTGGCACCGCCAGCGGTTGCACGACTACATGCCCCCGTCAACGTGATGTCCCAGGCACATCAGTGACTGGTTTGGAGGGTGACCCTGCGTCCCGATCCACCACGGGCGGAGGTTCCAAGACAATCTGACTCCTCAGTGCAGGTGTCGCGGACAGAGGAGTGTCTACATCAGAATCACTCACCCCTGACACATGCACCTGATGCTCATCCAACTCGACATAGACGTCAGAGTCGTCATCAGGGCTGGACTCAGTTAAGAACGAGGGCAGCACAACAGTCCAGTAAACAGTACTTTTCGTACTTTCCATGGTGCGGGCTGGACTCATAGGCAGCCAGAGACAAGATGGCCTGTAGCACTTGGGGGTTTTCGTGGCCTGCCACCCCACGACCCCCACTTGTGCCGGGTTGATGTAGTGATACCAACCCTGTGCCTGGCATGACAATACCATCCTCCGGCTCCATTGCGTCATCATCTGAAATATAGAGAAAAAAAAGGTCTCTACACATGTCAGAAGCACACAACACACACACACACACACACACCGACAACATCAAGCAGACATGTGACACACACAATAGAACCTGGCATGCATGCTGGGTCAACTTGGAATTGCTTCTGTGATCAGGCCTGTTGAAAGGTGGCAGTCTGCAATGAAGTGGGTCTATGCAGTGCAGCAAATATGTATGTTACTCAATACCTACATGTACAAGGACTCCATGGTGTGTGTCAGAAAATGTGAAGGCAGTGCAAGGTCAACTTCAGGCATCACGTGCAATGTGCATTCAATGGGTAGCATATCTACAAGCAAAGCACCCCTCCACTCAAGTGCAAAAGCAGGGATGCCTAGCATGGTATCAAAAGGCTGACCATAGACCTGTGTATTGACAGACAGTGTTGACTAGCATCAACAGCTTCATGTGAGTCAAGTGACAACACTGCAAATGATGATGGGACAGTAAGCAGGACACATGATGAAACGTCTGGAGGCCACCCACGTGTGAAGAGGACACTACACCAGTTGGACAGAGTCATTGGCCATTAAACAGGCTGAGGCCTGTGACCCACCCAGATTGTCAGACCCTAAACATGTGTGCAACGCAGTACTGAGCTACAGTAGACATGGGAAGGCTGATGAAATGCCATGCAATATATGTCACCCAGGACTTGTATTACAGTGATCATCCAGTCAAGGACACATAGGGGCATGCGTGCAATGCACATGGAGCATGAATGGGCACTCATGTCCCTGCGGGGCATCTGACCTCTGCACAGTACAAGTGAGATACCCTGCATTAAGAACTAAGGCTGTACCACACAGCATATGTCTGGCAGATTGGTTACGGGAAGTTAGCATGTACACAGGAAGCATTAACAGGGAAGTACCCAACAGCAATATTGAAGCAGACCAGTGCAAAGGTGGAATTGGGGTGCAGAGCGGGGGGTGGAGGGGCAAGTGAGTACCCGCATGCATGCAGAGGACACATGCACATCAGTCATGCTATGACATTGTGCCTGGGCTGAGAGGAAGGTCACCCCACGCTACATGCAGAAGGGCCAGTGTGCTGGGACATGGACCGGAGGGGCATCCTGGTAACCAGCATGTGAGTAGGATGCAATAGTGTTGATGCCGACAGTCCCCGTCTGCTCCATATGTCCACCATCCAGCAGAGCAGACATGCATCACGGAAGCATTGCATTACTTGCACAACCGAACCATGTACACCTCACATGTAGTGCCAATCATGCACAATACATCCCACAAGTAAAACACACACTTCCTCAACAAACACGCATCAACACTCACTAGACTGGGCATCAAAGTCCGGCATCTCTCCCACTCCTTCGACCGATTCAGATGGTATGAACTCCGCAACAAGTGACTCATGCGGAGTGAGGACTTCCTCCTCTGGTGCAGGCCCACCGCCAGTCACCAGAGTCAAGTTGCAATTAGAGGCACGCTTAGCCTTAGCACTGCGTTTGATGTCATTCCAATGCTTTTTTCACTCTTGCGCCGTGCGCAACTCATGGCCGAATGCACTGACATTTTCCGCAACATGTTTCCAGTGGGTATCACGTTGGGCAGCCGTAGTCTGACTATTGGCACCCACTATCATGTCACGACTGTGTCCCCGCACGCAGCCCATGAGGAAGTCCAGTTCCTGGTTGCAGAAAAGCTTCTTCCTCGACGTGCAGGAGGTCTTGGCTGTGTGTAAGGTCCCAGCCTGTGCTGCCGGTGCAAACTTCCTCCTCTTGGAATGTGGCTCAGACCCTGGCAGGCTAATGCCGCCCTGACCAGTATGGCTAGTGGGTTCGGTGGATTGAACCAAGGGAGTGGCAGGTGGAGGGACGACCAAAGGCCTGACTTCTGTCAGTGGCAGCTGGGTGCCCTCTAATGGACCCTGCGCAGCAACATCCGCTGTGGCAGGGTCATTGACCGCAACTGTCCTGGTTGGCAGACTCACAACCGGGGTGTTGTTGGGTGCATCTGCCCCTGCACTTGCCAACACCCGGCTGTTTGGGGCAGCAGATGACATAACTGCCCCAGGGACACGTGTCTTGGTCAGGGCAGCCCTGCGTGCCCATATGGTTTCCCTCCTGGCCTGTTGGAAATCTTCCAAGGGCTCCTCCAGTGCCAACGCAGGCTGCGCTGGCAGACCCTGAGCCTGGGTGGCGGTGTCCACAGCTGCACCTGCAGCTACCACTACCCTTGGGCCCGTGGCAGTCAATGGAACGGACTGCTGGGTCACACGGGCGCCAGTGCCAGATGCAGAAGCTGCATCTCCCGGAACCACAGGGGGTGGTGGCATGAATGCACCGACACATGACACGACATCGTGCTCAAGTGGCGCACCCTTGCCTCTTCCCCCTCTGCGGCTGCCCTGGACACCCTGGAATCCCCCTACTCCCTGGTCACCCCGGCCACGTCCCTGACCATGCCCGCCACGACAAGTACACACAGCTGAGGCGCCCCTCACCTTTGGTGGCCTCCCAACCATGGCACAGATGTAGTAGTGCCGGCACAGATGGAGTTGTGCCAATGGAAGGTGTACACCACAATTGACCTGGGCAATTGGGGTGAAGGGGGTGGGAAGCAAGATGTTAACAGCCCCCCTGCACCTGCAAGGCTGTATGTGACCCCGGTGATGTAGTGACGGATCAAGCAATGCTCAGGCACACCAAAACTGCTGGAAAACCATGCACGCAACCCTGCAACCTACGTGCGTGGAATCAATCTCCAGCAGTACGCGGTGGCACCCAGTAACACGAAAATCGCATACGCGTGGGACACGCAGACTACTATGACATCAAAAACGGTGCGATACACAGGGGCATCCGCAGTGGGAAAAATAGCGTGCGCGACTCACCGTCTGACTAGCGCGATGCAGAAAAACACGCGTAGCCAATCCCCCCGCCAAAAGAAGAGATACGTCCTTGATAGCTGTGAAGTTGTGATGGCGCACGAAACAACAGGAAGCAGCAACACACGTCGGTCTCCACGAAAGGCACGTACAGTGAACTGCTGGCCCGCTCACCTTTAACCCATGCTGAGGGAAACGCCCGCGCGTGTCACGTCACTTACGCGCGTAGGCCCTTTCCTCGGATTACACGCATTCACATGGGGACGTGCATTTTTTTCTACTCCACTATGCCCACGTCACAAGGGAAACACCCATGCACGCCCCCGCGCCTCACGTCACAGATGCGCTTACACGCGAAGGGCCTTTGGTCCATTGAAATCGCTGACATGCTCACGTGCTAAGGGTCTTTCCTCGAATTACACGCTGACGTGCAAGATTTTCACGTGCCAAATCACTCCGTATCAAGCTGGCCACGCGAAAACACATGGAAGACCACGCTCCTGCCCAGAAGGCTGAATTACTGCCCCCCAGAGCCCCGAGCACGCTCCCACCTGCCATCTGCTGCTGCCTGATTGCCTGCTGCCCACGTGCCCTGCCATTTGCTGCCTGCACGTCAGCCAGGGTTTCATGATGCCTACCTCCAAGGAGCCAGGTCCGACCCAGCAACCCCAGAGGCAGGCATCATTTCCCCCAGGGGAGTGCCAGCGGGCCCAAGCTGGGGCCCTTTGGACTCAGTCCTGGCGCCTTGGGCGCCAGGCTCATGTTGGACCTCTGTCCTGGCGCCTTAGGCGCCAGGCTCATAAAGCTAGACATGTGTTCAAGTGTTTTAATGTGCACTTACCTGATGCAGACCATGCTGCCACATCCAGGCCCTCTTGAGGCCTGAGTAGGAACTACTTTACTTGTGGGACTACTTTCCACCCGGGTGTGGTCGGGGAAGGATACATACATGATCGGAGGAAGGATACACACTTGGGACTTCTTCCAAAGCTATTTAAACCACACCCGATCAGCAACTCACGCTTCGTTGTTCTGCTCCTCGCAGCTGGACGCTCACTGTGTCAGCTCCTGCATCTGGACTTCAGCCACGCCTGTCAGCATCCTGTGTCACCTGCAAAGGGAGACAAGAGACCTACCAGCTAATCTGCACCACGGAGACATCACCGACGATCCTGAAAGGGAAGACATCATTTTTAAAAGTATTTCGTTACGATCGCTGCAGCGCTGCATTTCACTCACCTTTCCTGGGTTCCTCCATCTTCAGCAGCGATCATCCGGATACACAGCCACTTCCCAGAGCCTAGAGAAAAAGACAAGAATAAGAGGTGAGAGAAGGAAGGGAATAGGAAAAGCTCAGTTTTCTTCTAAGACTTACCTGTTGGGTCATTCCCATTTCATTTCGGGTCTTGCTGCTTCCAAGCAGGACCCCGGCCCCTATGGGGAAAAAAGACAAAGACATTAGATGAGCAAATGCAAAAACATTACCTGAGCGCTCATCTAGGACTTACCAGATCTTTACTGGAACTACACGTTTCACTTCGGGTCGGCGCCATATCTCCGGCATTCCGAACCCCGGCCCCTATGGGGAAAAGACATCAACATCAGCGCTTTGTTGCAAGAAGTCTCCAAAGGAATCTTCATTCATCACCTGAAAAAAGACAATGAACATTATTATTTAAAGCTTGAACTTTTACAGCGCCTTACCAGTATAATCAAGGTTACCTGAACTCCCATCCAACCTCAATCCAGTGAAGTAACTGGGTTCAACGCGCCCCTGCGTCAGAAGCAGGATGGAGAGCTCGTCCTTTCAGACCCTAAGGTGAGACTTCACAGGGAATCGTGGAAGGGTATCGTGGAGGGTTGGAAGAGAGTGGGAGGCTTGAGCATAACTCAGTCAGTAGGTAATACTCCCTTTTCACGCACAGGGGAATATTCCTGCGAGCCGGAGAAGCCAGAGTAGAGGGCCCTTCCTGTCCATCTTCAGAGTCCTGCGGTTCACCATTGAAGAAGCATCAGCACTCGAAGCCAGACCTGCGCCTCCGTGGGAATCAGGTGAGCGTTACAGAACACGAAGCCTACCCACAATTTCCCACCCGGGCGCTATGGAGACTTCCGAGACTGACCAGCTGGCCCAGCTTTTGGGGGAATTACGGGCAGAGGTGCACTCAGCCCGCCAGGAGACTAACGCTTTCAAAAGAGAACTGATCTTATCTAAGGAAAGAACTGATGACCTAGCCAAAAGGTTATTACAGGCCCAGGCAGGTCACACTCCTTTACCTAATTCCGGAGACATTTCCACATCAATGGGTTTGAGTAACCCGGTACAAATTAATCTACCTGGACACATGCCTTTGGCCCCGCCTGAACGTTTTGCGGGGGATCCCAAGAAATATGCCGTCTTTATGAACCAATGTCGTTTACACTTTCTATGCAGACCCGGAGCCTTCCCTAACGACCAGACCAAGGTAGCCTTTATACTATCTTACCTCAGTGGCAGTGCTGCCGATTGGTCTATTCCATTGGTAAATCAGGATGATCCCATTCTCCAGAATTTTCAGGGCTTCCAGGCCAGCATGGAATGATTGTTCGCTCGACACTCTCAAGGACAGGCCCTTGATAACGAACTGCTATCCTTACGACAAGGTAATCAGGATCTTCTGTCCTACATAGCCACCTTTAACAGACTGGTTGTGGAAACTGGATGGCCAGAAAGCAAAAGGATCACATTGTTTCATCGAGGCCTGCGCGGAGAGCTTAAGGATGTTCTAGCTCAGATAGTAAACCCACCCCAGGTCTGCGCAGACTACATTGACTTGGTGGTTCAACTTGATCACAGACTTCAAAATCGAAAAGCAGATCGGTTCAAGTATGAAAACCGAGCACCGATCAAAACCCACGCTACCTCCAAGAGTACCGACGTATCTGAACCTATGCAAATCAGTGGTGTTAAAGGACCTTTAACGCAGAAAGAACGAGAGAGAAGGCGGCAAATGCAACTTTGTCTGTATTGCGGGACTTCCGGTCACTTTCTTCGAAATTGTCCAGTTAAACCACTTAAGAAGGTGGTAGGAGCTACTGATAATGAATTAGAGACACCTGATTCGGGAAACGACCTAGCCCGGCAAGCGTAGGGGTCCGCTTGCCGAGCTTGAAAACTAACTCTTTGACCTCGCATTTCGTCATGCCAATGGTGCTCGTGGACCCAAAACAGCCTCAGCAGTTGCATGCTATAAAAGTATACATCGACAGTGGAGCTATTGGAAATTACATAGACCGTGAATTGGCTTCCAGGATTAAGCTTCGTCTCCGCCAGAAAGTAACCCAAGATGTCATTACTACAGTAGATGGAACCGAAATAGCCTCAGGGCCTGTAACGCATTCCAGTGTTCAAGTGACACTGGTGGGTCAGGATGGACATCGGGAAGCAATCGTGTTTGATGTGATCAAGGCCCCACAATTTCAAGTAATTCTTGGAATTCCTTGGTTAGAAACACATAATCCCAGAATTGACTGGCGAGCAAAGAAGATAAGTTTTCCTGATTGTGAACCAACTTGTTATCCAAGAAATCCAGCTATGGGTCTAGCCACAGCAACTTCCACCCCTGTACAGCTACCGTCAGAATACCAAGAATTCCAAGACGTTTTTCAGAAAGAACAGGCTAACACGTTACCTCCCCATCGGACTTATGATTGCCAGATCGATCTGGTACCCAATGCTCAACTACCTTGTAGTAGGATTTATGCTCTTACGGAACCTGAGAACCTGCATTTGCGTCAGTATTTAGATCAGTACCTAGCCAATGGTTTTATTCGCCCGTCCAAGTCTCCTGTCTCTTCAGCTCTGTTCTTCGTGCCAAAAAAAGAAGGCGACCTTAGAACGTGTATAGACTATCGTGCCCTAAATCAAATAACGATTAAGAATCGTTATCCTCTGCCCTTGATCCCTGATCTTATCGACCAGGTGAAAGATGCTTGTGTGTACACCAAGTTAGATCTCCGAGGAGCTTATCACCTGGTGCGCATAAAAGAAGGCGACGAATGGAAGACTGCATTCCGCACCAAATTTGGGCTCTTTGAATATCAGGTGATGCCCTTCGGTTTGTGCAATGCACCTGCCGCCTTTCAGTACTTTATGAATGATGTTCTTTGGGAACTTATCGATGTCTGCGTCATTGTTTACATTGATGACATCCTGGTGTACTCTTCTTCAGAATCTGATCACAGAAAACATGTTAGGGCAGTTCTTGAGAAACTGCGCCAGCACAGACTATTTGCAAAACTCGAAAAATGCGTCTTTCATACCACAGAAGTTGAGTTTCTCGGATTCATCCTGACACCTCAAGGAGTCCGAATGGACTCGCGAAAGGTGGACGCCATCCTCAAATGGCCATCTCCAAGCTCGGTGAAGGGAGTTCAGAGCATGCTCGGCTTTGCCAATTTCTATCGAAGATTCATCCCGGAATTTTCCCGAACAGTCCAACCCATCACCGCTCTCCTAAAGAAAAACAAACGCTTCGAATGGACTCTTGAGGCCGAACAAGCCTTCCAGGACCTGAAAACCAAATTCACCTCTGCACCTGTATTGAAGCACCCGCACCCAGATCTCCCGTACATAGTGGAAACCGATGCTTCCAGTTCGGCCATGGGAGCTGTCCTGTCGCAAAGAGACCCAAAAACTAACCAACTACACCCAGTGGCCTTTTGGTCCAGAAAATGTTCTCCTCCTGAAATCAACTACGCAATTACCGATAAAGAGTTACTGGCCATCAAATCTGCTTTCAAGGCTTGGCGTCATTACCTTCTCGGGGCAAGACACACCATCACCGTAATTACGGACCACAGAAACTTACAGTATTTAAAGACGGCCAAAGCTCAATCTTCACGACAACTCCGATGGGCTCTATTCTTTGCAGAATTTGATTTTGTTATTACCTATCGCCCTGGCTGCAAGAATGGAAAAGCAGACGCCTTATCCCGGATTGGCATGGAAGAACCTAATTCGAGCTTAGAACCTGTGCCCATCATACCTGAGCAAAGAATCTTAGGCTTAACTTCATTGCAATCTATTGAGGATATCCAAACGCAAGTAAAACAACTTCTAGACTCTTCAACCTTACTGGAATGGAGTCAAAAGGGTCCTCATTACACCGTTAAGGATGACTTACCCTACTTCCAGGAGCGGTTGTTTCTGCCAAGTAAAGAATTGCAAGAACTTGTTATTGCCCATCATCATGAATCTTTAATGGAAGGACACCCTGGTATCGCTAAAACGGAGGAAAAAATCAAACGCCACTTCTGGTGGCCTTCTTGGAGAAAAGACAAAATCTTTTGTACTGTCTTGTGGAATTTGCGCCCAAAACAAGGCTCAAAAGAAAAGGCCAGCCGGCCTACTTCAACTCTTGGATATTCCACCGGCACCATGGCACACCCTGTCAATGGACTTTATAACAGATCTGCCTCCTTGTGCTGGTTACAACACAATCCTTGTAATTGTGGACCTATTCTCCAAAATGGCCCACTTTATCCCTTTAAAGGGTTTGCCTTCAGCTTCCACCTTGGCCAAGGAATTCCTGGAGAATATAGTTCGCATACATGGTTTCCCTTCCATTTTAGTCTCGGATCGTGGAAGTCAATTTATCTCACATTTTTGGAAGAAGTGGTGCCAACTAGCACAAATAGATGTGCGGTTATCCACCAGCCACCACCCCCAGACCGACGGACAAACCGAGAGAACCAATCAGACTCTCGAGCAATATCTTCGGTGCATGTTACACCAATCCGAGTTAAATTGGAAAGACATCCTTTGGATCGCAGAATATGCATACAACAATTCAGTGCATTCTGGAACCGGACAAACCCCCTTTTATACTTTGTATGGTCACCATCCTCGGACCTCTGATCTAGATCCACCTCTGACCCTGGAAATGCCCGCAGTAAATCATCTGCATTCCACAATAACCCGAGCCTTCAAAGAAGCTGCAACTCATTTACAGCAAGCCAAGAAAAAGTATAAAGAAAACGCTGATTTGCACCGAAGTAAAACTCCTCCTTACCAAGTAGGAGACCAGGTATGGCTAGCAACTAAACATTTACCCCTCAAGGGCCCACGAACCTTCAATCCCAGATTCATAGGACCTTATCCCATCAAAGCTATAATCAACCCAGTGGCCTTTAAACTGGATCTACCGTCCAACATGCGTATTCATCCAGTTTTTCATGCATCACTTTTGAAGCCAGTACAACCAGGAACCCGATTGTCCAAGCCTCCAGATCCAGTTCAAATTGAAGGGGAATTAGAATTCGAAGTTAAAGACATTTTAGACTCCAAGGTGGTAAAGTCGAAACTCTTCTATCTTGTTGACTGGAAGGGATATGGACCTCAGGAGAGATCGTGGGAGTCTAGTAACCATGTCCACGCACCTCGATTAGTACAAAGGTTTCACCAGAGATTTCCGAACAAGCCCAAACCCCCGGAGGGAAGAACCTTGGGAGGGGCCTTGAGGGGGGGTACTGTCATGATGCCTACCTCCAAGGAGCCAGGTCCGACCCAGCATCCCCAGAGGCAGGCATCATTTCCCCCAGGGGAGTGCCAGCGGGCCCAAGCTGGGGCCCTTTGGACTCAGTCCTGGCGCCTTAGGCGCCAGGCTCATGTTGGACCTCTGTCCTGGCGCCTTAGGCGCCAGGCTCATAAAGCTAGACATGTGTTCAAGTGTTTTAATGTGCACTTACCTGATGCAGACCATGCTGCCACATCCAGGCCCTCTTGAGGCCTGAATAGGAACTACTTTACCTGTGGGACTACTTTCCACCCGGGTGTGGTCGGGGAAGGATACATACCTGATCGGAGGAAGGATACACACTTGGGACTTCTTCCAAAGCTATTTAAACCACACCCGATCAGCAACTCACGCTTCGCGTTGTTCTGCTCCTCGCAGCTGGACGCTCACCGTGTCAGCTCCTGCATCTGGACTTCAGCCACGCCTGTCAGCATCCTGTGTCACCTGCAAAGGGAGACAAGAGACCTACCAGCTAATCTGCACCACGGAGACATCACCGACGATCCTGAAAGGGAAGACATCATTTTTAAAAGCATTTCGTTACGATTGCTGCAGCGCTGCATTTCACTCACCTTTCCTGGGTTCCTCCATCTTCAGCAGCGATCACCCGGATACACAGCCACTTCCCAGAGCCTAGAGAAAAAGACAAGAATAAGAGGTGAGAGAAGGAAGGGAATAGGAAAAGCTCAGTTTCCTTCTAAGACTTACCTGTTGGGTCATTCCCATTTCATTTCGGGTCTTGCTGCTTCCAAACAGGACCCCGGCCCCTATGGGGAAAAAAGACAAAGACATTAGATGAGCGAATGCAAAAACATTACCTGAGCGCTCATCTAGGACTTACCAGATCTTTACTGGAACTGCACGTTTCACTTCGGGTCGGCGCCATATCTCCGGCATTCCGAACCCCGGCCCCTATGGGGAAAAGACATCAACATCAGCGCTTTGTTGCAAGAAGTCTCCAAAGGAATCTTCATTCATCACCTGAAAAAAGACAATGAACATTATTATTTAAAGCTTGAACTTTTGAACTTGCAACAGAACTTTTACAGCGCCTTACCAGTATAATCAAGCTTACCTGAACTCCCATCCAACCTCAATCCAGTGAAGTAACTGGGTTCAACGCGCCCCTGCGTCAGAAGCAGGATGGAGAGCTCGTCCTTTCAGACCCTAAGGTGAGACTTCACAGGGAATCGTGGAAGGGTATCGTGGAGGGTTGGAAGAGAGTGGGAGGCTTGAGCATAACTCAGTCAGTAGGTAATACTCCCTTTTCACGCACAGGGGAATATTCCTGCGAGCCGGAGAAGCCAGAGTAGAGGGCCCTTCCTGTCCATCTTCAGAGTCCTGCGGTTCACCATTGAAGAAGCATCAGCACTCGAAGCCAGACCTGCGCCTCCGTGGGAATCAGGTGAGCGTTACACAGGGGTGCTGTTGCTGTGACCACCCCTGCTGGAACCAAAGACTCCCGACTGCTATTCCATTGCTCCACAGCCCAGCCCCAGGACCCAGTTGCCCACCCACACCTGCCTCTGGGGTTACCATGTCGGGCACTACACCATCTGGCAACACTGGCAACCCCCAGCCAGAGAGGCAGAGGGGCACCAGCTTCACTGCCACCGAAGTTGGTGTCCTGGTGGAGCAAGTCCTGGGGCAGTATGATGCCCTCTTCGGAAGTTTGCGTGCCGACAAGGAAGGACGGACTCGGATCTGGACGGACATCGTGACTGCCATCAACGCGGAGGGGGTGGCAGTCCACGACTTCCAACATGTCAAGAAGCGCTTGGAGGACTTCAGGTCCAGGACCCTCAACAAGGCCAGGTGCCTCCTGAAGGCAGCGGATGCTAAGGGGCGCCGGGGCCACCTGTCGGAACATCAGATGAGGGTCCTGGAACGCATATGCCCAGCCCTCCACGTCCAGGTCCTTGAGAGGCAGATCCGTCTGGAGTCGAGTGGTAAGTGTACATGCATACTGATTGGAAGCTGTGCGTGTGGTGGTGTGCCAGTAGTGTGCAGGTTGTACATGTGGTTTTGTAGGGACATGTATGGATGTGTATGTACAGTGCTGTGAGGCTGACACATGCAAGTTCTTTCATGTGTGAGACACATGGATGGTGTATGTGTGGGTAAGCATGCAGGCCAAATACAGATGTGTGAGCACACATGTTTGGATTACTGTGTATGTAAGTCGGCATGGTTGTGGTGTCACACATGGATGTTGGTTCCAGCTGCATGTATCCGCACTGTGTACATGTGCATGTGTGTGTATTTGACAAGGGTGAAACAGTGATGCAACATGGATGCATGTGAGACTGATATGTAGAAGACTGATTGCCAGATGTGACATGGATGCCAATCTCATCACTGCGACAGTTGGTGGAGGTGTACACATGCATGTAAGTATGGTGGCGTGTGTGCATGTCTAGTGCACTCCCTGTGTTTCATGTGATGTCTGGCTCACCTTTGGCTGCTCATGCTGTTCTATGTGTATGGATGGTGCTGGCTGATGCGATATGGCTGTGGAATAGCTCATGTGTGTGAGTTGCAATGACATGTGTGTTGGGGATTGTGATGTCATGTCTGAAGTTTGACAATGCCACTCATATACAACTGTCATGTGTGTATGATTCCATTGTACAGTGCCCTGATGCCTGTCTCCTATCTCTCCCTGTCTGCAGTGTCAACTGATGAAGAGGGCAGAGAAGGTGCTGTGGAGCACAGCGGCAGCGATCGCACCGCCTGCGGGAGACGCAAGGCCCGGCTCCCCTCCCAGGTTGTCATCTCGTCGGGGAGTGAGGAGTCCGGTGCCGCGTCCCAGGTCACAGCTGCCGAGGGGAGGTCCAAGAGGCAGAGGTTGCAGTTGGACTCCTCGGCAGCTGAAGGGGCAGCTGAGACCCCACAGGGCCCGATGGAGCAGGATGGCACGGAATCATCGAGGTTGGTGGGGGGTTTGGTGGAGGAGGAGGCCATGCAAGGGATAGAGACGGGGTCTGGAGGTGGGGATTCCACTGGTGCTAGTGGTGCAGTGCAGGGGCAGGGACAGGAGGCAGCACAGGCCGCCGCAGAGGTGCCTGTGTGTAATCCTGTCCCCGATCCTGTGACTGCATCATCTTGCACCAGCAAGGATACCTACGTCCAGACCCGTTCTCAGGGAGGGGATCGGCTTACACCAACTGGCCTTCCTCTCCCTGCGGATGTGGCTATCCGGCACCGGGTTGAGCCTGTCCTGTGTGGGGAGACTGCACGTCTTCTTGCATGGCTTGTTGACCGCGTTGACCGACTGGGACAGCTCACCAGGGCCGGATTCCTCAGTTTTCTGGACCTTGTTCCGACCCCCTCCTCAACTGAACCCCCTATGCGCCAGTCATCCTCCGTGCCATCTTCCCACTCATGTGTCACCTGGGTGCCCTGTGGAGCTGCCTCTGACCCTGCGGCCAGGCTGGTGGAGGACACATCCCTGCCACAGTCGGGAGTCGGACGTCCAGCAGGGGTGGCCACCTCAACAACTGCACCCCAGCTGGAGGAGGATGTGCAGGCAGCAGGAGCCAGGGCACAGGCAGCGGCACAGCAGCAGCAGCAACAAGGTGGGAGCCATGATGGCTCGGGGCCTTCATCATCGGAGGGGCAGGCATCGGCTGGAGGGCAGGAGGACCCTGGACGGGAAGTGTCTTCCGTGTGGCAGCGGTTGGTCCATGCGATCGATGCAGAGCAGCAGCAGGCGGAAGAGGCACAGCTCACAATGGTCAGGGTGGAGAACTCCATGCGTAGGGCACTGAGGTGGGCCGAGTGCCTCGAGGCCATTCGCAGGGACCTGGAGATCCAGATGTCATCGTCCCTGCGAACCCTTGAGGCCATGGAAGATGACCGCCTCCGGGACATCGAGCAGGAGTTCGATGATGCCCTGGCCCGGGACATCAACAAGTGAGCCGTTGGACTTGCCCGCTGCCCTTGTAAATAGTTAGTTAGTTAGTATTAGGTTTCCTTTCGTTTTTTCTTTATTTTGGACCGCTTGAACAATGCACCACATTTTTGTATATAGTTTTTTTATTAGGTAGTAGTTTTTGGTAGGTTTCATTTCTTAAGTTGGGCTCATGAACCCTGGATTCTTCAATTGTACATAGTTCTACATTGGATAATATTTTTTTTTGTGTTCACCATGGAGCAATGATTCTTACTTTTTATTTTCCCTTCGATTTGATTTTTTGAACTTTGACTTTGGACAACATTTCTTTTTGGATTTCTTTTGCTTACGTTTTTTGATTTTCATTATTTATCGGACATGGACCATTTCTTTTGTTATTCCCATTGTTGTGTGTTTAATTTGATTTACGTTCATGTTATCTTTAATATATATTTTTTTATACTTCCATTTGTGGTATCATCTCATTGGTTTCATGCATGTCATGATATGGGTTTTGACATTCACTTGCACTCATTGTGTGTGTGATGGACATGTGTTCATTTACATACTTGCCATTGGGGTTGTATCATGTAATTGGCATTTCTATGTGGGTGGATGCAATACTTGGGTGGGTCTTTGGCATGTGGAGGCTGGCCATAAGGGCCAGGGATCTAGATTGTGATGACGTGTTGGCTGGGGGACATGAGTGGGGGCCTGCTGGCAGGTGCCCCGCACTGCTGGGGGGTGGGGGTGCAAGGGGACATGAGTGGGACATGAGTGGGGGCCTGCTGGCAGGTGCCCTGCACTGCTGGGGGGTGGGTGTGCAAGGGGACATGAGTGGGGGCCTGCTGGCAGGTGCCCCGCACTGCTGGGGGGTGGGTGCGCAAGGGGACATGAGTGGGGGCCTGCTGGCAAGTGCCCCGCACTGCTGGGGGGTGGGGGTGCAAGGGGACATGAGTGGGACATGAGTGAGGGCCTGCTGGCAGGTGCCCCGCACTGCTGGGGGGTTGGTGTGCAAGGGGACATGAGTGGGGGCCTGCTGGCAGGTGCCCCGCACTGCTGGGGGGTGGGTGTGCAAGGGGACATGAATGGGGGCCTGCTGGAAGGTGCCCCTGACTGCTGGGGGGTGCGGGTGCAGGGGGAGATGAGCGGGACATGAGTGGGGGCTTGCTGGAAGGTGCCCCGCACTGCTGGGGGGTGGGGGTGCAAGGGGACATGAGTGGGGGCCTGCAGGCAGGTGCCCTTGACTGCTGGGGGTTGGGGGTGCAGGGGGACATGAGTGGGGGCCTGCTGGCAGGTGCCCCGCACTGCTGGGGCATGGGGGTGCAAGGGGACATGAGTGGGGGCCTGCTGGCAGGTGCCCTGCAGTGCTCGGGGGTGGGGGTGCAAGGTGACATGAGTTGGTGATCAGTAATGCAAGGAGACATGTGGCTTTGCTGGGGGGCATGCCCATGTTGGGTGGGCTGCCTGCGGGACATGACCAGGGGTGCAGGGTAGTCCCCTGTGGTGTGGGCTGCCTGCAGGGGCCGTGGAGGGTGTACAGGGAACACCTGAGTGGACCCACACTGCCAAATCACGTGTAGGACTCCCCGGCACCCCCGAAATACACATACCCTGCTGATATTGTGTGTGAAACTTCCCGCGAACACCGTAATACACGTACCATGCTCAAATCACGTGTGAAACTTCACGCGAACCCCAGTTATACACGTACCCTGCTGAGATTGCGGGTAAAACTTCCCGCGAACCCCAGTTATACACGTACCCCACTCGCACAGGGCCTATCGCTTGTGAAACTTCCCGCGCACCCCTGAAATACACGTACCCTGCTGAAATCGAGTGTAACACTTCACGTGCACCCCTGAAATACACGTACCCAGGCCAATCGCGTGTTTAACTTCCCGCGCACACCTGAAATACACGTTCCCTGCTGGAATCGCGTGTAACACTTCATGCGCACCCCTGAAATACACGTACCCAGGCCAATCGCGTGTTTAACTTCCCGCGCACCCCTGAAATACACGTACCCTGCTGAAATCGCGTGTGAAACTTCCCGCGCACCCCTGAAATACATGTACCCTGCTGAAATCGCGTGTGAAACTTCCCGCGCACCCCTGAAATACACGTACCCTGCTGAAATCGCATGTGAAACTTCCCGCGCACCCCTGTAATGCACATACCCTGCTGAAATCGCGTGTGTAACTTCCCACGCACCCCTGAAATGCATGTACCGTGCTCGCACAGGGCCAATCGCGTGTGAAACTTCCCGTGAACCCCAGTAATACATGTACCCCGCTTGCCGTGCTGGTACAGGGTTAGCATAGCCCTTTGCGCTGGATTGGGGATTTTGATGGCTTTTCCCTGCGCGAGGGGCGTTCTTGGGGGCGTAACTGGCGCTGCTGCAGGGTCGCTGCGCCACTGTGCGCCACGGCTGGTTTTGGTAGCTGAAATCCATGAATACACTGTGCGCGGAAATGGATTTTAGCGCACATGGCTGGCGCAGAGATTTGCACGCGCACACTGTGCGCCAGCCCCGCGCGCCACTTGTGCGCTAAATTCTATGAATTACCCCCTGTGAGTTATAGGTAGTCAACAATCAAAATATTTAAAAGGCAATTCATATATCACAAAGGCATATACAATTCAAACAGCAAAATCTGAAACTTCTATAGACAAATTCCTTAAAATCCAAGCTCTATGAATGAACGAACTGGTTCTGACAATCACCCGGTCTGTATCTGTGGACTTACACACAGAGATTGTGTCAAAGATTTTTCAAATACTGCCCTCTCTCAACAGTGGTTTTAAGTAAACTGATTCTAACCTCTCATAGCCTGTACAGGAGAATGCAAAATGTGACAGGGATTCTTCGGGAGACTTGCAGCGGTCATCAGCTCCTAGTCCCCATTTTTGCTAAGGGAGTCAATAGTCAAAATTCCAACATGGAATTTCATAAAAAGGCTTCTGGCAAAGGGATCAGTTCAATGTATCTTTCTCTCTGCAGTATTGGCTTGTGAGAACAATAATCTATAACCAGCCATGAGTGTGTGCTAGAGGCCAATGTTCTAGTCATGATGTTTTCGTCATCGGTTCTTTTTACAATCAGGGTTGTTTTGGTCTCAATAAGGTTTCTATTAGTACAAAATGCCACAAGCCTAAGGAGGCTATTTTTAGTGTGTGTTGCCAAATTGTACAAACTGGGTAATTTGACTAATTGCTTATGGGAACTCATTTCACATGGAAACACTCTTTTTAGTTCATTGCATATGTCTGCATTTCCTGATGGGCTTAGAAATGGTTGTCCTTCTTTTGAGGTAGAAATAGCTGTTAATGCACAGGCCTGGAATGTAAGTGATTTTGTTAATGAGGTACCATTTAGAGCAAGGATTACATTCACTACACTTTTCATAATTTGCTTTGAGAGAGTAATGAATTTTGAGAGGTACAATTGGAGGCAGGTTCCATATCTATGGCATTAAGTGACACTGTAAACTTCAGAGATGTATACATTCAGGATATATGGAACCTCGATTCTTGAACACATCACAGATCAATCTAACATTAACACACATACTATGTCAGATAGTTTGATTAAATTGAAGAAAAAGATATTCAAAACAGATCTCCAAGTACACCCACTATCAAATATCTGAAAGCCAATACACACCTTGTGGGATTGCAAATTAAAAACAAATGCTGCCTGTTTTTGGGTGTTGTGGAATATAGATAGGGCTGGCTTCAGTCGGGCCATGAGAAAATGGCAGAGACGTGATAGTCCACCACATTAACACATCTAAAAGAATTGGGATGAACATACAAGAAGCTTTGGGCAATGCTGAATAGTCATTTCTAGAGAAAACTAACATTCATGATATTAAGGAGCTGCTAGACTAGAAAAAGTAAATTAAGGATTTTTAAAATTTGTAACATCATTAAAAAATCTAATAAACTGCAACAAGATATTGCTACACTTTACAAAGACATAATGTACTCCCACCTCCTTACAGCTGACTACACACCAGTAACTCAATTTGAGTTCAGGCAATAGATCGGAGATGGCTATAGGAAAAGAAACAAGAACAGAAAGGAAGTCACTTTTTGGACTCAGGTATCAAAAAAAGCAGTAGGAATGCAAAGCAAGATCTCAACCATATTCTTATTTTTATGTAGAATTTTGCAAAGAGTCAGAACTAACAGGGGCATGCGGTATAGAGATCCCCGAGTGCATTCAGGATTCACAGAAGAGTGTACTTCCCACAGAAAAAAATCCCATGTTCAATTATTAGGTAGAAGACAGCCAATCTTTGTTTTCCTAAGGACTTCCCAGATATAGCTACTCATGTTCATTCCAAACAAAATGTAGAAAAGGAAATCGGGTCATTTTGCTTAAGGACAGATACCAGTTATATGTGTATGAATGTGAAGCCTCAGATGGGATTAAGACCAATATTCACCTTTGTTCCATGGAACAAACTATGCCACTAACGATTTTGAAAATAATTCTCTGTGCACAGCATATACAAAAACATTGGGTACCAATGGAATTATATGACCCTATCTGAGATTCCAGCTTTGTAAAGGTTACAGAAACAAAGCAGTCTCTGCAGTGTATCAACATTGGAGTGTCTGAGTCTGTTCACTCTTTCTACATGCTTCCAGCTGGTGGAGCGTTTCATTCAAAACTCTTTTCCTGACGCGAAGCAGAAAGCAGAGGTGGAAGCAGAGATGATTGTGTTTTCTGCAGTTTAATTTGTGATTACAGTGGTAGACCTGCGGACTAACTGGAGGCCGGTAGGAGACTATGTATATTACATTGCCTACATTGCCGTAGAATTTTACACACCCTGCTCACTTCCTACTGCTTGCTCCCCCATTTAACACGCTAACAACAACTATGTGGGGGCAACTGTGGGCCAAGAGCCTTTGAGCTCCCGTATATAAAAAAAAAAGGAAAAACAAAAACGGGGAGTGCAAATGTTATCGGACATCGGGCAGTACCTGATTTACTTGTGCTGTACAATGGCCAGGGATTATTACCCCTAGGAGGAGTCTCAGTCACTCCTTGTCCCTCATGAGTTCCAACGTGTCCGGTGTTCATCATGGAGCCAGGAGGAAATGGTCAACACATCCCAACACTCGCCTATATAAGCGAAAATATGAAGACTAGTGCGAGTGCGAGCCGAGATGTCTGGCAAATGGCTCCTGGAAAGAAGCAGTTGGCGAGTCTTGCGCCCGCGTCACACCTTGTACTCAAGCCAAACCCTCTAAATATGACCAGTGACCTGTATGAATCTGATGCTGCAAGTCAGAAAACGTGTCTTGATAACACAGACGCTGAGTTACTAGAAGCTGAGTAGGCGGGAGAAGGGGTAAATAAATGGGCCTGTTGAAGTCCGATCGGCACCCAACCCCGATCAACTAAACGCAGGCGTAACGTGTAGCTCCAACAGAAAACCTATACTAACTGATCTATCTTTGGACCTGCACAGATCCACGCTGCACTGAATTTGAAGAGGTGGCAAGGGAGTAGTCTCCCTCTACAATCACCGGCTGTACTGATGAATGAAACATGCCTGCACATGAACGCACCCTGAACTAGCTTCAAGCAGCTGGAGATTGAAGCATACGGAGATGTGTGTATCCCGTTGTTTGAAAGTAGGGGCAGTGTGCGTGCAGTGATAGCCGCAGAAGGGCACAATTGCTCTCAACTGTTTAACAAATGACTGTTCCAGAAAGGCAAATGGCGACACCAGTAATTGCCTCAATCCAAAAGGTACAACAAGTTCACTTTAACGACCGCTGGATCGCAGATGACTTAAAAGAATATGATCTGAGAGCGAGCTTTATTAGTAAAATGAAGCCGCAAGAGAAACTAAAGGGGCCAGCCCAACTTGTAAGCGACTGTTCACACAAACGTGGGAAGAGTGACCACAAAGTTATCGAAGCACATCAAACAAAAAGTGACTCACATGTGAAACAATCTCCGGACCTGTAGACAACCGGCTCTTTGGAACTAAGAAGTAAGCAGACTAATGGTAGAACTGATTTGAAGAGCTGCAAAAGGAATATTGTCACTCTGGCCCAATGTGAAAACACATCGGAAAAGCCACATGCATATGACGAACTTCGCAACCACAGAACAGAAGATTTCATTCAAGATACCGAGTCCCAGGGCCTGCCGTGCCACAGCAACCGTCAGCCGGGTGGCAACTTGTTCTCTAGTCGAGTCAATAAATGTGAGACAAATACATGCAAAATCAAATTGCACAACCCAGTTTGGTTCAACAATGAACCCAGAAACCATTAGTAATAAGAGCAAGGAGAGAAGACAATTAGGAGAAAACCATAAGAGCAACCACTCCATTTACGGCTGGGATACAAATCCACATTAATGTCTGTTAGGTGGAAACCTGTGCAGTTCCCTCTGGGACCACTGCAAAAGATTTAGGACTACAGGTGTTTGGCAGTAAACCCACTTGGTAGCAGTCTGTACCACACAGATTCACTTGGTAGCTGCGGCTGAGCAGTCAGACTTCCCTCAAGAAGAGTTAGGCAGTATGTGGAGTATACAACATAGGGCAATTCTTCACAGTAAGACAAGCAAACACGCAACAAGGCTTCAGTGTAAAGATATAAAGGTATTTATTTATAACGACACATCTATAGAAAACACTCTGGCACTATTACGGCAAACACTTCAATTACAGTTACTCTACGAAGGAAAAGATCAATCCCCCTAACAATAGTTCGACAAGTCTAGGTTCTACCAGCATCACTTATTTGCAGACAGAGGTGTATGCTTCAACCTAGATGGCACTCTAGTATTCGTTAGGTAGGGAGAGAAAAATAAGCAGGTTACGAAATCAACACAGTTCAATACTTCACGGACAAATGCAAGGCAAGAAGACAAGAACCACGGTAGATCATGAAGTTCAGAGGCCAGGCCTACTCAGGGAGAGGCAAGGCGATATGTCCCAACAAGTCTCTTAGTGGAAATGCGTTTGAGTCTTTGTAGCAAATTGTTATCGGAAGATTGGACCAGTTCAGAACAACACGCTAGAGAAAGCTTGGAGGCGACCCAAGGGAAAGGCGAGGATTAAGACACCTCACTCAATCCGGCAGAAAGGGAAGCCAGGTGGACACGGTACCTTGTTTGTGGAGAGACAGCTCCGGCGGGGGAAGTTGTTCCTGGTGGTGGATGCACGTCTGGTCTTTGCCAAGAGTAGAGATGATCTCGTTGTCGAAGAAAAGTGAAGTCCGGTGCACCACCAGGGAAGAGACCAGCCGCGGAGTGCTCCGTCACAAGGCACCACCTTTTGGTCGCGATACAGGGGTAGTGGCTATCCGGTTGCGAGGTGCTCTGCACGGGCAATTCGACCACTGCTTCCTGGAGCGAAGAAAAAGCAAAGGAGACTGGTTGTTCCCACCAGTCAGGGGAAGAGACTCTCCGGCAGGGAGTTCTCCTCTATCGTCGGGAAGTGGTGAGTCGGTTCCGCAGGGCTCCACCGGAGGTGTTGTCGTTGCAGGTCGGCTCACCGTTACCCTCGTCGGATTCTTAGGTCCTGTGGTGACTTTTGAAGATCCAGTCCCAAAAGCCCTGCTTTTATGCAGAAAACCCCCATTCATTCAGCCTAGCTGTCAATCAACACACGCTAAGTGGTGAGCGGGGAGGCTCACCACTTGGGCCAATCACACCAGAGTGCGACCGGAGTTGGCAAGGCAACTCGGTCCAGGGTGCCTAAACCCCCTCCCACACCCCTGTGGTAACCCAGACAGAATGGCACCACTTTGGAGGGTCTCTGTACAGAAGCCCGCCAAAAGTGGAACAAAGGGCTCAACCTTTGGTTTAGGAGTCACAGAGACAAACACAGACGCCATTTTAAAAACCGAGTTCTGGCAGAAATTACCATCCGATAAACTTATTTAACATAAGTAAACTGGTGGTATGTTAGAGATTAACGAGGAAAAGTATCAATCTCCAACAATGGGAAGAATCCCATAGGGTTATGTTCGGGGTCGAACATAACAAGTAGTTTCCACTGCCACCAGCCAAAACTCGACGAAGGGGGACGGAAAGTGCCCCCTCGAGTAACAGACCTAGGAGTAATCGAATTACCCCTACTAGCACGTCCACAATAAGATGGTGTGTACTAGTTCTGTTAGTAAATTTAGGTCTAGTAAAGCCAATGGTGACTTTACATGCCCGGGGAGACAGTAGTCAATCCCCGGGTATGGAGTCTATGATGGAGGTCCGCTAGGACGCCCCAGTGTTACGGCACGTAGGGTGTGGTGTAACAAACATAGAAAAACATATGAGACCCTATGGAGTAAAAGACCCCATAGTCCATAGAACACATTGACATTCAAAGGAATTACACACATTCATGTCCAAGAGTGGGAGAAAAAGAGTCTCACTCTTGGCAGGATGGAAAAAACGAACTCCAGAAATCCAGCAAAGCTGCTGGGGGACTCACTAGGTTAGGAAATTCAGCCTAAACAGAGAATTCTCCCTAACACTCGCCCCCCCAGACTAAGGGACAGGAGGATTTAATCCACTCCTGGATGAATCTCATACCTCTAGTCGATGACATACATCCTAGAGAGACTATCAGCATTTTGGTGGTGACGCCCTGACCTGTGCTCAATGGTGAAATCAAACCCTTGCAGGCAGATCGACCATCTCAATAGTTTTGGGTTTTCCCCTTTCATTTGCATTAACCATCTCAAGGGTTGGTGGTCAGTCTGAATGACAAAAGTAGAACCATACAAGTACGGCCTAAACTTCTTCAGAGCCCACACGATAGCAAAGCACTCTCTTTCGATTGGTGCCCACCTTGTTTCAGGATCCTTCAGCTTGCGGCTGATGAAGCAAACGGGGTGCTCCCTACCTTTCCCATGCAGTTGACTGAGTACGGCACCTATCCCTACATTTGAAGCATCTGTCTGCACAATGAAGTGTTGGCGGTAATCAGGAGCTCTGAGTACTGGGGCTTGGCAAAGAGCCTTTTTCAGGTTTTCAAAAGCATGATTGCACTCCTCGTTCCATCTAACCTTTTTAGGAAATTTGGGCGAGGCGATGACTCCAGTGGAGAAGCTATGGTCCCATAGTTCTCTATGAAATTCCTGTACTATCCAGTAAGGCCTAGGAAGGCTCTCACTTGGGTTTGAGTAGTAGGTGTTGTCCAATTTTGCACAGCTTCAATTTTACTGAGCAAAGGCCTTATTTCTCCACCTCCTACCTCATGTCCAAGATAGACTACCTTACTCTGTCCAATTTGGCATTTACTCGCCTTTATGGTCAGATTGGCTTGTCCAAGAGCCTGCAAAACATCTCTCAGGTGGGTTACATGTTCTTCCCAGGAATTGCTGAACACTGCGATGTCATCCAAGTATGCCATTCAGAAGTCCTCCATCCCATTCAGAACCTGGTTTACCATCCGTTGAAACGTAGCAGGTGCATTCTTCAATCAGAAAGGCATTACCTTAAACTGGTATAGGCCAACGGGGGTAGAAAATGCAGTTTTCTCCTTGGCATGGTCTGTCAGGGCTATTTTCCAATAGCCAGACGTCAAGTCAAATGTGCTGAGGAACTTGGCGGCGCCAAGTTTATCCACCAACTCATCTGTTCTTGGCAAAGGGTGGGCATCAGTCTTGGTGACTGCATTAAGAGCTCTATAATCCACGCAGAATCTAAGCTCTTTAGATCCGGCCTTTGGTACTAACACAACTGGGCTAGACCATGGACTAGTAGAGGGCTCTATTACCCCGAGATCAAGCATCTTGCTGACCTCAACTTTGATGTGGGTTCGTACGTGTTCTGACATTCGGTATCCTCTGCTTTTGACTGGCAGACAGTCACCAGTGAGTATGTCATGCTGGCCCCAAGGGGTCAAGCCTGGTGAAAGCGAGAACAGAGAGGCAAACTGATTCAACATGGATTTGCACTCTTCTTGTTGCTCGGGTGTCAGATTGGAGGAGAGATTTACTCCTTCAATTTGTTTGTCTAAAGGTAAGCCTCTGAGGAGATCCGGAAGAGCTTCACTCTCTTCTTCTTCCTCGGATGATGCTAGAAGCAACGCTCCTACATCAGGTCGTGAGACATACACTTTGAGTCGGTTGGTGTGGAAGACTGTCGGAGCCTCCTTGGGATTGCCCAAGTCCACCAGATAGTTAACCTCTCCGAGTTTACCCACAACTCTGAAGGGTCCCATCCATTTGTCTTGCAAGGCCCTCTGCCTTGTTGGGATCATGACGAGAACGAGCTGGTCTTGAGCGAACTCAACCATGTTAGCCTTTTGATCGTGCCAGTGCTTGACCAATGCTTGTCCAGCTTTCAAGTTATCGCTAGCTTCTGTCATCATGTGCGACATTCTCCTCCGGAGACCTATCACGTAGTCAGTCACTCTGACTGGCTTGGGGGAAGGAGCACTCTCCAACCCCGCCTTAATCAGGGCCAATGGACCTCTGACGGGATACCCATAGAGAAGTTCGAAGGGAAAATAATCTACTCCCTCCTGAGGGACTTCTCTATAAGCAAAGAGAAGGCATGGCAGTAGAAGGTCCCACTTACGCTTAAGGGGTTCCTCTAAAGCACCTATCATGCTCTTCATGGTTCGGTTGAACCGTTCTACCAACCCATTGGTTTGTGGGTGGTAAGCTGTTGAGAACTTGTAAGTAACTCCACAGGTTTTCCACATGGCTTTCATGTAGTGGGACATAAAGTTTGAGCCCCTGTCAGAGATTACTTCCCTAGGAAACCCGACCCTATTAAAAATACCAAGGAGGGCCTTAGCCACAGCCGGAGCTGTAACAGTCCTCATAGGAATTGCCTCAGGATACCTAAGAGCATGGTCTACTACAACAAGTATAAACCTGTTGCCTGAGGAGGTTGGAGGATCAAGGGGACCAACAATGTCAATCCCTACTCTCTCAAACAGGACTCCCACAACTGGGAGAGGCACTAAAGGTGCCACATTCTTGGAGCCAACCTTACCAGAGGTCTGGCAGGTGTGGCAGCTCCTGCAGTGTTTTTCTACTTCGGCCCCCATCTTTGGCCAATAGAAGTAGAGAGAGAGCCTTTCCTTAGTCTTCTTGAAACTGAAGTGACCATCCAAAGGAATCTCGTGGGCTAACTGCAAGAACTGTGGTCTGTTCTCTTGGGGTACTACAAGTCGCTTGTAGTCTCCAGGTGCAGACTCGGTCGGTTCACTGTAGAAGAGGCCATCTTCCCAGTGCAACCTGTATTTCCCAGGCTCTTGCCCTTCAGCCTGAGCTTCTGCCTGGTGGCGAAGACCTTCCAGAGTTGGACATTCTCTCTGTCCCTTACTGAAGTCTGCCCTGCTGGGTCCACCTTCTGCCAGTAAAGACTGCAGCTCAGGATGGTCAACAGGATCCAGATCTCCAATGAGTTCCTGGCCTTCCATTAGCTCTTCCTCAGAGTCTAATTCTACCACACAGGGTTGTACCCCCCTCACAGCCTCAGCTGGAGGTGGAGTTACGGGTGTAACTTTGGACAACCGCGGGGAAGTCCGTGTTGGCTGCACTGAAATTCTGGCGGCTGGTTTCGGGGTCGAAGTCTTAGGTTTCCCTTTTGCTTCTGATTTCTTCGAGACAGCTGCCGACAATTCCAGTGGAGCAGGAGTGATCTCTTTCTTCATCATCTCCTCGAGAGTACCGCGCATGGTCCTCTCTCTTGCGGGTCTTGTGAGCTCCTGTAACTGTTTACTAGGAGGTCTGGGAGTATGCGATACAACTCCGAGAGTTTTCAAATCGTTACCCAACAGTACGCGTCCTGGTACCTCACTCTGTATGCTGACAGGTATCTTCACAGTCATGTTGTTACACTGGATGAGAACTGGTAATTGGGGAAGCATCTGCACAGGCCCTCCAGCTAACTTGGTGAGGCGTTTGGGTGCCTTAGCAACATCCGCAGCCTGAAAAAATGACTTATCCACCACAGTTATGCTGGCCCCAGTGTCCCTAATGGCAGGAGTCTCCTGACCATTCACCTGGACACTGTCCTTATAATACTCTTTAGTATTATCGGGGATAGAATTATAGACATCTAAATTCTGTTGTTCCCACAACCCCAGAGATACTAAAGAAACGCTGGCTGAGACTCCAATGGGTTCGTCAGCTAGCAGTAGAAAGTTTCCACTTGCCATTTGGACTTCCTCCTCTGGAGCGAAGGCTAAGGAGACAAGCTGGACCCCTGAAGGTTTACCCTTACATCTGGGATCTCCTTTCACATGGTCAGTCGAGCCACAAACAAAGCATTTACCGAATGCTTTTTGGAATGGTGGCTTGTTCTGGCCTCCTTCTGGTTTGACACCAGAAGACACACTATTCTGCTCCGGTTTTCCTTGTGGCTTACCCTTCTGGTTTTGTTTGGGGCCCTCTTTGGAATTTGAGTTATTCGAATTCTCTTTTGAGTCTTTTTTAGGCTGTTTTCCCTCATCCTTCTTCTGAGTTGCCCCAGAATCCTTATGAGTAGCCCTGTTGGCAACCCATAAGTCAGCAGCCTTAGCGAGCTTCCAGGAATCCAATTCCTTCGAATCAGCCAAGTGCTGTCTGAGCTCAGGAGAACAGGCATCATAAATCGACTCCAACATAAAAAGATTCTTCATACCCTCATAAGTGTTCACTTTGTAACCCTTAATCCATCCCTCTAATTTTTTCAACCCTTCACTCACCCAGGTAGCCCAAGGGGTACCATCATGCTTTTTGAGGGTTCTAAACCTCTTAAGATACTGGGAAGGGGTCTTCCCAAATCTAGCTATCAAAGCTAGTTTCACACTTTCGTAATCCGTCTTATCCGCCTCCCCCAACTCCATTACCACATCAGTCGCAACAGGAGGGAGCATAGAGAGCAGCCAGGGAAGTAAATCATTCCCGGTGATGTCCTGGAGCCCATGATTGTACTCAAACAGTTTTAACCAATCCAACACACCCAATCTCGTTTCATAGATACCCACTAGTTCCTTCGGCATGCAGGGTCTTTTGGGACTGGAGCTCCTAGAGGAACCAGAGGAGAGAGAAGCACTTTCCACAGACAACTTTTTCATCTCTAACTCGTGATTAAGTTCTATTTCCCTGAGTCTTAACTCAGCTTGCTTCTGCTCATCCGTCTGAACTCGAGCTCTTGGTTTCATTCAGATTGAGCCAAGAACTGTTTGTATTCTAATCCGAGCTTCATTTTTTCAAGTTCAAAATAAGCACGGTTACATGTGGGACCTGGTATGGGCCCCGAAGGTACAGCTGGTAAGGCAGGTAGAGGAGCAGGGGAGACAGTTTAGTTAGCCTCTCCTTCCTCGTCAGCCTCTTCATCACTATCGTCATAATTACGATTTAGATCAACACCATCACGGTTATCTACATCTGCTGGAGAAGTTGGTTCCTCTGAACCAGTACCCAGACTTTGGTTTTCCAACAATCTCGCTATAAATTCTAACTTCTTACCTCTTACAGAAAGATTCTCTTGCCTACAGAGAGCTCGTAAACTCTCAGTATTTTCACCGGACAAGGATTCTTGACTGTAAGCTTCCATAGTAGACATGTTTTTGAAAGTTGCTTTTTAGTGCTAAGCTTTGTGGTTAGTTATCCTAAAGTGCCGAAAAGCACTCTAAACTGTATACTCGATACAAATCCCACTGCTGTACACCAGTGTTAGGCGGAAACCTGTGCAGTTCCCTCTGGGACCACTGCAAAAGATTTAGGACTACAGGTGTTTGGCAGTAAACCCACTTGGTAGCAGTCTGTACCACACAGATTCACTTGGTAGCTGTGGCTGAGCAGTCAGACTTCCCTCAAGAAGAGTTAGGCAGTATGTGGAGTATACAACATAGGGCAATTCTTCACAGTAAGACAAACAAACACGCAACAAGGCTTCAGTGTAAAGATATAAAGGTATTTATTTATAACGACACATCTATAGAAAACACTCTGGCACTATTACGGCAAACACTTCAAATACAGTTACTCTACGAAGGAAAAGATCAATCCCCCTAACAATAGTTCGACAAGTCTAGGTTCTACCAGCATCACTTATTTGCAGACAGAGGTGTATGCTTCAACCTAGATGGCACTCTAGTATTCGTTAGGTAGGGAGAGAAAAATAAGCAGGTTACGAAATCAACACAGTTCAATACTTCATGGACAAATGCAAGGCAAGAAGACAAGAACCACGATAGATCATAAAGTTCAGAGGCCAGGCCTACTCGGGGAGAGGCAAGGCGATATGTCCCAACAAGTCTCTTAGTGGAAATGCGTTCGAGTCTTTGTAGCAAATTGTTATCGGAAGATTGGACCAGTTCAGAACAACACGCTAGAGAAAGCTTGGAGGCGACCCAAGGGAAAGGCGAGGATTAAGACACCTCACTCGATCTGACAGAAAGGGAAGCCAGGTGGACACGGTACCTTGTTTGTGGAGAGACCGCTCCGGCGGGGGCAGTTGTTCCTGGTGGTGGATGCACGTCGGGTCTTTGCCAAGAGTAGAGATGATCTCGTTGTCGAAGAAAAGTGAAGTCCGGTGCACCACCAGGGAAGAGACCAGCCGCGGAGTGCTCCGTCACAAGGCACCACCTTTTGGTTGCGGTACAGAGGTAGTGGCTATCCGGTTGCCGAGGTGCTCTGCACGGGCAATTCGACCACTGCTTCCTGGAGCGAAGAAAAAGCAAAGGAGACTGGTTGTTCCCACCAGTCAGGGGAAGAGACTCTCCGGCACGGAGATCTCCTCTGTCGTCGGGAAGTGGTGAGTCGGTTCCGCAGGGCTCCACCGGAGGTGTCATCGATGCAGGTCGGCTCAGCGTTACCCTCGTCGGATTCTTAGGTCCTGTGGCGACTTCTGAAGATCCAGTCCCAAAAGCCCTGCTTTTATGCAGAAAACCCCCATTCATTCAGCCTAGCTGTCAATCAACACACGCTAAATGGCTAGCGGGGAGGCTCACCACTTGGGCCAATCACACCAGAGTGTGACCGGAGTTGGCAAGGCAACTCGGTCCAGGGTCCCTAAACCCCCTCCCACACCCCTGTGGTAACCCAGACAGAATGGCACCACTTTGGAGGGTCTCTGTACAGAAGCCCGCCAAAAGTGGAACAAAGGGCTCAACCTTTGGTTTAGGAGTCACAGAGACGAACACAGACGCCATTTTAAAAACTGAGTTCTGGCAGAAAATACCATCCGATAAACTTATTTAAGATAAGTAAACTGGTGGTATGTTAGAGATTAACGAAGAAAAGTATCAATCTCCAACGATGGGAAGAATCCCATAGGGTTATGTTCGGGGTCGAACATAACAAGTAGTTTCCACTGCCACCAGCCAAAACTCGACGAGGGGGGACGGGACAGTGCCCCCTCGAGTAACAGACCTAGGAGTAATCGAATTGCCCCTACTAGCACGTCCACAATAAGATGGTATGTACTAGTTCTGTTAGTAAATTTAGGTCTAGTAAAGCCAATGGTGACTTTACATGCCCGGGGAGACAGTAGTCAGTCCATGATGGAGGTCCGCTAGGACGCCCCAGTGTTCCGGCACATAGGGTGCAGTGTAAAACACATAGAAAAACATATGAGACCCTATGGAGTAAAAGACCCCATAGTCCATAGAACACATTGACATTCAAAGGAATTACACACATTCATGTACAAGAGTGGGAGAAAAAGAGTCTCACTTTTGGCACGATGGAAAAAACGAACTCCGGAAATCCAGCAAAGCTGCTGGGGGACTCACTAGGTTAGGAAATTCAGCCTAAACAGAGAATTCTCCCTATCAATGTCATGGCAGCTATGACCATTGCAATGGCATCTTTCACAAAGTTATATGAGACAATGAATGACAACATAAAGGACAATGTCACGATACTAGCTATGACTCAAGCACAACTTTCATACTTGGAGGCATTTACTTTGAAAGTAGAGGAACGTCTTAACACAGAGGCAGAAGCCTCACAAAACTGGCAGCGACCCCTATGCAGCATAGCCAGTGGGGAGGCACGGCGAGAATGCCATGCTGATGGAAGCCTTCCTTGACCCTATAAAATGGATGCGATCCCTAGTAGGCGACAAGTCAAGAGGACCAGTAGTCATGCATGACCCTGGGAAAAGGGGTGAAAAATGCGATTGCATGTCAAATAATCATGGGCACGACCGGAACTGGACATGAAATATTGAAGAGAGAATTGTGTCAGACACTTTGTTACAAAGAGAAGACCCATCATCGCAGAGAAACAGAAACGAGACACAAGGCGACAACCCCTCCCATCAATTAAAGCAGCTGACAACCTTACGTGATAACACCAGTAAAGGCGAAAGCAGTGGAATTGTGACTAAACCACAAACTAATGATGTAAGTGACTGAAGCAGCAAAAGCATTGCCGCCTACACCCAACAAATCGGTGGAAAGCAATGAAATATACCTTCTGCAAAAACCGGTACAAGTGCACTTACAGCAAATGGCAAAGCCAAAAACCGAAACAGGACAAAGAAACCACACAGATGACGGAAGCTAATAAACAGCAATCTGAACAAGTGCAGACTGGAAGGAAAATAAAAATTGAATGGAGTCAAAATGACAAAAAAACTAAACACTTCCCTCAGGGAAGATCCTGGAAATCAAATGGCTCACGTGCATCTTTGGAACTTATCACCTCCTCCACGCCAGATAAGCCTGCAGACAAGGAAAAATACAAACGAAAGAGCCAAATCAGCATCCATAACTCTAGTCACCACAAGAGGAAGTGTCGGACAAAGTGACACCAACTTGGACAGCTCTGTGCAAGCCTTATCTCAAGACGATGAAGAAGTTGAAGGTGGCGATAAAAATCTAATCGATAACATCTCCTTTTACATTGCAGAGAATGAAGAGAGAGACTAAAATGGGCGTTTATATGATGAAGCAAAGGCGACCCTCTACATGTAAAATTTGAAATTCCAGCAAAAAACAACAAACAAATGATGTTAGGAGCAAAAAAAACAAAGAAAGCTAACAGTCTGTTTGTAACGTTGGCTGAAGAATGATTAAATTAGATAATGGCTTCAATGCCCCTGATATCACTACACACAAAATATCAAAGGCCACTGACTGGAATCCAAAACTAGACAATGGGTTCAATGCCTCTGATATCACAATACATAAAATGGCAAAAGATATTGACTGGAATACAAAAGGAACAGGAACTGGCAGAGACTGGAAAGGACCCGTAAAAGGACTGCTGCAAATAAACTCTGCACAGGAGGCTGAATTGAAAACAGTGCCGTTAGTATGTGTTCTAGCAGAAAGGAATAAAGTAAATCTAAATAATAGTAACATCATGAAGCTGATACAATAGTTCGAAGGGAAGTAACGCTATGTATCTGACGATATTGCTATTGTGGAATACATAGATGAAAAGAGAACAGACCAAGTCATTCTGCACACAAAATCACAACTGATCAAAGAATCCCTGTTAAGGGAAAGTAACGAAACGTTACGCTATGGCTTCGAATTGACCAACATTGAACAAATCTCCTACGAAAGAAAAAATTCAAAGAGCGAAGAGCTAAGCACAAAAGAATCAATAATAATGTCAACACAAGATCGTCATCAACAGAAGACCTGGAGGAAGTAAGGCCAATGTCAATAAGAGTACCCATCAATAACAGTGATAGGTCAAATATGGTGGACATTCACCAAAATTCGGAAGACAAATCCCCTGAAGAAATAAATGATTTGAGATGGCAATCTTCAGCTCTAAACAAATCAAGAATGGCCTATCAAAAATGTAATCAAATCTGTTCAGGAGCCACTTTAATTTCATGGAACTGTAGAGGCTTTCAGTACCTGTTTAATAAAAGTTATTCACAAATGAGAGAAGCCCAAATGATATGCCTACAAGAAATGTGGTTGAAATCGCTGCCGGTTTGTGACGGGTTTGAAGTGATGATAAATCCAGCAGAGAAGGGAGGAAACGGAAGACCGTACTCAGGTCTGCTGATCCTGATCAAATGAAACAGTAATCTGACAGTATTGTAATACGACAAACAGAACCCATACATAATGTGGGCAAGTTTACAAACTTCAAAAGAAATGGCCCAAAGTTCACCAGTGGTTATGGTTATTAATGTTTACTGGAATCACGTGAAATCAAAGGCGAAAGAGATGCAAGACATGATCTCATGAATAATTGGTAATGCTCAAGTCCAATACAACAGTCTGATGGTACTAATCTGTGGAGACCTGAACATGAAATGTCTAGACCCCAATGGGCTGTCATTGAATAAGTCTGCAGTAATGGGAAATGGAACTCTAGAAAATTGGATGAGTGCAATGAAATCCAGAAACATGTATATGCTAAATGGGCACATTGAAGAGGACATTCCTGGAAATTCCACCTGGTCCAATGGATTACAAGAATCCATTTAAGACTACATATGGATTTTGAAGAACCATCTCGATAAAATATGCAGATTGGATGTATTACCACAAGCATATAGTGACCACAAGACCCTTTAATTATCTTGGAATTTAACCTACGGCTACAGTGCAACATCTGATCACCAATATGTTGAAATAAATCAATGTTGTAACAGATTACGGCTTCGAAAAAAAGATATAACAAATCTTAGTGACAGGTATTTTGACACAACTAATTTAGGATATACAGACACCTCAGTGATTTTATTATAGAAGCCTACAAGGCTGTGCGGACTGGACTGAAACAACCACTTCTGATTCCAAGACCTACATTCAGTAGTGCAGTTGTAGAACAACTAAAACTCCTATGGAAAGATATCAGAGCAATCAAGAAGCTTAATTTTAAAAAAACAACAAAGACAAACTAAAGTTCCTGGTAAAAACCAGAAAACAATGCTACCTAAATTGGGCAATAGGCTTTAAAATGAACCATTTATAAGAACAGAGGGAAACAATGCTAAAAGCTATGGGAAGTTCAAACTCATGTGAGATGTAGTTAATCATAAATGGATAACTTTGAACCAGCGAAGCCTGTTCAACTGCGGAGTCACTGAAGAAAAATGGAGGGCCCACTTTGTCGATGTCTTCGGAAGTAATAATGAAGCCCTAAACAAGCATTCCAACCACCGATCTGTCAACTGGGCTGTAGAAACTGAAATCGACAACATCAAAGACATGATTAAAAAACTAAAAAACTCATCAGCAGTAGGTCCTGATGGTTTGTCAAATAAAACATTAAAAACTGATCCAGAGACACAGGCAAGTTTCATTGTATCAGTTTTATGGAATATAAGGAGACACAGAAAGCTCCCTACTTCTTGGACTTCATTATAATAATACCGATATTTAAGAAAGGAGCGAGAGACGCCCTCGCGAACTACAAGCTCGTTTAACGTAATGGGTAGAGAGGGAATCTGTTCATCTTATCATTACTACAGCTTGACACCATCCGTGTAAAGGGAACTCTCTTTATAGCGTTCATCGATATGAAACAAGCCTCTGACAGTGTTAACCGTCAGTAAATGTGGGCAAAACTATGATCTATGAACTGCCCAGAAGAGTTGCTATGCCCCTTCGAAGCATTACATCAAGATACAACTTTGTGCATCAGGCTAGACAATGAAGGGACATGCACGGCAGCATTCAAGATCAACACAGGAGTAAAACAGGGGTGTCCCCTAGCAGCAACATTGTTTAAATTATACATCAAAGATCTACCTGAAGCGCTCCAACTTGTTCCTCACTTTTCTCCAAAGCTGAACAACACAGAAATTCCAGTATCGCAAATGCCAATGATTTGGTAATAATGGATCAAACCCAAATCGGCCTGCATCGCCTACTGAAAAAGCTACATCTTTATATGGGTGAAAACAATCTAACCATAAATAGTGCTAAAACAAAGATTATGAAGATTGGGTCAAACCAAGGGAAAAGATCAAAATCTTTCAAATGGAGGGTTGGTGTAAAAATGCTTGAGAATGTAACTGCAACACGCTGCCTGGGGATAAACTTTAACATATCCATTGCTGAAAAGCCAAGAGTTGACAGATTGCATCAAAAAAGCATCCCAGCTAGACTCTCAAGGTGCGATCTTGCACGCGTGATATGGTGGAGAAGTGGTATTAAACCTCTCTTGGAAGATATGGGAAACCCTAGAAGGAACATTTTGGAAGACCATATTGAGACTTCCTAAGAGCCTACCTATGGTGGTAATTTGCGCAGAACTCGGGCTGCAATCTATGCAGTCAATAGTTCTTTGGAAAACCCTTTGCCTTCTACATAAACTCTCAGAAGGCTATGCATTGCTAAAACAAGAAGGAACACGGAAAGGTGCAAGAACATTGAGCGAGTCGAAAGCAAAGTGCAAATAACATCTGATGTTCTTAAATTCATCTCTAACACAGCTGATCGAAAATCCTGACAAAGTAAATGAGAATGGACTGGACACTGGAAGGACAAAAATAAAATTACCACCACAGAGTAATTCCAGCAGATTATATAGGATTAGAAACACACTCCGTGTTACCTGCAGAAGTTTCCAAGTCAATTACATCAAGACTTACTGCTGAGAATAAGACTAAATGTATATTGGACCAATGAATATCGCCATAGGACCAAAAGACGTGGCGAGAACAATCGCCACTGCAGGCTGTGTAACATCCTGAACAGTCTTGAAACTGTGAAACATCTACTAATGCATTGCCAAAATGCAATTGACGTGAGATCAATGTTCCTTGGAAAGAACATGGAGCACTATCAAACCTTAACCTCTGACGAATGGTGGCTGATGTTTTAAGTAGGTCACAAATATGTAATTGAATGTGCAGGTATTGACCGTTTGGAGGAATCAGGAAAAGAACTTGACAATCCAGAGGAAAGCGAATCAGGTTGATCGATTGGCCATTGATCGACAAATGGCACAATTTCAAAAATAAGGACCTTGAAATGATAATCCTACTCTTTGTTTTTTTTTCTTTTTAAATGGAACTATGCCTCCCTTTTCTTTTTCTTCATTAGGAAATAATGTGAAATGTTAACAAATTTGTAATATATTTGACAATAATCTAAACTACATAATAAAAAATAAATAAAAACATGCAAGAATCATGAACCAACAAGGATGGTGGCATCATTGTGATGGATAATGATCAAGTTGGCAAAATGGTTTATCAATTGATTGACAAGCTGAATCGTTATGTCAAATTAACAGGTGATATGTCTCCTGAGATTAGAACTTTATTTTTGAAGGGAAGGAAAGAAGCTAAAGAAAAAGTAACTATAAATCTCAAATAATACAGGTCTCAGGCATTCCTGTTTCTGTGCCTTACCCAAAATTCATAAACATCAGACTAAACCACCCGGGTGGGGCATTCATTTCAGGATGCAGTTCCATTTTATAACCCATGACTAAATACATACATTTTATGTAAACCAATCGCAGTCTTCATCCACAAGTTTAGTGGAAACTAGAAAAATGATCATCATAGTAGAGCAGTGATCTGCAACCTTTGGCTCTCCAGATGTTTTGGACTACAAATACCATCAACCCTATCCAGCATAGTACATTTTGAGGAGTGATGGGATTCAAAGTCTCAAACATATGGAGCGCCACATGTTACAAACCCTTGTAGTAGAGGGAAACAACTATGATAAAAACAATAAGCTACGGCACACATTTGACATAGAGGATCTTCACAGTTGCATTCTGCTGGAAAAAGCCCTGAGAGTAATCAAATGAATGTTACACAAGAGACCAGTGCAACATGTCTTACCTACTAATTGTATGTTGGAAATATTTAATATAGCACTGAGGAAGACATGTTTCTATAGGGAGTACCTTCTACCTTCAGAAGAATGGGTCAGTGATGAGTGCAGTATTTGCATATTTTGGTGGTAATATCAGCAAGGTGAAATTTGAACAGGATAACATACACTGGGCCTCATTAGGACCCTGGCGGAGTGGGTTTCCGCCAGCGCTAATCGCGGCGGACCCGTCAGCCGTACTACGAGTTCCCTTAGCGCCATGGAGGTTTTCTCCGCCTGGTTTTACCGGGCGGAGAAAACCATGGCGCTAAGGGACCTCGTTGTTAATTACGCCGCCGTACTTTACGGCGGCGTAATTAACTCCTTCCCCACTCCCATTATACCCTATGGGGCAAGAATGGGAATGGGGAAGGGTAAAATGGGGATTGGGGATTTACCGCTCCGCCAAGGTCGGCATGGGGTGGTAAATCCGCCAACCCCCATGGCGCTATCGGCGGCTTTCCGCCATGCTCCGCGGTGCATTTAGCACCGCGGATTCCGCCAGGGTCGTAATGAGGGCCACTGTAATAATCCTTTAAAGGACAACATCTGTACATGGTGAAGACACGTATTTTACATTTGGGCCATTTGTATTTGTCCTGTAGTATGAAGAACTTCTACACTTTGTAATTCTTACTGTACAAGATATACACTTCTAAGCACTTGAAGATGTCGGTACCATTGGTGGGGATATTGTTGTGGCTGCCACAGGCTGACACAGTGTGCTTGCAGATATGACAGTCTGCCTTTGAAAGACCCTGTACAAAGTTGCAAGATTAGCTTTAACCTCGCCTCCGATCTAATAAACTGTGTGATTGTCCAAATGTTTCTACCACTCTCTATCATAATTATTTTACTTGGTCGTCATGATCATTCACATTATTATCCTCACACTCAACGTAAGTGCATGTGGGTGGTAGTGGTGGAGACTGGGAATATCGCAAACCTGCTCCTCAATCCCATTCAGTAGATACAATAAGTTACCCAACTCCCCCTTCCGATGCAAAGACAACGGTCTGTCCCTCATCCAGCTGTCTTTTACTCTCTCACTTGTATGTGTTCCAGACATGTTGTACTTAAAGATGTTCCCTTCTCCTTGGACACAAAAAGAAGGCATGGTGCAGACTCGGGTACAAACACAACAATTCATCTTTTCTTGTCTACCAAGAAAGATGTGATTTTTGTTGGGACATATCTAACTAGTATTTGATCTGGCCACTAAAAGATGTTGCAGTCACTCGCATGAACAGAATATTATCTCCCCTTGCCTACCAAGAAGAATACAATTTCTCTTAAAGTAATATTCGGCTTAGCCACAAAAGACAACAGTTTCAGATATAGATAGTGAATACAACCTCCTATCGCTAACCAAGAAATACAAAACGTTTTTTTTTCTTCATTTGAATAATTTCTGTTAAAGGATTTCACATGTCGTACATGTCATGCATGCATACATAACCAATGATGATTTCATTGTCTTACAACTGTGGCTTCTGCTTCTGTGAAGCCACTGAGAATGCAACTAATAAAAATGAAGAGACAGCTCGTCTCCATTCCCACAAAAGTAATACAGCCATCAAACATCTGGGCTTTAATTCAAACTCATGAACCTAGAGGAGAGAAGATGGTCACAATAGCATCCCTATGACATGACAATCCTAATACTTTATGTAATGAGTGCATAGAGAGGAGATATAAAGAATGAAATAAGAATGAGAAGAGAGAAGAAGAGGGAGAGAGAAAGAAAATAAACATAATAGATGCCAGTATAATGCTGTATCATCAACTCATCTATGAGACTGTATTCCATTTCTCATAACAGTGACACCACCCTGCATGTTTAGGCTCCATTCCTCACTATACAGCGAATAACCATCATAGTCTTCAAAGGGGTAGATCATTGTAAGACAAAGATTATTATATGAACATTGTCATTATAAGACAAAACAAAGCAAAATGGCAGAGCCCCATCCCCTTGCAATGCTTCACTCATCAGGATAGGAGTCAACATTAGAACACATGTTATCAGATCGATACACAACGAAGGGGCCAGCATAGAATAAACAGGTGGTGGAATGAGGAGAGAAACGTAGTCCATTACTAAGCCCGAGCGTGCAAAGGGCATCGTCTGGGTGATTACCTGCTGTTGTTCTGTGGCTGCTACACTTTCGTCGTAGCCTGCAGCCTGAATCCACATCTTGGGCTCTCTGTGTGGACATTGCGGAGGACGCTTAAAGGGGTGTTGGAAAGCGGTGTGTGGAAGGCGGAACGGCAGAAAAGAGAAAGATCCTCGTTGGGCCGTGGCGCTGCCTGGCCCCGCCCCCTCACCCGCCCCCTGCTCCACCCACAGGAAGGAAGTCCCATTTATTGTTCACCCAGACACATTTGCGGCGCTAAGCCTGAGTGCGCAAAGGGCATCGTCTGGGTGATTACCTGCTGTTGTGCTGTTTGGCTGCTGGGCTGCTCGCTGTGTCTGCACTACTCTATGTAGGCAGCAGCCACGCGAGGCCGGATTATGACAAGAAGCCTTGCACAGAGGAGCTGCATGACAATATGAAGCCTGCCGCTGATCACCTGGATGTATCAGGAACTGGTTTGAGAACTCGCCTTCAGGTAAGGCAAAGATTTGCATCTCTCCCTGAAGTTAATGGAAGTCCTGAGCATGAGTTAATAATGCCAGTGCTCAAACAATCCCGCTTACCCTTCTGCACTAAGAAGCGTAAAAGCTTATCTGTGGGGGCAACTGCGGCTGATGCGGTTAGCGACGAACCTCAATTGTCTGATGTGGTAAAGGAAGATTCTTTGCGATTGGCACCAAAGTCACCTGTTCTACCCATGGCTTGCACAGTCCCCACTACAGGAGTGACCATGAGTCAACTTTCTATCCCCCTCGCAACTGCGAGATTGCATGAGGATGGTATTGACCAGGAGAAGGTGGCCGATCAACCTATTGGTGAATCAGAAGAGATTAGCCAAACAGACTGTACCGCCCCCCTAAAAGATCAATCCAAAAGCTTGGGTAAGCTAAACCAACCTGCAGTGGATATACTCGAGAAAGCCTCAGTCATTCCTGCTAATCAGGTGCCTGAAAAGACGATGGAGATGTTAGATCCAATAAGCAAACTTGATGTTAGGAATGACTCGCTCAGCTCGATTCCACCTTTAATCTCCCCAAGAAATGAAAATGCCTACTTAAACATGCCGATCAATGAATTAGTCAGCAGTACAATCACATCTAGAGTTAACATATGCAAGAGCAGGATGGGTCACTATATTAGTCCGGTAGAGGCAACGACTTCCCCTACTGAGACCAGGAACGGAACCACAAAGGGATCTTTACTGCCAGAGACTGTATGGGAAAATTGAGACAATTGGGACATAATTGAGATGGGAAAATGGGATAAAGCCCTGCAGGATTCTACTAGCGAAATGGGAGAAATATGTCTACATTCAGGATCCATGGAGAAAACCCCAATAACAATCAATATCTTCCAGCCATACAGGGAAGATTATAGAAATCAGGTGCCATTGGATAAAAGTATTCAAAAAAACACCCAGATGGGTGAAAAGGACCTGCTTTCAAACGACTCTACAGAACAAGAGATCCCGTCTTTGAGTCTACATAAGGCTATATCTGAGACGCCTCATACTAAGGGGATTCTCCCCCCTAAGGCACGGCTAGAAAAGAAAGCCTTGATAGACTCCAAAAGAGCCACTCCACCAAGTAACCCAGATACCAACGAAAATATAAATCTGCCGCCAGTCAGCCTGAGTAACTCAATCTTAGCTAACAAAATCATGCAAGATCTTACTATACTGACGGGGACAATTGAAAGAGAAAAAAGGAGGAGTTTCTCGCTAATAAGTGAGAGGATGGCAGTACTGGATAAGGAACAAACTAAAGGGAGCTCCTTTGAGGTTGAGGCTGAAGGATCTGGGACATTTGCAACAGAATCCCAGAGAGACTATAGGCTAATAAAACCGCCTCAAAGATCACCACTTGAGAGGGCAAACCTATGTCTTGAAGACAGACCGAAAAGCTCAAAAATTCAAAGACAACCGTCGGAAACTCAAATGATAACGAAAATGACTCAGACATCACTGTCAGAAGAACAAAATCAGTGTTCAGAGATCTTTTTGAAAGATAAAATCACATATTTAATCAACGACGCCTAAAAACTTGGAAGAAAAAAGGACACAGAACATATCCAACAAGTGGTCATGACTTTGTTGAATATCCCACTGGCACCTTTCCTAAAATTGTACGAGGCGATAAAATATTCCGTTCAAGAGGTGACTACTACTAACATACAAATAAAAGAGGCAAATATACAAACGGACTTGTCTTTGCGGCATCTGAATATAAGAATGGACAAAGAAGCTGAACAGACCCAGCTTTGGCAAAATCGCCTCACCGAATTAGCAAGAAGAGATGCTAATGACAAGTCTTTATTGATGGAGGCGGTCCTTGAGGACTGTAAGTGGATGAGAAGCCTGCACAAACAGAACAAAGATGAGGTCCACTTGGGAGAAAATCCCTGTCGAGGAAAAGGTCCCATGAAATTGAATCAAGGCAAAGTGACCCAACCCAAGCAAATAGAACCTATGCCTGTAGAAGTTATTCTGATTTCCCCCGGATGCAAGGGGGTGGGAAAACGTGATCCAACAATTCAATCAGAGAAATCTAACTTTGCTATTTTCCTAAGTGGTGCTTTCAAGGACCAGTCCCAAGAAAAGGGAAAAGAGGTGGGAAAAAAACAAATGAAAATGGGAAAAAAACAAAAAATGAAGTTCTAAAATGGAAAATAAATGGTTCTAGAGCATTCCTGAGGAATTTAAGAACACCACCAAGAAGAGAAAATATTCAACAGGCAAAGAAGCCCAGGAGAGAACTGGTAATGGGAGAAATTAATGATTTAGAGGATGAGGATGTAAATGACGTGAGCGAAAGAAAAAACTCTGCTCCTCTAGCTGATGATAAAGATGAAGAGATGTAGCAACAAGTAGATCTAAGTGACCTGATTGAGCTCATGGATAAAAATAAGGATGATGAAGAGTGGGAAAGTATCAGCCCGTCAGAATGGAAAACTATTGACAATTGGGAGACTGCGCAGATGGGCTCAAATCCCATTGACCGCAAGAAACTCCAACAAGATGTCCTGCCTAAGATCGTAAAGGAGTCAGGGAGAAGGTCCGATCCATTGGAAAAAGAAGAGGCTAATGAGGCCGATGACAATCCCACAAACTTCAGAACTCTCGAACAAAAAAGAAAGGAGCTAGCTAACAAAGAAAGGAATGCACAAGGTCAACTTGAAAACACCCGACCAAAACATGATGGTAAAAACAGAGACAAAGAATTCAAAGAAGCCAAGGAAAGGCAAAAATTGTCCGCATCTCCCCCGAGGAAAGTTTCTTCTAAAGGATGCTACCTGAAGTTAGAGACTGCATCCAATGGGCCAAGAAGGGCGCTGCTCAACAGGAGCTATGTAATGTCGCTTTTCAATCAAACCTCAGCCCTACGCATGATATCAACTGAGGACATAAAAGTAGTGGAATTCCCAAGAGAACAGAGGATGGATCAAATCATACTGCATCCTCATTCAAATGACATTAAGCAGAAATTCTTGGAGGCTACTGATATCTTGAAAAAAAAGGGCTTTCGATTGGTGGAATTAGACGCTGACATCAAGCAAAATAATACAAAAATAACAACAAAGGATGTAAGAAAAGCTAAGGATGAGTTCTCGTCCAGCAAAAAAGAAAAAGGTACTGAAAAAAAGTGGGACTTGAAAAGGAAGACACGAGGAGAAAGGTCTCAAAAGACAATGAAAAAGAGGGGGGGAAAAACCCCGAAAATTACCCTTACATCAACAAAGAAAATGTTGAGAAATTGAAAACTTTGAGGTTTACGGTGGACAATTCACAAAACCCAAGGAAGGGTAAAGCTAATGAGAACAAAGTAGGAAATAAAACAAGTGACTGGTCATCTATGGTAAACAGTTGCAATTAAAAAAAAAATATATATATATATATTTTTTTTTATTTGGTTTATTACAAACCTTTAAAAAGCGAAAAAAACACATCATCAATACTCATTACACATTTTACAATCTGTCCTGACAACACGGATATTTTTTTCCACTACAGCATTTGTTAATTAAGACAGTTCATCACCAATTTAGGTCACAGACAAGAGTTTCCGGGAGAAGATAGCTTCTAAGAAAAAAGTCAAGGCTATAGTAAGCCTTCTCTCACTTTCATCAAAAAGAACTTGCCACCAGTCCTCGAGACTCAATGATGGACGGGCATTGCTGAATTTCCCCAGGTGATTGCATCTTTCACCAGATAAGGCTGGGCATGTCATTATTAAATGTTTAAGTGATTCTTCCGATTGGTTACACAGTCTACATAATTCCGGCATGGTAGCATCGTTTACCCGTAGGCTAGAACGTTCTCTCGTCTGAAAAGCATTTAGACGAAATTTCATATAAATTTTCCTTCGGCGTATATCCGGAATTTTCACTAAATAGTTTTGAATTTCATTAACACTTCTTTTCAGCGGAGGCACATTCTTCATTATGCGATGTTTTTGGCGTTGCTCACTCGTTAAAATCCAATCTTGTCTCCACAACTTTAATTTAACGTGGTTAGGATTTGTCTGCAGAGTGTGAGTGTCAGTGCCCAATTCCTTCAGGATCTTCTTAGAACGCTCTACCCACATGGAAAAAACAGACATCGTTGTTTGATTCGCCAGGTTCAGAATCCAAATTGGGGGTTTTGGGAAAATAGTGTTATTTTTCGGTACAGGTTAAGCGTAGACCAACAGACTCTTGCATTGAGTGAAATCAGACTAAGCTCATGCCTGATGCAGGCTGTTGGAGTACCCCGTGGAAGAGATAAAACACGTGACCAAAACACATTTTCCAATTGGTTCCATAAATCTGCTGAGCACCCAAGAGCACACTCTGTTCCATATAGAAGAGCAGGTACAGCTTTCTGTTTATAGAACGCTAACACCGGTAGAAGCGAAAATTTGCCATATTTTTGGTTGAGCCAAGTCGCTTGATTTGATAGTTTGTTACATTTCGTTTTGATGTTGCTGACCCATGGTGCATCGTTTATGTTCGAATTAAACACAGTACGAAAATATTTAATTTCCGATGTAGTGGTTAGCAGTTTGTCACCCAAGTACCATCGAAATTTTTGTCGGGTTCGTGCGTGGGACCCTTGTAGCTTTTGCAATACTATGATCTCAGATTTAGTAGTGTTAATAACCAAGTCATTATTTTTCACGTATTTTTGAAGGGCATTCAAACTGCGTTGTAAACCAATCGGCGTTAAATCGATCAAAATTAGGTCGTCTGCATAAATCATATGGCCAATATGACAACCATTGATTTTCGGGGGAAATGAGGCAGCTTCCTTCAAAGTTTGATCCACATCTGACAAAAAGAGATTGAAAAGGACTGCTGCCAGGGGGCAGCCCTGTTTTACCCCACAAAGTGTCTGGATGGCCTCAGACAGTCTACCAGTTTTATCCAGCCTAATACGTATGTTTGTATCGGTATGTAGGTCTTTAATGGCAAGGATTAAGCTGGCAGGACAGTTCCATTTGGACATCTTTTCCCATAGTAATTCGCGATTAATACGTCAAAAGCGTGGGATAGATCAATGGATGCAATAAAAAAATTTCCACCAACTTGGAGGTTGTTCATTTTCAACAAATTAATTAACAAAAGGTTAAGACTACAGCCAACACCTTTAATGAACCCAGTTTGTCGGATGTCTGTGTGATTGCTAGATAATGACCAACTCCGTAGATCTCGCTGTAGAAAAGTTGCATAAATCTTTCCCAAGACATCGAGTAAGGCAATGGGTCGATAATGACTAGGATCTAAGCGATTGCCTTTTTTAAAAATTGGCACGATAATGGCACTTTTCCAAGTGGTTGGTGTTGTAGCAGTAAGAGCAATCTTGGTAAAAAGATCGTAGCAGAAGTCGGTCCATTCCACAGGGTTTTGTTTCAAGGTGAAATTGGTCAGACCATCAGGCCCAGGGGCTCGAGATGAACTTAATTTAGTAATGGTCTCCAAGATGTCAGATTTCTCAAATTTTAGGTCCCAACGGTTCAACTCTGGCACTAAAGATCTTTTGGTATCGCCTTTGGAACTATAGAGTAATGTATAATGATTAATCCAGCTTTCCTCTGATACCATATTTTCTTGTAGGGCGTCTCGAGGAGCACTAAGATTATTTACAAGGTTCCAAAAGTGTCGGGTATTTTTATTTGCCAGTTTTGACATCATGGCTTCCGCATCAAGTTGGAGCAGATGGGCTCGATGCTGTTTTAACCAGTTTTTGTATGATTGCTTTATTTTTTTCCTTTGCAAGGTGGACATACTGGTTGAATCTCTTGGACATCGTCTAATCTCCATTCTCATTCGGCGTTTACGTTTCAAAATATTCAAGTCAAAGACATGGGATCGTTGAAACGTTTGACTTCTTGGTCCCTTGTTAGTCTCTTTAAATTGTGTTAGTAAGTGCCGATATTCAATTTGATTCGGTTCTTTTAGGAATGCTTGATTTATGTTTTTAACCTCTTTATTTGCTAAACGCAGACGGATCCTGTTGGATTCGACAGAAATATCGTGTCCCCAATGAGCAACTAGCTTATCATATGCGGAAATTACCAATTTCAATAAATTATGATCACTTTCTTTTTTTTCCACCACCTGAAGTGACTGCACTCTAGCATGAAGGTCATCAGAAACATAAAAATAGTCAAGATTAGATTTCTGAGCCATCCTTTTCCAAGTAGGTTTCGCAGGAATGTCTCCAGTAGTACATCCATTAAGCATCGACATTCCTCGCGCAGACATCTCTGCAACCCACAACAAGACATCATTTTGGGTAGTGCTTGTCGCATCCATTGTCCTAGTCTGTGCTTTTAGGCAATCGATATTTAAATCCCAGCACAAAACAATTTTAGGAGACAGTTCATTTTCATAGATGGTATCAAGAAGGGTTGAAATTTGATCAATAAACATATTTGCACTAGACGCTTGATGTTGCCAATACACGTTAATAATTGATATTAAGTCCACGGGACATTTTGCTTTGTTCTCTAATCTAACCGATACAAATTGAAGATATGGTGTTATATTTCTACTCTCTTTGATTTGATACCCAGAGCTTTTCCTTATCATAGTGAGCAGACCGGCCATAGGTCTACCTCGTTTGTTCTGGATCACAGGATTTAAGGCCACTTCGAACTCATCACATAGCGGAGACTCTGATAGCCATGTCTCCTGGATACACACAAAGTCCAATCCCATAAGCCAGGAGTGTGAAAACAAGTGGCTAAACCCACGAGAGTTCCATGATGCTAGTGTTACAAAAGTTAGTTTTCCAATCATTCGACTGTGTAGGGCCGACTGCAATGACATCCGTAGCGCTGTTATTGTTTGCAGCAGATCCGACACAAGAAAAGGTTATTTGAATTTGTTCACTCATCCGGGGTGCATTTGTTGTCTTGGGGGGCAGACCATCATCAACATTGAGGCTCCTCGAAGGGTCGATTGCAATCCCCATGAGGTGGGTTGACCCAAGACCATCAAGGCACCCAACAGCGTCCTTTGATTGCAATTGGGAATCAGGTTGAATTGTCCTTGAAAGGATACAATCTTTCTGAACAGATGGATTGGTTTCTTGGGTAATTTGATCTTCTCGAATGTCAAAGCCCATTGATAAAAGAACAGCAGCAGAGTCCAAAAGGATGTTACGTATGATCCCAGAATCAATATGCAAACGGACAGTATCGTTTTGTGGTTCTTTATAGAATTCCACAGTTCTAATGTCCCCCGTTTCAATTGTCTGAAGATTTAGGTACATAATGGAGTAAACGGAGGACGTTGGTCCTATTTAATGTAAGACCATCATTATTCGACGCTATACGTTCCAAAATCAGTTGGTATTTAGAAATCGTTTTTTTAAAGAATGGCAGAAGTATGGTTTGATTCTTCGAAGAAGATGCTTGTGTTAAGGCATGCTCATTTGTTAGAGCTCTTGGAAAAAGATCCTTCCTGTTTTCACTCTCTTGTTTGTTAGCAGACATAGTGTCAAAGGGAGTAATTATAGATCTCCCTACCCGACTGTTCACATCATTGGCAGTTGAGTCCTTCAGTTTCCCATGTTCGTACATTGATAGGTTTTTCCAACTTTCTCCCAAAGTAAGAACCTTCGAGCTTTCAGGTTTCAAAATACCAACGAGTTGTGATTCTTTCGTGGGCACAATGACGCAGAGTCTTGAATTCTGCAAGGGTTCAGATAAAATGATGTTAGGAAGAGAAGTTCCAGCCAAGTTAACCTGGTTTGTGTCATTCGAACCTTTTGATTGAATTTCTGTCACAATTTCAGAGTCATCATTATGATCATGTGTTGAAAGATCTAACAAATCCACATCAGATTTAGGTAAGTTAGTCACAGGTTTATCAAAGTTGTCACAACCTGCAGACTTTTTAGGCTCAACTAAGTTATCATTTTGTTCTTTGTTGATTGTAACAGGATTGAGAGTAAAGCTTATAGCTTTTAAGTTACGCAAGAACTTGCGAGAACCATTCATAGCACGAGGCTTCCTCTTAGTTATATTCTTTGATTTTTTTTGCAGGTTTACTTTCACACTCTGATGTTTAGCATCCGATTTAAGCTTGGTGTTAAATATGTCAAACAAAGCCCCTTGTTCATCGGAAATAACAACGGGCTCTGTAGTAGTCTTATCTGCCAATGCTTCCCGGATAACAACCTTTTCGGCAACCTCGAGTGCTACATTAGATGTTGTAGGCTCCTGGATATCTTGGTTTGCACCATTATCAGGTTGCTTAAGACTTTGTAAAGCAAAGGAAAAGGAATAAACTTTACTTGCTGGTACAACACTTCCCATAACACAGTCCTTAACACTAACGGGTAAATCAATGGGCTGTGTATTATTTGCCGGATCTGAGTTTTCCACAGCACAGACTTTGCCAGCGTCTGGTGGAAGAGTGAGATCTGGGGGCAATAAGTCGCTGGGTGCTGATGGAGAAATAGTAATTACTTCAGACACATTTAGTCGGCCACTCGAAGAATTACAAGGCCTTGTAAATGGTGCTTCAACGCTAGAAAATGAGGCAGGTTTCGAACTTTGTCGTTGTAGGATACTTAGAGCCTGTTTGGCCACTTCAGCAAGTAATTTCTTGTCATCAGCATCTTTTAACCGTTGGTCGTTCGTGTTTGTTAAATTGCTGTCCATTTTATCTGACATTTTACCTAACAACTGAGTGGACGACATACTTGCATGTTCAATTGCACACATTTTTGTATTCAAAAGTGCAACTAGCATTGTCAAGTCTTTCACACCATCTTGAACTTGCTCATATAATTTGACAAACGGTGAAAGTGTTATAGGCATAAAAGACATCAGGATCGGTAAAAGTTCTTTAGAAATGTTTTCCATCATCTGTGCGTAATCAGGCTCACAAGGAATTCGATCTACTGTTTTATAATGAGTTCTTCGAACTTTAGGAAATGCGCGTTCCATAATTGACGATTCAGAGGATTCATCGTCAGAAGAGCAGTCTGTTGTCTGACTCTCAACATTCTCAGTATTTGTTGGAATGGTTAATGTATTGCCATTTCTGCTTACACCAATAGGCTGAAAAGACTGAACCTTAGAGAGAGAGGACTCAGGAGTATTTGCAGACTTGCTTTTAGAAAGTCTAGGTCTCGATTGTGAACAATGTATTTCTGGAGATTTACTAACTTCAATCCTACTTCGTTTGATGGAACCAGAAAAACAATTAGTATCAGCCTCAACCATGAGAGTGCCTTGACTATTACTTATGTTTGACGCTTGTGTTGACTCAACAGGTCGGGTCTTATTATGTTTAAGACTAGCACGAGCAATGTTGATTTGTTCTAGATCAACCAGAAGCTTGTTTACAATTTCGATAGAATTCCGCCTGTTGGGAGGTTCAGGTAACGAAGAAGGAAGTGGAACAAGATCCATTACAAAACCACACTCAACAGAGCAGTGGTTAAATTCCTCACCAGGTGCGTCTGAAACAGACACTGGTACCAAAATGCTCTCATACGACAGATGAGCTTGCAATTTCTCGGTCGCCATGCGAGCCAAAACATCCAACCTAGGTACAGCAAACACAGCAGAAAGTCTAACGGGAGCAACATTAGGCCCATAGTCATTCACAGCCTTCATATGCATTTTTATCTCTTTTGCCAAGACGGTGTCATGTGATAGTAAATTCAATTCGTCAGCAAGAGCAATCTGGCAAGGGGTGGTCAAATCCAAGACACCCGCTCCTACTCCTAACCTACTTGATGAAAAAGCATCTGCATTATATTGCGTAACAATGGGCTCTTCAAATGTCTCTTCCTCTACAGATCTTAATTGACTTACTTGACTTGCTTCAATCACTCGAGGCAACTGGGGAGTGAGCGGTAATAGGTGTTAGACGTTCCTCTCATTCTCCCGACGTTGTTGCAGACGTGTAGATGGATAAGACAAGGTCCTTATTTTTCGACGGGTGCCTTCTGTAGGGGCAGGCACCAGAGGTTTGGAGAGCAAGTCATTAGCCAGAGACGCAGGCTGCATTTTGACGCCCTACAGCCAAACAGCAAAACAGAATCTCCTCGCCCTTGCTCCTAAGGGCTTACGCCGCAAGGGTGGTTCGCGGCTCAATTTCAGGCCGCTGTTTTCACACGTGATCAGTCACGTGACTTGCCCCAGGACCGCCTCCTCCAGGAAGCAGCAGCAGCGTCCAGCAAGAGCTCAATGCAGCTCGCAGTGCTGGCAACGTGAAACGAAGGAAAAAGCGAAGCAGATTAGCAGTTCAAGCCTCCAAGGCAGAAGAAACACCCCGCACGGGCGGTTCGCGGCTCAATTTGAGGTCGCTGTTTTCACACGTGATCAGTCACGTGACTTGCCTCAGGACCGCCTCCTCCAGGAAGCGGCAGCAGCGTCCAGCAAGAGCTCAATGCAGCTCGCAGTGCTGGCAACGTGAAACGAAGGAAAAAGCGAAGCAGATTAGCAGTTCAAGCCTCCAAGGCAGAAGAAACAGAGTAAGGAGGATGGAAATAGATCTATTCTTTGTGCCTCATGGAACACCAGAGGATTTTACCATCTATTCTCGAAGGATAGTTCTTTTCTGGCCAAATATGATCTCATTTCCATTCAAGAATCTTGGCTGTGTGACCCCCGAGTGTGTGAAGGCTATGAAGTCTATTTCAACCCGGTAAAAAAGGGACCGAAAGGCCGACCATTTGCAGGACTCATTGTATTAAAAAAAATATGGACAGCCCCTTGCAAGTACTTGAACATGAAACCCCAAACCCCTTATGTACAAATATTGAAAATAGCATCTAAAACAGAGAACCACAAGGAGATGACCAAAATGCTATTGATTAATACATACTGGAGGGAAAATATGTCTAATCAAGGGACATATCTAAAATCCATCATGAATGCTATTGACAAATCCATGACAGAGGAAAAAGACCAGCTTATCCTGTTGAATGGAGATTTAAACATCAAGCTCCTAGATAAAGGGGGTAAAATCAAAGAAACAGAAAACCTACTAGGAAAAGAAAGACAATGGACAAAGGAAATGGGCATACGTGATATGAGCATGTTAAATAGCCAAACAAAAGGTGACTTAATGGAGGCTAACACTTGGCACAGTGGAAAAATTGGGAGCATGCCTAGATTATTGCTTTGTAGGAGGAAATATGCTTGCCTGGATAAAATAATTTCTAATAATTAAACAAGCGAATAGCGATCATTGTCTATTAGAAACAGAGCTTGCATGGGATTCAAGAGAAACTCTAAGGAGTGAAAGAGCGATGGAAACAGAGGTATCGTGGGGAAGAAACTGTTTTAGACTTAAAGATCAGGTTATACCAAAAACTGGCGCAAGAATTCATGGAAGCCGTATAACAAAAGAGGAGGATGTGGTGATTATAAATGGCTGCTGAAAGCCTTTGTGATCAAGTACGATTCAACCAAAGTGAAGCAGATAAAAAAGCAGCATGCCTTTGATGAACTCATAGTCTCCAGACGAAAGTTATATAGAGCAGACCTCAAGCGTATAAAAAGACAAATAGCCTAGAGAAATGTGAGCTGGTGAGGAAATGCCGACAAACTTATAAGAATTGGTTGCGCTCAACTCGTTATCTAAGAACTTAAAGAGATGCAGAACAAATGCTGGCGGCACTAACAACAAATAATACGAGAAGTACATGGGATCTAATTAACAACAGAGATCTAAATCAATCGGCTATAGGTGTTAACCAAGTCTCTGAGAAAAACTGGTTCGACCATTATACTGCCCTGTTCAAAGGGAAAACTAATGAAAAAGTAGTAGAGAAAAGAATGGAGAACGCTGTATGGGTGCTGGACTTTGACAGAGAAGACATCTTAATGCTTATAAAAAAACTAAGCTCTTCCAGTGCAGCCGGCCCGGAGGGCGTTTCTAACAAGATGCTGAAAGAAAATGAGGAAGGCTGGTCTGACCTAATATATGCTCTCTTCAAACAAGTAGCGAAAGTCAGACAAGTTCCAACTACGTGGACGGAGGCTTACATCGTACCTATATTTTAAAAAGGAGACGGTTGGAACCCAAGAAACTACAGGCCGATTGCGCTATTAGATTCCATCAGCAAGCTTTTTGCATCTATCCTGTTAAGGGAGTTAAAGAAATGGGCCGCTCAAACTGAAATCTTGGATGAGAGACAAACTGCTTTTGTGAGTGGTGTTGGCACTTGCCTCAACTTGTTTCTGCTCAACATACTAAAAGCAAAGGCCCTAAAAGGGAAAACACCAATCTACTTGACCTTTATTGATCTCGAACAGGCGTTCGATGGAATAAATAGAGAGCGCTTGTGGGCTAAATTGAGAAACTGGGGATGTTCAGCAGACCTACTGGAGGCCCTGTATATGGATACCTCGATACAGGTGCAAACAACTGCGAAGGGAGGGCAATCTAGGCAAATTAAAACAGCCCGGGGAATCAAGCAGGGTTGCGCACTTGCCCCTTTTCTCTTTGTACTATACATAGCTGACATGAAGACATGGCAAGATCGGATTCGTGCCTTTCCCCAGAAGGTTAATGGAACCGAGTTACCATGGATGTTATACGCGGATGACGCTGTGTTCATAGATCAGACGCCTATAGGGCTCCAGCAAAGGATAGAGGCTTTCAACAAATATCTAAAAGACAATGACATGAAAATAAATGTAAAAAAATCCATGATCCTGACTATGAAATTGTTTCATGGAAGGAAAACAGCAGGGAAAATTCAGACATGGTCATTGGAAAAAGAAAAATTGGCGGAAGTGGATACCACGATATACCTCGGGATAAGAATCAACAAAAACTGCAACAAACAGGCACACTATACCCTGATTCGAGAAAAACGTACAGCTTTGGCCAACCAAGGCATACTCCCACATTGTAGATATGGAAAATGTTCCCTGATGCTGATAATAACCTTTTATAAGCAAAAGGTAGTGGCCATCATTACATATGGAGCCCAGGCACTTCTAGCCCTTAGATGGGAAGCCTGGAACCTATGCGAATCCTATTTTTGGCGAAAGATCCTGCGTCTTCCAACTTCGCTACCATTGGAACTTATAAGATCAGAATTAAGACTGCAATCCATTGTCTCAATCGTGATGTGGAAATCACTATCTCTATTTAGAAAGTGTATTCTGGACAATCCATCCCAGCCATTCAGAATCCTAGCAAGACCAGGGGCATCCAATGATGATACAATTCTACAAGATTGGAAAACGAGATGTGAAGTAACCTTGAAACATCTGAAGATCTCTGAAGATACTCTGAAGAACAACCCAGATAAGGCCAAAAGAACAAACCGGGAAAAAGATTGGGAGGAAACCCAGGAGAAGAAATTATCGCAAAACCTATGTCATAATGTCATCTGGGAACGCAAAGCTCTAAACATGCTCCCACCGTACTTGATGAAATTTCCTTCAGAACACTATCGGGTTTGCTCATGCGTTGTAGATTTAACATGTGGCACTCCAGAGAAATAAAATGGCGAAGAAGGCTTGTTGATAAATCAATAGCCTACTGCAGATTCTGCAGAAATAAGGAACAAGTGTAATCTATAAGGCATGTGATGTTAGCCTGCCCGAACCTGACATCGAAACGGCAGATGTACATGGGAAACTACACAAGTAAGATCTCGGAGGAGACTGAAGAAGACTATTGGGAAAGACTTATTACAGCTGAGAAAGTGGCCCGAACTTTGGATGCAGTAAAATTTGTTGAATCCTTGAAATTGGATCAGGAGGATGAGGATCCCGAAGTGGAAGTCATCCAAAATTAGGTTGAATTGACTGGTGGACCTGGTCCGGGGGCTTTATCTAAAGAATTTGAACTTGAATTGAACCTAATTTGGGGGGGCTGGACTTCTTAAAGGAAGGAATGTTAAAGGTTTAACTTTGTTTAACCAATAAAAAATAAAAAAAAATAAAAAATTACTAGTGTTTGACTTCCCAGAAAGTCCCTTAAACTGTAGAAAACCAGCTCCAGAGATCCATCCCCTCAAAGCGATTTATATATACTACATCCTGAGGAACCAGGGATGTGCGCTGTCCAAAACATCCTCTAGGAGGCACCATGCTCCAAGCTTCCGAGCATTACCTGCACTCTTCCTCAAGAGAAAACTCTCCATGCCGTGGGTGTAAGCCTTTTGGTTCCCCCATTGTGCTTTGGACACAATATTGTAGGTCTTTTCAGTTCCATGTTACGTGCTTGAAGGCTGCTTCTAGCAGGGTATCAAACAGATGCTGCTAGGCCTCTTTCCCTCACAATTGAGGGTAGATACTACCACACACTGTAGCTGACAGTGACAATTGCACCTGTTCTCTGCATATGTTCAATATCAATAGCCAGACGGACACCCAATATGAAAACGTAAATGTATAATCATACAGCATGTGACGTAGTCAACCTGTACACTCAAGACACGTCCAGCATAGGCCAGCCTGCTCACCACAATGTGACCTCACCAACCTAGATGGGGTGAAGAGAGCAATGTTATATATCTTTATTAGGGTCTGAGTGATCAAGGCTGACAGTGAGGTGTGCCTAATCTTCATCCAGATGTCAGGCTAATCTACTGGGAAGTCGCCTCCAGACACTTCCATCCAAGCCGGCTCAGTTGAAAGATTGGAGTGGGGAAGTAGGGAGGAGGATAGCATTCTATAAATAGATGCTGCTGATGAGGGTGAAGACTTAACTACAAACACCACTGTAGTGTGTGAACCTACACTTTCCCTACCACTTTATACTAATTGTAATTACCGCAAAACTCATATTTGGTCTACCAAATCTATTCTGCATCCACTGGAAAGAAATAGTGCCTACGTCTGACTGCAATTAAATACCTGCCGATGTCCATGCCGGCCAAACTATTGGTTCCCCCCACATTAATCTTGTTGTTATAGCAATTGGCTGGTGGACAGTCACCGCCTGGAGACATCCATAGTGTCAAGCCAAGTACGCAGAACTTTACGAGTAAAAACAATTGTTCATATAGCCTGAAGCAGCAGTTTACCTATCAGATGTGGAATCTGTGAGTATCTGTACAGTGCACCAGACTCCAACTCGAGTCATCTAGGGGTATTGTGGTATGTAGCATCTGAGAATCACTCTGACCCTTGCCTTACAGCAAAAGCTGTACCTTGGGAGGGATGTAATGAAAGCATGAAAAGCAAAATACTAGGATTCTTTTTACCCCAGATGTATTGAGTAATATGTCTGTCAAGTATTTTGAATAATTGAGGTGGCCACAGCAAAGGCAGCATCGAAAGGGTGTACATAATTTCTGGGGTCACAGACATTTTGATTGTTTCCATCCTACCCAACCACGATAGATGGAGCAGGGTCAACTGAGATAACAGGGACTCTACCTTGGACAGAACATCATCTGCATTAGCCCGAACTGTACATTGGACGTCAGCCAAAAACTTGATTACCTGGTATTTAATCCCTTAAGGTTTCCACAACAATCTTGCTAACTCAAAATGGGTTCTAAGACAAAGTTTATTCAATGGGATAATTTCTGTCTTGTCCACATTCAGTTTATATCCCAAGACTTCTAAGTAAAGCCTGATCTCCTGCAAGAAAGGGGGTAAGGAACTACACAGATTGTCTAATAAAACCAAGATATCATCTGGATATGCCACCACCATAATCCTGGTATCGTAAATCCCAACTCCTGAATTGCATCCTTAGCCCCAATGTGCTGAATCAAAGGTTCGAATGAAAGAATGAATACAAGGGGTGACAGAGGGGACCCCTACTTCATCCCACGATTGAGATAAAAAGACAGAGACAGTTTGGCGTGACAAAAATGGCTGATCGGGCATGCTGTTAGAGAGGAAAAATTAAAGAGATAAATCTAGCGTCAAACCCATGCCATTTCAGGGCCTCTACAAAGAATGTCAACCCAACCCGGTCAAAGACCCTCTCGCCATCCAGGGTTACCGCTGCCCAGGGCCTGTCAGAAATCCCTGGTAGGTCAATCAGGTCACACAACAGGCAAGTATTTGCTGAAGTAAGCCTCCCCTTGACTAAGCCCAACTGATCTTCATGGACTGATTCCAAGAAGAGCAGATAAAGCCTCAGGGCTAAGCAAATATTACATTTTCTGCCTTGATCAAAGATATAGGTCGATAATTTTTAACAAGGGAGGGGTCCTTACCTGGCTTTTGTATGACATGTATCATGGCCTCATAAAACATCCCCATGGGGGTGCTTGTCCTTGATATATCCCTGGAATATTTCCACCAATCTCAGGACTAACACGTCAGAAAATGTTTGGAAAACATCCACCGGGAGGCCATCAAGTCCTGGAGCTTTCCCAGACTTTCATTTGAATATTAACAATTTAACCATGTCCAAAGTAATCTCCCACCCCAGGGTTTTAAATTTGGATTCAGGGTTGCTGCCCCTTTGGAATGGGGAATATTTTTTAGATACTGTTCTATATGACAGGAAGGAGGAATTTCTTTCACCATGTATAAAGTCTTATAAAATTCAACAAAAGCCCATGCTATCTTCTCATCAGCTGCAAAGACCTGCCCTTGGAAAGTTAGAGTATTCTCGTCCTCACCCTTAATAGCAGAGACCCTATAGTTTTGGCTTCACGATTTCAAAATCCGGCCAGTAACTTCTCTGCCTGATTCACCCCCTCAAACATTTTCGAATTATATTTTAGCAAAAAGACCAGCAACCTTGCTGCAGCAATGCTTATTATACTCGATTCATACTTGATCACTGCTGTTAACTTCCCTTGGGAAGGCAAGTTAGTATAATCATCCTCAAAGTGCTTGACAACTGCAGCTGCTTGGCTGCATCTGATCTTTCCTTTTTGTTCTGCCTTGACACATACTGAATAATGTGCCCACAAAAGGAAGCCTTCTAGGCATCCCAGATCAACCCTGAAGAGAGATCCCCAGACTCAAGGCTTTGAAAGAAATCCCCAGTAAAAAAAAACTTGATGGATATAACAAATTCAGGCACCCTCAGGAGATCCATGTTTAGTCTCCATCTATTATTCTTTGTTCAATTCTCTACCCATCCACAATTGGCTATCACCGGCGCATGGTCCGAGAAGAAATTGGGTATATCACTGCACCTGTGCCATCAGTCCTTTGCACATGAATACATAATCTATTCTGGAATAGGTGTCATGCAGAGGAGAATAGAATGTGAACTCCTATGAATCCGGGTTGCACGTCCTCCACACATCTACTAACCCATTATCCTGTACCAACTGTTCAAAGGATGTGTGCATGCTAGATCTATGGTGGGGGATTTGAGATCTCCTGTCTAGCACAGGGTCGACTGTCAATTTAGAGTCCCCACTAACTATCTTGAAGCTCCCCACCAATTGCTTTATTTCCACACTGAAGGACATCTAGAACTCTGTGTCCTGTGGATTAGGGCAAGAAGTACCTCCCCAGTGTGCCCTTGGTAATCAACCATCTACCCCTTGGATCCAAATTGACTTCACTGTTTTGAAGCAACACTTTTTTTGAACCAATATCACCACCCACCTTTGCGTCCTGCAGCCTTAAGAATTTTGCACTCTGAAATAGACAGATGTGAGTCTTGTATAAGGGCAACATAAGCGCCCGTCCTCCTCAGTTGAGACAAAACCTTTTGCCTTTTAATGGAGGAGCGTAACCGCTTCACATTCCATGTAATAATATTAACTATGGATCAACAGAGGCCATGTATATTTGAGTGAGAACATTTCAATCATCTATGCCCTAGGCCACCCTCCTGAGGAAGCAAAACACCTAATGCTCCCACCCACCACCCTAATGCCATCTGTCTGTCCTCACATTGTACAACTACAGACCTGTACGCATAATAAGAAAGAGAAACACAGAAGAAAAGGAAAGAAAAGAGTACAGAGAGAGCAAAGGTTTACTCAACCAACGCTAGAGTCACACCCCAAACACATCATCCAGGAGAACCTTTAACAAAAGCATCCCTGAGGATAAAGTAATCTAACCAACCAATTTACCCCTGCCCAAAGCACCACTACCCCAGGTGGCAGAAGGGTAAGATGGGGGTTAAGGTGGCTAGAGCATCAGAAGAGAACCCCACACTACCAATCAGGACCATGAAAACAATGCAACCACATGTAAATCCTTAATGTTAGACAAAAAATGTATCAAGCCCTCAGGTGGCCACCCCGTCGGGGGTCACACCTTTTGGATTTCAGAAGGGATCTGGATTTATCCCTTTCATTGCTTCCTCCACTCTCTGATGCAGGGATATCCAAAGAGCCCAGCCGGGACCTTGATGTTGGGTCTTTATGAAACTTGAAGTGAGAGAGGCGAGATTCCAGCACAACATATTTTGCCTGCAATGGTTGAGGGCTGATTCCTGCATGAGATTGCCCCACAGGGTTGGGGGAGTAACTGACTCCCATTTCAGAGTCTGACATCTTCAATGAGCAAGCCTTGAGATACGCATCAAGATCCATTCGGTCATCAAAGAATTTGAAGACCTGCCTCATTTGAGAGCCCTATTCTAACTGGAGAATAGAGTCCAGAAACCATCTACTCTTTACCGTTGTTTGCCTGGAGAAGTCCTGTGCTATGGAGACCTGATAGTTATGCAGGGTCAATTTACTTCCTACTGTCTTCACCACATCCAGGATTTGGACCACTTGGGTGTGATACAAGAGGCAGGCAATAATAGGTCTAGAAAAAGCCTTACAATTGGCCTCCATGGGATATAGCCTGTGTGCTGGCTGAATATGCAGTGCCAAAGAGAAAGTAGTATTAAGGAAAGAAGGTATCCAGTGATCCAACCACCTCCCCACATCCGAGCCCTCTGTCAATTCGGGAATGCCACACATTTATATATTGTTCCTCTGTTTTCTGTCCTCCAATTCATTGACATTTAACTCAAGCTCAAAAAGTCTCCCCTGTAAATGTTCAAGAACCACCACATGGTCTTCCAGCGAGGAAATCTGATCCTCCGCTTGCAACTGTCCCGTAAAACGCCCATCTCTGACCTCAATGATTTAATTTCTCCCTTCATCTCCAGAGTGCGCTTATCCACTGACACCATTGCCAGTTGAATGTTAGACAGTTTCCCACAAAACAGTTGCAAAATAATTTCCAAGACATGTCTTTAACCCTCTGTCCACGAAGCACTCAGGAAGTTAACCTCACTAGAGGAAAACAATTGCAAGATGCACCTGTATGCCCCAGGAGGATATTGATACACAAAGATCTCTTTGTCCCACCTAGAAGCCCACCATCCCTATCCTCTACCAGTCAAAGTAATCAGAAGCTGCCCCCCCCAGAGAGGAATGATAGCTCAGGGGCAACACGTTTTTTTTCTTGGAAGTAAGACAACACAGTGCAACACAGGTTTGAATCCCGATCCAGCACTTAGAAATCACTTGCTGGTATTAAGCAGGTTCTAAAAAACTTTTATCTCAAAAAGATTGACACCAGGGTTCATGCAGCAGTGTAGGATACCGACATAGAAGAGGGACATCCACATTGCTGTGGCCGGCAACCTGGGATATGGAGATCTGTACATGACAACCACTGAGGATGTATGTCACTGTTTCTCATTGCTGTCAGCCCGGGTCCACTCCTCCACTCCCTGGTCCTTTCCTGACCAGACCACCAGCCTCAGTGAGGCGTCATTCACCCTAGCAACTCCACCTTCCAGCAAAACCACTCTGGGCAGGGATAGCCCGAGATGCTTGATCCACATCAGGGAACGGGTCGCCAGTCCTGCATCGCCATCAGCCACCACACCACTCCAGCACTGCCTGCCAGGTAGGGGATCTGCTGCACCAATCTGGAGGCAATGCTGCCCCCAGCTCCACCTTTGCTTCACACGACTGCTCCACGCGTCCACCTCTGGAAAAGCAGGTATGTGCGGCCAATAATAAGCAGATTTGTGGTTTGGGGTTCCAATCACTAAAGACTTGTGGTCATTTTCTGGGCTGTTGCCACAGCCCCTCAAAACAAAACATTTTCTCTACAATTACAGCAAATTCAGTTACAGACACTGGAAGCATGTTGTTGTCTCAAATGAATTCTCATATTTGTTATACATAACTTTAAAACGTGGAAAAATAATTTGGTCTGGCCATCAAATGATGGCAAAGTGATATAAAGCCATTTAATACAATCTCTTTCTGCCTAACAACAATTCTAATAATCAAAACACATAGCAATTAAATGCCATTTGAAAACACACATAAATTCCTATGATCAATGGTGGTAACAATCCTTTTTTATTCTCTCTGATATTGTGCTTCAATAACCAGCATTTAATTTCACAAAGAACACAATTTATTAGAGTCAAAATAATGAAAAAAACAAAACCCACGTTCAGAATATTATAGTGTGGTGGTTTCCACACTGTAGTTAAGATGAGTATTACGTTCCATAAGAAACCAGAAAAATGAATTGCTAATAACGTTTGACTCGAGTGACTGATTTGGCTAGTATTTTCCAAACCGAATTGTTGTCACCCCCCACAGAATGGACATGTTGGGAAAGATCTATTAAAATCCAAAGAAATTATAAACAAAGTTTGAAAACTTTGTTTTGGCCTAGTCCCCATTCCTTTTCCCATAGACAAAAAGTTAAATATTTGCTCCAGCACACAGCTCAAACTGCTGGACGGAATTGAACCAGTCATGAATCAACTTGGGCACAAAGTGTTGACTCGATTTCCGGGGGGTCTGGCCTTATTCCATTCAGTAGTTGTCAAAACTTTTGATGCAGAAGGGGGTGCCCCCTTCTCCCAATATTATATCTATATCCCCGAAGGTGCTTTGGAGCCAGAGTTTCACAATTTTGAGCCCATTCATTTTCCAATAAAAAGCAGTTTTTGAATAGTCGTAATGCAACAACCACTAGGCAGAATTGGACCAAACAACTTGGGCATAATGCTTTGACTTTAAATTGTTGACTGGTTTGGGGTAAATCCATCCAGTAGTTTTCAAAATATTTGACAGAGAACGGGGTGACCTCTGTTCCTTAAAACCTTCATATCGGCTATTGTGCTTTTTACAGCTGAGAGGCTGAGCAATGATATTAACATTTGACTTCCTGTGTGGATTGGGATGACATTCTGAGAACAAAACATTTGGCATGGGTCCCCCACACTGCACATTTTGTGAGCAATTTTTTATAAAATGTAAACCTTATTAAGAAAATATAAAAATGCTTTTATCACCCTACTCACATCCATTGGTTTGCAGCAGAGAGGCTGAGAGAGGCTAATAACTTTTATGGATGGATTTGGATGGAATGTTATAAACCATAAGATTGTCAAGGCCCCCTCCAAGCTGGACATTCTGGGAAAAAAATGAAAACGTTATTAAGACAAGATAAAAATTCATTTTTCAGACTACACCCAATAATTTTCCCATAGAGAAAACATTCAGTTTTTGAACAGCCGTAGCGTGTAAACCACTTGGTAGATTTGGACCAAATAAACAATTTCAGCAAAAGCAGTGACTTAATTTCCTTTACTGGTTTGGGGTAAATCCGTCCAGTAGGTTTTTAAAATATTTGACATAGAACAAGGTGCCTTCTGTTCCTTTAAACCTTTATTTCGGTCTTGATGCTTTGCATTAGAGAGGCTGAGAGAGGTTCATAAAATTTCCGGGTGGGATTTGGGGTTATTCTGTCCTGTAGTTGACAAAAGATTTGATGGAGACCGGGGTGCCGCCTTCTCCCAAAATTATAGCTATATATGTGTCCCATAATGCACCAGCGAGGGTTTTCCAAAATGAAAAAGGCACCAATATTTTTTGTTGCTTGATGCGAGAGATAATCGCAGTTATAACAGGTGTAATCAGGGTAGCAGAAAAAGAAGAGTGGAAAATGCAATTTGGAGGAGGAAAAAATATAAAATGGCATCAGGCTAGAGGTGGGGAGGGAGAAGAGGACTAGAAAAACCAAGGATGTCAAGACCACTCAACAGCTGCTCCAGACACCTAGTAAAACTAGCGTTCAATGTGACAAATGTATCATAATCAATTCATTTCCAAATCTAAAATATTTTACTAGGTATATTGTTATAAAAACACATAAAAAATACACATAACAACAAATACAAAAATCACTAAAGTGACATGTGCTGTACAGTACTAAATATACAATATGTGATTTCTAAAAAAAACACATTTAGAGAACATTAGCAGGCATTATAAAGCCCGCTCTATCCCATTGATCGCTGATGATTTCTTAATCAACAATGTACTCTATCGATCGAATATCTTCGGTAAATCGGGGGTACTTATACCTAGGTCCTAACATGACAACATATGTTAATTTTGGACACTGCTAAAATTCACAGTGATTCTTAGCCCAACATGATCTGTGTTTTTTTTCCAGGAGACTCTTTTGCTCCCAAGGGAGGAAGTGCATATGAGGCACAAGGCTTTCCCTAACCAATGTTTTGCATCTAGTGACATGGAAATAAAAGGTGTAGGGATACCAATGGGAGTCACACTGGGATTTCGGAAGCAATTGCTGTATAAGGACTGTGAGATTCCTGGTACTTAAAGGAGCGTTAAAGGAGCGTTGGGAGACGAAACGTTCACATTTCTGACAGATAATGCCCTGAGTGAGCATCAGGACCACTTCCTGGCTATGTTACTTCAGAAAATAGGGAGTTGGCGCAAGGGACAAGTGGTGGGTGACAATTTCAATTGTGTCATGGATTCTACACTGGATAAAATATTAGCCCCCACGAACAACGATTACAGTCTCCGACAGGCCTAAAGGAAATTATTTAGGGATTTGGGCCTAATTGAAACTTGGCAGTTCTTTCATACTAAGACTAAGCACACTACTCCACAGCACATAGGGTATTCTCGAGAATAGACATGGTCCTTGGCCCTCATTAGGACCCAGGCGTTAAGGGGTTTACGGCGCCGTAATCGGTGCCGACCCTTAACGCCTGATTCCAAGGTCCCTTTGCGGGATGGTGATTTTAACGCCTGCTTTTTGCAGGCGTTAAAACCCATGCCGCAAAAGGACCTTGGTGCTAATTACGCCACCGTAATTTACGGTGGCGTAATTAGCGCCATTCCCCATTCCCATTATGCCCTATGGGGCAAAAATGGGAATGGGGAAGGGTAAAATGGGAAATGGGGATTTACCGCCCCACTCACCTTGGAATGGGGCGGTAAATCCGCCAACCACCATGGCGTAAACGTAGTTTACGCCATGGTGGTAAGGGTACGACCCAGGCGGTAACTTACCGCCTGGGTCGTAATGAGGGCCCTTGTCTCGGCATCGCTAATTCCCCAGTTTACGATGATAGAAATATGAATTAGGTACCTCTCAGATCACGCTCCAGTGATCCTTCAGATTGAACCAACTAGTCCCCAGAGTAGGATCTAGAAACAATGACAACTGAATTAAATGATTCCCAGGGCCACAGCTCTTTAGGCCCATATGGAAATGTAATTACTGATGATTATTTCCAAGAAAGTGACACAGGAGAGGTAGACTGGCGTTTGGTTTGGGATGCTGGTAAGGCAGTATTTGTGGGGGTTCACAAACCACAGTCTACAAGCTGTATGGAGAACTGCGCTGTATAGAATTGGAAGGCGAGGTGAAGGAAGCAGAGCCTCACCACAAAGCGAGGCAATTACTAAAAACATTACGGGCCTGGTGAAAATAAGAAGATAACTAGAATCATGTGTAGCAGACCTCTCATGTTAGACATTACTATGTACTAAACAGACTTATTCGGTTAAAGGGGGCAAAGCCACTTGCTTCTTAATGGCTAAACTACGGAAATAATGAGCTTGCAATTACATCACACAGTTAAGGGACAACTCTGGTACGTTGCAATGTGCTTAAGCTGACAAATTAGCACTAATGGAATAATTTCACATAAGGCTGTTGAAAGGACAAGACATTGACCCCACTCTCCAAACTACCTACATTGAAAGGGTGAGGCTACCCAAGTTTTCCGATGAAGACTGGGAGTGCTTGGCGGGGCCCAGATAATAAGGCGCCTAAGGCACCAGGCCCACATAGTTTCGAGAATGACTGTCAACAAACCTTCAGAGCCTAGTTGATACCACCATTAACAAAACTCTTAAATTGGATTAGGGAAAGTGAGGCAATTGCAGATTACATGAGCATCTCTACCACGTCACTGATGCTTAAGCCAGGGAAGGACCCTACTGATTGCGATAGCTATCACCCTATCGCTTTGCTCAATGTGGATGCTAAAATCAACACCAGAGTTCTGTCCGGGAGACTGGCAAGAGTTTTGATGAAGATAGCCGGTCAAGTGGCACAGCGAGTAGAGCGCTCGCTTTGACATCCGTGCAGAACTTGCTAACGCAGGTTCGAATCCCGGCGGGGCCAAACTCAGCCTTTCATTCTTCCGAGGTCGATAAATGAGCACCACACACCGTGGGTAATAATAAGCAGCGCTCAGATACCGGAGGGTTTGTAGCGCTATATAAATGCCAAATTATTATTATTATAATCCATGGAGATACATCAGGGTTTTTCCTTGGGTGTTATGTGCAGGACAACATACGACAGTCCATAGATGTTATTCACCCGGGGACCAGAAAGGGCAGAGATTATCCATAGTGAACCTAGATGCGAGGCAGGCTTTTGATAGCATGGACTGGGGATTCCTAAAATACATCTTGGCTGTGTTTGTCTGCAGTGTGGAATTCGCATGAATGGTGTGGGCCAACTTCCAAATCCCTTACATGAAATTCATGATTAATGGGCAACTCACAACACGGGTGGAGATCAGATAGGGAACATTCCAGGAACTGTCTGTTATCACCGTTAATATTTGCCATGGCTATGAAACCATTGCCAGCCTTAATTAGACAAGACCAGGAGATTCTGGCTGTGGACGGTGAGGACAGGTGCACAAGATAGCGGTAAATGCGGATGATGTACTGTTATTTATGAGAGATGGAAAACATACGCTGCAGATAGTGATGAAGAGGTTATGAGACTTTGCAGAACTATCAGGGTTCACCATTAACTACACCAAATCTAAGGCCCTTAATGTCACTGTTGACTTGGGGGACACAATAGAGTTAAGTTAACAGGCATCTGTTAACCTGGGAATCCATGGGGCTAGAGTACCTGGGTATGGTATGGTATTGTTTATTTATATAGCGCCTTAACAAAGGAAAGTGTTTCAAAGCACTCAAGGAGAGTGGGACCATGGGGAAAATACAACAATACCTCAGAGCCCTTGAAAATCTGAGACAATGATAGTCTGCAGAGTAAGTGCATAAAATACATTTAACATTATGGGATATAGCAAATAGGCCTGATGGGGATTCTGCAGTTTCAACAATAAAATTATGGGTGGAGACAGGGGAAAAACAGACAGACGATCTTCAGGCTGGGTGCATACGGATCGAGCAAATGCACAAGGGTAACAGGGAGAGGAGGGTCAAGTGCACCCAGTCAGTTGAGACTGTTAGGCGGAAACCTGTGCAGTTCCCTCTGGGACCACTGAAAAAGATTTAGGACTACAGGTGTTTGGCAGTAAACCCACTTGGTAGCAGTCTGTACCACACAGATTCACTTGGTAGCTGTGGCTGAGCAGTCAGACTTCCCTCAAGAAGAGTTAAGCAGTATGTGGAGTATACAAGATAGGGCAATTCTTCACAGTAAGACAAGCAAACACGCAACAAGGCTCCAGTGTAAAGATATTAAGGTATTTATTTATAACGGAACATCTATAGAAAACACATTGGCACTATCACGGCAAACACTTCAATTACAATTACTCTACGAAGAAGAAAAGATCAATCCCCCTAACAATAGTTCGACAAGTCTAGGTTCTACCAGCATCACTTATTTGCAGACAGAGGTGTATGCCTCAACCTAGATGGCACTCTAATATTAGTTAGGATGGGAGAGAAAAATAAGTAGGTTACGAAATCAACACAGTTCAATACTTCACGGGAAAAATGCAAGGCAAGAAGGCAAGAACCACAATAGATCATAAAGTTCAGAGGCCAGGCCCACTCCGAGAGAGGCAAGGCGATATGCCCTAAAAAGTCTCTTAGTGGAAATGCGTTTGAGTCTTTGTAGCAAATTGTTATCGGCAGATTGAACCAGTTCAGAACAATACGTGAGAAAAAGCTTGGAGGCGACCCAACGGAAAGGAGAGGATTAAGACACCTCGCTCGATCCGATCGAAAGGGAAGCCAGGCGGACACGGTACCTTGATTGTGGAGAGACAGCTCCGGCGGGGGCAGTTGTTCCTGGTGGTGGATGCACGTCGGGTCTTTGCCAAGAGTAGAGATGATCTCGTCGTCGAAGAAAAGTGAAGTCCGGTGCACCACCAGGGAAGAGACCAGCCGCGGAGTGCTCCGTCACAAGGCACCACCTTTTGGTCGCGGTACAGGGGTAGTGGCTATCCGGTTGCCGAGGTGCTCTGCACGGGCAATTCGACCACTGCGTCCTGAGGCGAAGAAAAAGCAAAAGGGACTGGTTGTTCCCACCAGTCAGGGGAAGAGACTCTCCGGCAGTGAGATATCCTCTGTCGTCGGGAAGTGGTGAGTCGGTTCAGCAGGGCTCCACCGGAGATGTCGTCGTTGCAGGTCGGCTCAGCTTTACCCTCGTCGGATTCTTAGGTCCTGTGGCGACTTCTGAAGATCCAGTCCCAAAAGCCCTGCTTTTATGCAGAAAACCCCCATTCATTCAGCCTAGCTGTCAATCAACACATGCTAAGTGGTGAGCGGGGAGGCTCACCACTTGGGCCAATCACACCAGAATGCGACCGGAGTTGGCAAGGCAACTCGGTCCAGGGTGCCTAAACCCCCTCCCACACCCCTGTGGTAACCCAGACAGAATGGCACCACTTTGGAGGGTCTCTGTACAGAGGCCTGCCAAAAGTGGAACAAAGGGCTCAACCTTTGGTTTAGGAGTCACAGAGACGAACACAAACGCCATTTTAAAAAGCTGAGTTCTGGCAGAAAATACCATCCGATAGACTTATTTAAGATAAGTAGACCGATGGTATGTTAGAGATTAACGAGAAACAGTATCAATCTCTAACAATGGGAAGAATCCCATAGGATTATATTCGGGGTCGAATATAACAATTAGTTTCCACTGCCACCAGCCAAAACTCGACGAGGGGGGACGGGACAGTGCCCCTCGAATAACAAACCTAGGAGTAATCGAATTACCCCTACTAGTACGTCCACAATAGGATGGTTTGTACTAGTTCTGTTAGTAAATTTAGGTCTTGTAAAGCCAATGGTGACTTTACATGCCCGGGGAGACAGTAGTCAGTCCCCGGGTATGGAGTCTATGATGGAGGTCCGCTAGGACGCCCCAGTGTTACGGCATGTAGGGTGCGGTGTAACACACATAGCAAAACATATGAGACCCTATGGAGTAAAAGACCCCATAGCCCATAGAACACATTGACATTAAAAGGAATTACACACATTCATGTCCAAGAGTGGGAGAAAAAGAGTCTCACTCTTGGCAGGATGGAAAAAACAAACTCCAGAAATCCAGCAAAGCTGCTGGGGGACTCACTAGGTTAGGAAATTCAGCCTAAACAGAGAATTCTCCCTAACAATTTCTTAGTGCATTGGGTGTGGGTGGGGCATAGGGCCCTGAGGCAAGGGCGTGACAGGACTAGCGGGGTTGCCGGGAACCAGTGAGACTCTGAGGTGGCCAGTCAGCATGCTGTAAGGAATAGGAGGGAGAGAGGGAAAAGTCAGAGAACTAGATTAGCAGGGTAGAGTGAGAGAGAAGGAGGAGGATAAGAGGAGGGTCTTGAGTTACAACTAGGGAATGTAGGGGGCTTTATGGGGCAAATATACCTCACCCAAATTGCTGCAATAAAGATGACGTCATACCCCGTCTTCTTTATACAGTGAGCTCTCTCCCTATTGGGATTCTGGCTCAGATGTGGAAGACACTGGTGACGGAAATCCTCTTTCATTTGGCACAAAAAAAGACCAAGTGTCCCTAGGTCAGTTCTGTTTCCGTCACCACTGCTTAGGGGGCTGGGAGTTCCTGAGGTAAGACACCATGTGCTGGCTGCCCAACTGGTGCCAATGCTGTATTGATCGGGGTCAGAATTTGAGGTGGGTTGGTGAACAATTTAACAAGGAGTTACAATTTGTTATAAATTAGGTTAGGGGAGCAGGTGGCTCATTATTAGAGGCAACCAAAAATACCCTCTGGTATTGAGATCAAGCCCTACGGTGGAAAAAAAGGACCCCAGGTCTCGGGCCTTATAGCCCAATGGGTTACAACATGGACTTCTCTCCCGGGATGGACTAATGCTTTCTGGGAGTGTTGAAGGGGTTGCACGACTTTAATATTGATGGACTTTTTGGAAAATGTCGACCCATTGCTTTTTTGAGGAACGTAAGGATACATTTCATGTGGGGGAAGGAGACCAGTTTATTTATTTTTATATATTTATTTATTTAGAATTTGGTTTGCAAAATTAAACCTTTTAGATACAACAACAGAATGAAAAAAGAAGAGCAAAATCAAAAGGTCTACTTAAATACTAGTCATCCGACTTAATATCAACTTAAAAAATAAAATAAAGAAGAATTAAAACACAACACCTTAACAGGGGCATAAACCCTGCCATCTCTTCATATTAGATAGTGCCTTTCAGAATCTTATATGTAGTTTTATGCCATAGTGCTAGCCCGTTTAAATTTCCTTAATGCATTTGAAAATGTCTTTTACATACGCTAGTAGTGCCAGAGTTACCGAGACTCGTGCACCTTGTAGCAGAATACTCCACCGCTCGTCCGCCTAAATTGTCAAATATTGCATGAAGAATTTGCCAAGCCACTTAGATTTAAGGTTGGCTCTAGGTGTGGAAACAGCCTGTGCTAGGCTCCTCTGTTGAACGAGACTGATATGTTGTTCTGGCGTTGCAAGATCACAGGAGCTGTTGGGGTTTAGCCAGTACCCCAAGTTGTTAAGTAGATATGGACCTAGGATTACAGCCGCGAAACGGGCCCAACAGGAGCCATGCCTGTCTACAGGACAGCACCCACACCAGGACCAGGACCCCACAGGGGGCTCAAGACCTTTGACAATAGCCTTGATAAAGACCCATGGGTCGAAACACGTGTTGGCTGACAAACAAGGCGCATAATTGCCTTTAAGTGTACATGATGCTTATCAATGTAATATGAAAAACAATCCAACAATATCACTAATAAAAGCGAATCCTGTATCGCATTAACTACAGTGTTAAAACGATTATTTCAACCACTGAAGCAAGATAGCCAGGAGAAACATTTCTTTTATCCACTTAGATCTAATGTCTCACAACTCCGGGCATAGCAGGATTAAATGGAACAGAGTCTACCGTTTGTCCTTACAAGGACTACCGGTGTAGTTCTGGTGGCTTTTAAGTTTGCGTAATTCCAGAACTTCTCTTGTTGGCCTGAGGTTGAAGCAAAGTCTCATAAACTGATTTTGTAAATGGCTACTCCGGAACTTAGTTAAGTAAATTGGCAGTTTGCCCCTGATCTTCGGCACCATACATGTTTTCCCATATAGGCTAGATTTTCTGCAACTCTCCATCATCTTAATTCAGTCCAGGTCCATCAGTTTACATTTCAGTAAGGCTGGGGTTGAATGTAAGGTGTCTTCATGTGTGTTGATAGACTGCATAATTGCTACACAAATCTTCTTCCATTCGGCCAATAGGGGATCAGAGTTATTTTGTAGGGCTTTTTTAGCACTTGGAATCCTTCCTCATTGGACCCCATCAGACATTTGCGGTAAAAGGACAACGTTTTCCACACTGTTATCAAATAAAGGGATGCCAGACCCAACTCCTCCCTTATCACCTGGATTGGCAAACATTTGGGTAAAGATATTACTGACCTCCAAAATATGCCCTCCAGTTTTGGCCAAACCGCAGCTGACAGTCGATTACGGGGATCAATGAGAACTTACAGTGCTTTGCCCTAATTAGTCGTGCCTGAGATGCTAGGTTCATGGTCATACTTCTGAGCGACGTCATTTAAGCACATATCCAGGTAGGATAGCGTTGTGACCTCCATGACTTTCTCTCCTTTTAGATATAATACTCTATTGATGTTAGTTTTTTACCCCCTTTACCTCCGAGTGTCAGGATCCTCGATTTTTGGACATTGATTTTTAGGCCATTCAATTCCACTTAGCAGACCAAAGCCTTCAGCTGCCTTTGTAGGCCCACCTGCTTTTGATCTAGAACAATCAAGTATTCAGCGTAGAGAAGGCGACTTACTGGTTCTCCTGCTATCTGGGGCGGAAACGTATGATGCCCTCAAATGCTCTCTTGTGGTCCGATATAAATAAGTTGAAAACTGCTGGTGTGAGAGGGCAACCCTGTTTCAACCCGTTAGATGCCTTTATCGGGGATGACAGTGTACCACTCTATCCAGTCTCACCCGTAAGGTGGTCTTTGTGTGTAACAGCCTGAGAGCCTCTCTGATGTCTTCAGGGTATAGTCCTTGAGCTTAGCCCAGAGCATAGGCTTTTGGATGGTATCAAATGCCTGGGCAAATTCAATTGAAGCAAGATAGATTTTGGTGTTTGGCTTCATCTTAAGTCTTGACTTGAAGAGGTTGAGCAAAATCAGATTTAGTGCAGTCCCAGCCCCCTTCACGAAGCCGGCTTGCCATTTGTCATCATTTTATGACTCATTGCTCCATTTTGTCAAAGACTGCAAGATCAAAGAGCCAAAGATTTTACCCATTACATCAAGTAGGGCGGTGGGCCAGTAGATGCCTAGTTCTGACCTATCGCCCCTCTTGAAAACTGCAATAATGATTGAGGATGTCCATGACTCCGGAATTTTTCTTTTCCGCTTGAAGGAACTAAATAGGTCATGCATTATATTGGTCCATTTCTCTGGTTCCTTCATTAGCATACCATTTGTAATGCTGTCTGGGCCTTCAGCCCAAGAGTTACTGGCCTTTTTAATAAGAATCTCAATATCATTTTTCTCAATCGGAAGGAACAGAAGGTTAAGGTGCTTCTCTATTCATAACCATCTGGATTTGTGTTTGAAAATAGGGCTTTAAAGCGCTTCGCCAAGGCCTCAGCTGGAACTGCATTAGATATTAAAGTGGACTGGGTAGCACTTGCTTTCTTAAACATCCTCCTCATCTCAGAGGGATTTTTAGTTGAAACCAGCTTCAACATGACTTCTGCGTCATGTTGATGCATGCTCCACTTATGTTTTGTTTTACCATCACTGAAGTGTTGTTTTAGCAGCCAAACTATTTCTTGTGAAACTTCTGAATCAGCTTTTAGGCTTTGTCTTATGTGTCCTTACAGGTCTTTCGTTCTTGTTGCAACCTCCAGGTCAAATGTATGGCGGTTAGCAAAGTTCGGGCGGATTTTCCCAGCTGCTAATTTCTATAAAAATTTTAAACGCACACTGCCTTGTTCGTGTTTCCCTTAAATCACGGTGGCCCTTCCATACTCAGTCTATTTCTTTGATCGCTCAGTGTTTCGTGGAGTTTCATATAAAGCGCCATGGTTATGGTCATAGCCGTTATCACATTTGCGTCTACTATAGGCTTTTGTGAAGACTGCTCTTCCATTTCAAGGCTGTCATGTCCATCAGAAAGTCCTCATCTAATAAATGCATGTTCCAAATTTTAATGCAGGTCTGCGAGCTGGTGGACAGGCTTGTATTTTTCTCTACGCGCCCCCCCCCCCCATCCTGCCAGTTAGCTGGCCTATGCCTTCCATCCTCATGCCCCTTTGTGATCTTGTAGATTCATGGTCGCTTAGAGCTTCTTCTTCATTGCCGTAGGTGAGAGCATCTTCATTTGTCCTCCCTAGCCTTAAAGTACTGGTCCGGCATGAGAACAGTTTACAGACGCTAGACGTTGCCTCTAAAAAAAGCAATATGCTTTTTTTAGAGGCAACGTCTAGCGTCTGTAAACTGTTCTCTGCTGATGGCCCCTTTTCTTCTGCAGAATTCAAATGGGCTTCTTTATTCATTGTACGGTAAAATAATCTCAGCTAAGAAAGCAAATTAGCAGGGGTAAGGCCCGTTGGTTTCCAGATCGTCCTAAGTAAAGTTTGAGTCTGCTTTCTCGGCTGGCTACTAGGATTGATTTTTCCAAATCTGTAGACCGCAGGTACTTCCTTTATTTTCGCTGGTAGATCATGCACTTTTACTGTCGGCATTACCAGGGCGCTGCTTTGAAGTTCCCCTGTGTTAGTACTGACTATTATAATTTCCTTGACTCCTCCGATTTCATCCATTCGAACATTTCCCAATAATTTTTTTGTGCAAGCACCCCTTTCATCAATGAAACAGTGTATGGAGTCTTCACGGCTATTAACCAAATTCGGGCCATTCTCGACTTCTCTGCCCAATATATTCACAGCGGATGCCGTAGTAAGGCCTATTTGGACCATAACATTTAGGGGGCAACCCCCATGCTCAGTACGGAAGTCATTTACATCCGGCACCCCATCTTGAGTTCCTTCTTGCCCCAATTCAGGCATCAGGTCTACGACTGACTCTTTCAAGCAGGGAGAGTTTGCGTCCATCTCTCCCGTGGCTGTGAATGTAGATAGCGTTGACATGTTGTTAATCTCAGCATGCACCCTACACTCTGGTGCAGTCTGTCTATTAGACAGCATTGGTCTCGCGGGGCATCCCCTCTACCTTCCAATTGTAGATCCATCTAAACGTTTTGTTTTCTTTATTCCCGAGCCTGCGGTGAGTTGGGTTTTCTTGTTAAAAGAGCTTGTATTGTGCCTACTTGGATCAAATTGTATGACCCTGCAGTCTCCAATCAGCCGCTAATCAAGGCTAGTTAATCTAGCACGCCGGCTGATTAACAAATAATCAATTACCTTGTTGCTGGTTTCCAGCTTTCAAGATGGTGCTTGCCTACTGGTTATTTACACAAGCTATTGACACAGAAAGATAGCCTGATACACCGCAGGACAATACAGTATAATACAATAGCTCAGGAGTGCTTGCTTTCTGTGAACGCTTACTGTTTAATCTCGTCCTTTGATTTCGTTTCAGCGAGATATCAGGCAGTTTACTGCACACTGCAAACTTCTGCCACTTCTTTGCGGCCGCTTCACAGATCCCGCGTGGTTATTGTTGCATGGCACCCCTGTGAGGGGCCATGGTACATTCCATGGCGTTGTGTGGTCACATGGTTACCCATGTGACCAACCTAATAAAAGGTCCGAGCCGCTTCCGGCTCGGCAGTCACGAGTGAACCTGACTCCGCGTGGTGTGTTGTGTTGGTGCCTGGGGGGTGCCTCGCCACGTGTGCTGGGCCCAAGGTCGGGGCCCAGCTGGAGGACGGTGCCCCTGCCGGGCAACGCCGTCCGGACGGTGCCCCTGCCGGGCAACGCCGTCCCTGTGAGTCCCCCAACCATGTGAGGCGGGTTGGGGAGGCGACCCCGGCCTGGGTGCCCCCAGAGCCGGGGCCGCGGTAAGCCGGTGGCCAGCCGGCTGTGTGAGGCGCTCCGGTGATCTGGAGCGGGGTGGGCGGAACCCCCACCCCTGGGTATGCGGCGTGATCGCCGCACTGAAGTGTGTCGTGTCGGGTGCAACCCGACACGAATATGGGGCTGCCCGGTGGACCGGGACAGCCCCCAACAATGGCGACGAGGTCGGCCCTGCGTGCCCCGAGGATCGAGTGCACGGGTGGGCCCATTATCAACTGGGCCCACAATGCGGATGGGTGCGGCGGTGGCCGCGCGGGCTGCCCCCCCTCCCATCTGGGGGAGGTATGATCTGCGGCGTCGGCCGCTAGAAATGAAGCGATGCGGGCCCATCTCCAACTGGGCCCGCAAAGGTGCTGCCTGCCCGCATGAGGGAGGTGATCGGCCCCCACCACCACCAGGAGGAAAGCTGTCCCGGCGTCGGCCACAGTGAGGAGGCGACGCCACGCCCGCGATCCGCGGGCCGAAGTGTGAGCGGCGAGGGACGCCGCATGAAGAAGGCGGGCCCATCACCAGCTGGGCCCGCAAGGAAAACATGGAGAGGTGAGCGGCCCCTCCCCCAGCATGCCAGCTGGCCGCCCACCACCGCGCGGCTGCCCCATCGACCAGCGGTAGAGGGAGACATGAGGCGGGCCCAAAACCAGATGGGCCCGCGTGGAAAAAATAAATGTGTTGCAGGCCCGAATTCAACTGGGCCTGCAAAAGGAACGAAGGAGGCGGGCCCAGCACCAGCTGGGCTCGCAAGCACAATAGAGTGCTCGCCCCGAGGAGCGGGCGGAGAGCTGCCTGCCCCCCCCACCCGCAGGCCGCGGCAAACATCGCCGCCGAAAAAAAAATAAGGCAGCGGGCCCAACACCAGCTGGGCTCGCAAGGAAGCTGCCCGCCCCGTGTGGGGTGATCCTGCGGCGTCGCAGCACCGTGAGGTGAGCTGTCTGCCCCCCCAACTGGAGGGAAGCATGCGGCAGTGCCCTTCAAGAGCATGGGCCTGCCGTGCAAAGAAAAGGGGAAACGAGGATGCAGGCCCCCAGGCCCCGGCAAGGAGGAACAGGGTTTTTCTGCCACCCTGCCACGATCTCCTCTCCGCACAAGTGGACTTAGCCGATGTGGCCCCTGGGCCTCCCTAGGTGCGGCTTTGCCGGTGTTTTGTGTGATGGTGTAGTAACTGTCCTAAGTGAACTCTGGTGAGGGTGCGAGCTGGTTTCCGGCGACTCCAGACTGAAGATGGACATCATAAGTGACATTCCCCGGAAGACTGTGAGCCGGCAGACATGGACTTGCTTAAAATGGTCCAGTTAGTGGGCAATGTCGTGTGGTGCGCACCTGTAGGCTCCGAGTGCTTTATATGGTGCCAGTAGCCCTCACTGGTGCCGTTTAGTGATATGAGAGCCACTCACCCAGGTTAATAAAGGGTGTGCAAAGTAGTAGAGTGGCTCAAATAGTAGTAGTTGTGGCTAGATGGGGATTTTGGGGTTTTTGTTTTGTCGATATGAAAAAGGAGGAGTGTTGCATGGCACCCCTGTGAGGGGCCATGGTACATTCCATGGCGTTGTGTGGTCACATGGTTACCCATGTGACCAACCTAATAAAAGGTCCGAGCCGCTTCCGGCTCGGCAGTCACGAGTGAACCTGACTCCGCGTGGTGTGTTGTGTTGGTGCCTGGGGGGTGCCTCGCCACGTGTGCTGGGCCCAAGGTCGGGGCCCAGCTGGAGGACGGTGCCCCTGCCGGGCAACGCCGTCCGGACGGTGCCCCTGCCGGGCAACGCCGTCCCTGTGAGTCCCCCAACCATGTGAGGCGGGTTGGGGAGGCGACCCCGGCCTGGGTGCCCCCAGAGCCGGGGCCGCGGTAAGCCGGTGGCCAGCCGGCTGTGTGAGGCGCTCCGGTGATCTGGAGCGGGGTGGGCGGAACCCCCACCCCTGGGTATGCGGCGTGATCGCCGCACTGAAGTGTGTCGTGTCGGGTGCAACCCGACACGAATATGGGGCTGCCCGGTGGACCGGGACAGCCCCCAACAATGGCGACGAGGTCGGCCCTGCGTGCCCCGAGGATCGAGTGCACGGGTGGGCCCATTATCAACTGGGCCCACAATGCGGATGGGTGCGGCGGTGGCCGCGCGGGCTGCCCCCCCTCCCATCTGGGGGAGGTATGATCTGCGGCGTCGGCCGCTAGAAATGAAGCGATGCGGGCCCATCTCCAACTGGGCCCGCAAAGGTGCTGCCTGCCCGCATGAGGGAGGTGATCGGCCCCCACCACCACCAGGAGGAAAGCTGTCCCGGCGTCGGCCACAGTGAGGAGGCGACGCCACGCCCGCGATCCGCGGGCCGAAGTGTGAGCGGCGAGGGACGCCGCATGAAGAAGGCGGGCCCATCACCAGCTGGGCCCGCAAGGAAAACATGGAGAGGTGAGCGGCCCCTCCCCCAGCATGCCAGCTGGCCGCCCACCACCGCGCGGCTGCCCCATCGACCAGCGGTAGAGGGAGACATGAGGCGGGCCCAAAACCAGATGGGCCCGCGTGGAAAAAATAAATGTGTTGCAGGCCCGAATTCAACTGGGCCTGCAAAAGGAACGAAGGAGGCGGGCCCAGCACCAGCTGGGCTCGCAAGCACAATAGAGTGCTCGCCCCGAGGAGCGGGCGGAGAGCTGCCTGCCCCCCCCACCCGCAGGCCGCGGCAAACATCGCCGCCGAAAAAAAAATAAGGCAGCGGGCCCAACACCAGCTGGGCTCGCAAGGAAGCTGCCCGCCCCGTGTGGGGTGATCCTGCGGCGTCGCAGCACCGTGAGGTGAGCTGTCTGCCCCCCCAACTGGAGGGAAGCATGCGGCAGTGCCCTTCAAGAGCATGGGCCTGCCGTGCAAAGAAAAGGGGAAACGAGGATGCAGGCCCCCAGGCCCCGGCAAGGAGGAACAGGGTTTTTCTGCCACCCTGCCACGATCTCCTCTCCGCACAAGTGGACTTAGCCGATGTGGCCCCTGGGCCTCCCTAGGTGCGGCTTTGCCGGTGTTTTGTGTGATGGTGTAGTAACTGTCCTAAGTGAACTCTGGTGAGGGTGCGAGCTGGTTTCCGGCGACTCCAGACTGAAGATGGACATCATAAGTGACATTCCCCGGAAGACTGTGAGCCGGCAGACATGGACTTGCTTAAAATGGTCCAGTTAGTGGGCAATGTCGTGTGGTGCGCACCTGTAGGCTCCGAGTGCTTTATATGGTGCCAGTAGCCCTCACTGGTGCCGTTTAGTGATATGAGAGCCACTCACCCAGGTTAATAAAGGGTGTGCAAAGTAGTAGAGTGGCTCAAATAGTAGTAGTTGTGGCTAGATGGGGATTTTGGGGTTTTTGTTTTGTCGATATGAAAAAGGAGGAGTGTTGCATGGCACCCCTGTGAGGGGCCATGGTACATTCCATGGCGTTGTGTGGTCACATGGTTACCCATGAGACCAACCTAATAAAAGGTCCGAGCCGCTTCCGGCTCGGCAGTCACGAGTGAACCTGACTCCGCGTGGTGTGTTGTGTTGGTGCCTGGGGGGTGCCTCGCCACGTGTGCTGGGCCCAAGGTCGGGGCCCAGCTGGAGGACGGTGCCCCTGCCGGGCAACGCCGTCCGGACGGTGCCCCTGCCGGGCAACGCCGTCCCTGTGAGTCCCCCAACCATGTGAGGCGGGTTGGGGAGGCGACCCCGGCCTGGGTGCCCCCAGAGCCGGGGCCGCGGTAAGCCGGTGGCCAGCCGGCTGTGTGAGGCGCTCCGGTGATCTGGAGCGGGGTGGGCGGAACCCCCACCCCTGGGTATGCGGCGTGATCGCCGCACTGAAGTGTGTCGTGTCGGGTGCAACCCGACACGAATATGGGGCTGCCCGGTGGACCAGGACAGCCCCCAACAGTTATGAGTCAGCAATGGGGGTGGAGCACGTCCGCTCACACAACGTCCCCTTAAAGCTTCAGATCTTGATTTTGAAAGGTAGCAGAGCATTCTGAAAGTATTAAGAAAGTGCAAAGTCTCGCAATCCAAACGTAGAGGCACGTTGAAAAGGCCCAAGGGCATACAGGGAGTGGCTGCTGCAAACCCATAGCTCTCCCATTCATTTCAATGGGCGTCTCACCCGCCAAAAACGAAATCGGGTGATTTCACCCGCCTTTGCAACACAAATGGTTGAGAGCTATGCTGCCACTTAAAAAACACTTTTCGACTGCTTCGCAGACCCTGCAAGGTTATGAAGCAGGAGGAGATGGAGCATGTTTGCTCACACAGCGTCCACCTAAAGCTGCAGATCTTGATTTTGAAAGGTAGCAGAGCGCTCTGAAAGTATTGAAAAAGAGCAATTTCTCGAAATCCAAACGCAGAGGCACGTTGAAAAGGCACAGTGGCACACAGGGAAACAGAGTGGCTACTGCAAATTGCTGCCACTTAACAACCAGTTTAATTATATCCAGATAAGACACTGGATTTCTCAGAGGGAGGAGAAAGAGGCTGGCATAAGGGCACCATTGGGACTAGAGCTGACTCTACAAGAGGGATTGGTGGCAAGGAGTATCTCACAGCTTTTCTGCCTATTGGATGGGGTGGAACCAGATGATAGGCTCCCATACATGGATCGATGGGAAAGGGATCCGGGTATTAATATCTCAGGGGAAGAATGGGGGCAGTTTTGAATAGGGTTCACAAGGCTTCGAAATGCACAACCATTTAGGAATCAGCTTACACAATATGTTAAAGGTGGTACCTGTCCCCAAAAAGTATAAATAAAATGAACTCATGGTACTCACCTTTATGCTCTCGGAAATGTGGGGGTGTGGGTGACCTCGGGCATATGTGGTGGTCGTGCACTAAAGCTACGTTCTTTTAGAAAGAAATACTGAGGTGTATCAAGGAGATAACAGGGTGCAACTATCTGTTTCTCCAGCGGTGATCCTGATTGGGGCAATTGCAGAGGATCTATATGCTGCAAGCTAACATCATCACAAGTCTGTTGACAGCGGCCCGGCTTAGGCTGGCCCAAGGTTGTAAAACTTAAGAGGGCCCAGTGTTGGCCTGGTGGTGGGTCAAGATTAGGGGTATCTTGGCAATGGAGAAGTTATGTGCACTAGCTACAGGGACATACCAGTAGTTTCTTAAAGTTTGGTTTCCCTTTCACAAATTTGTCAAAGATAGGGAACAGCAATGTCACAAACCAGATCTGCCAGAAAGCTACACCATATTTAAATATAGAAGGGGAGCACTGTGAGGTGCAGGGACTATGATGTTGATTTGATGTGCTCCATGGATCTGATGTTAAGCCATACTTTTTCTTTTACGTTTGATGTTTTGGTATAGGGGGATTAACTTGTTCTTAACAATATTTCATTGGCACTGAAGAAAAGCAAGCTGATAGAGGGCGCTCCACTGTTTAGTTCAAGTATTTCCTTTAATTTTGCGTTCTGGAAGCTTATGTATCGAATGTCACAAGTGATGATGAACCAATAAATAAAGGTTTTGAACGTTATTAAGAAAGTAATAGAACACTCCTTTGGCCTAGTACCATTCATTTTCCCATAGAGAAAAAGACAAAATGTTGCTCCAATGCACAGCCACTTACGAAACAACTTTGGCACAAAGTGTTGACTTGATTTCCCACGGGATTGGGGGGGGGCTGTCTGGAGTTATTCTGTCCAGTAGTTGTTTAAATATTTGACGTGGAAAGGGCATCCCCCTTCTACCAACATGATATCTGTATTCCCTTGGTGCTTTGCAGCAGAGAGGCTGACAGGCTTTTCAGAAATGAAAACACAGCGTTTTTTTCCCAAAATACTGTTGATTATAACTTCTGACTTGCTGGATGGATTTGGATGAAATTTGGATTACATTTTCAAAACAAAGAGCTTGTCAAGGGCCCTCCCAAACTGAACCTTTGGGAACAGAATGTTGTAAAATGAAAATATAATTACGAAAAAAAAACTGCAGTTTCACTGTTTTCAACCCATTCATTTTCCCATGGTGAAAATGTGAGGTTTTTGACCAGCTGCAGTGCAAAATCTGCTTGGCAGTTTTGGACCAAATAAGACACAAATTGGGCACAAGGCAATGGCCTAATTTCCTTGACTGATTTAGTGTTTATCCATCTTGTACTTTTAAAAATATTTTATAGAGAGGGGGTTGTCCTCAGCTCAATAAACCTTTATATAGGACTTGGTGCTTTTTACAGAAGAGATATTGGCCCTCATTACGACCCTGGCGGAATTCGGAAAACGATGGCGGAAATGCAATACCGCCATCAAATAGCGCTCGGTGCGACTATGACCCGTCACCGCAAAGTACGATGCCATTAGCGACACCGTAGTGAACGCCAACGCTAACTGCACCAAGCACGCGCGCGCGCGCCATGCCAAACCGTAAACACCACCATGGCGCAACGGTACGCCAATTCCGACCCTAGCGGGCATGTACCTAACGCCATCAAGCATGGCGGAATGCACCATTCCGCCATGGTGAGAAGTACGGCATCGCGAATCAACCGTAAACGGCCCCACTGAGTGCCCGTACACCGCTCCCTGCCCACAAAGTACAACTCCCCGTAGGTGCAACGAAGCCACAATGCAACCAGTGAAATGTACAAGTCACCCATGCATGCCAACGAACAATAGAAACACAACAGGGGCCAATGGGAGCTGCAGGGCACAGATGGCACGAATACAGAAGCTATACCAATGGACATGACCTCAGTCTCCCACCAAGAAACGCACGCAAACACAGGCACCTGTGACCAGCAATATTCCGAAAATCACATCATTCCACCAGTCCACCTGGCTGACCGGCATCTGTTACACAAAACCCAATCCCCCGCCCCTGAGCATGACAACATTCAAACTGTCATATTGGCAGCCCCCATCCCTGACCTCACGGGCTTCGTAGGCAAACGCGCCCAGTACAGTACCACGCAACTAAACTCCGAAGCTGGAACCCAGTGCAGATCTCCTCACAATACATCGCCCCCCAAATAGGCATATGCCACATCACTTGCAAAGAAGAACGCTACACGGGCCAAATCAGAATAGAAATTTAATGCACATCAAAATCACCAAGCCCATACAGCCATCAGGCCATGAACTCCAAAACACATTTCACCATTGTGGGCTGCATCCGCAAGAAATGACCAGCCACTACTTGTGTGACGCCCTGTTCCCTCATGGTACACAGAGCCACATTCACGTACGAAAAGGCAACATGGAAGCGCACAGAACCGCAGGGCCGTCCCAATGGGGAGGCACTAGTCCAGCTGAAAGGCCGAAATGTTGCTCCGAGCCACCAGTACTGCGTAAGGGCATGTGGCCCATTGGCGATCGTCCCATAAGATCGTAATGCTGCTCCACTGATTAACACGAAGCAGCAGGTGTCGGGAGTAAAACCCATCTGCAGGAGAGGCATACAGATGGCAGTGGCAAAAGGGGAGGAGATACCTGTCAACCAAAAGAAAAGAAAAATAACAGAATGGCCATCAGTACTACATTCCAACAACTCACTGCAATGATCACACTAAATCCACAGCCACATGCATGCTAGCCCACTCCAAAGGTCCATCACCACCCAAAAACCACTTGCGACTCATAACTATCTATATCGAGGTGTAAACACCATCACAAACGAGTGTACCTGTGCATGCGCCTGTGAAAACAGAATCCATCTGATGGGATTGGTAACGTGCATGGACACAAGTTCTGAGGGCGCGTCGAGACAGGGAGGGCTCAACAAGGCCAGATAGACGATGGCCCCACTATGGCAGCCCTGCATCACATAGCGTAGGGGAGGCGGATAGATCCCAAGAAGCCCTGTACATGGCAAACTCTGTATCAAATCACCTGCCCATGCATCCATTCATCATTCCCTCATCCCGGGATTAAAACGCCTGAATATTTACTCACATAACATTAGAAATATCCATTGAGTCTGTGCGTTATGCAGCCTGCAAAATCCACAGTGCCCCAGCCCGTAATTCCAGTGTAGTGAAGTAACATGTATTTGGGAACGTCCTGCCTCATCGCCCACGTCGCTATTGCGCATCCCAAACCATTCATATCAATCATTGCATTCTCGCCATGGCCCCTGTCCCAAGGACATTGAACAATAGAACGTTATATTTGCAGTCAGACCTGTGGGCATCTCCTCGCCGCTAGCTGAAAACCGAAAGCGCCGCCCTTCGAATTCCTCATTTGCAACATCACGTCGAAGAGGCATCTGTGGCCATTTGAAAACACTAATTAATCCATCGAGTGCGGCTGTGTGTGAAAATGGCAACTGCCTTCACCCACGAATGGGACGCCCCGCCCGTCGTTGCAACTCGGTACAGTGATGAATGAGGGCCCACCGTCACTCGAGTACTACGTTCCACTGACCCTTCACAACTCTGTTCGCGACTGCACAGATAGTATGTGAAACAATGGGACCACAGCAGAATGAACATATCAACCAATGTTACACGGCCATCGGGTACAAATACATGATTGCAATAGCAAGATGCCATTCCACGAATTGCAGCGTTGTGCGCGGGACGTGCTCGGCCAAAGGGGAGAGCAGTTTGCACAGGTGGAATGAATCACCACAGGTGGAGGCCATTCAGCCTGAAAACACATAAATTGCACAGCCAGTCTCCTCCCACAACCACACCGAAATGCTACCGGCAGGACTCGCGATGTTGGCCCTGGGGGACCTGATAGCACTGCAAGTACTCCAACTCCAAGAAGAAGACGAACACCAACTACAACCGGCCGCACGGAGGAGACGCAGGAGGAGGAGGAGGGCAAGGCAGGGCCAGCAAGGGCTGCCAGCACAGCCACTACCACCACGCAGGCAGCCCGCAAACCCACGCCTCCGAGCACATCCGTTCAACCTCACTGATGAGCATATCCACACCCTCTACCGTCTGGACCGGGACACCATAGCCGCCATTGTGGACATGACACAGGCTGACCTTGTCAGCATGATAGATAGCCCAACCGCCATCCCACCCCTACTGAAGGTGGTGTCTGTACTCCACTTCCTGGCCACAGGCACCTACCAGCACACAGTCGGACAGTTGCATGGCATTTCTCAGCCACTGTTCTCACGGACACTATTGCAAGTGCTCGATGCCCTCCTGCAGCACGCAGACGACTACATCTCTCTACCACGCTCGGAGCAGGAAATTACCAACACAAAAGTGGGATTCCATGCACTTGCCGGCATACCGGGTTGCATTGGTGCCATCGACTGCACCCATGTGGAATTGGTCGTCCCACATGCCATGGAGGCCCAGTACCGCAACCGAAAACAATTTCATTCTCTGAATGTACAAATGGTGTGTGACTCCAACAGGATCATTACACATTGTTGTGCCCGATTCCCTGGATCAACCCATGATTCTATGGTCTTGAGGAACTCTACAATACCACGCTACATGGAGCGACACGCAGGGAACAGATCCTGGCTACTCGGTGAGTCACATTACATGCATGATAATGTGGGGTATGTGATTCGGCAATGACCTGGCAGAAAGGGGGGGGGGTGTGCGTACGTAGCAATGGCATTCCACATCATACGTTTCTCGTCCACATACAGGTGATGCTGGATATCCACTAAAGAGATGGCTCCTCACACCAGTCCGGAACCCACGGGACCAGCATGAGGAGGACTACAACCATGCCCACTCACGTACCCGTCTAGTCATTGAACAGGCATTCGGCCTACTGAAGGGTCGTTTCCGCTGCCTCAGCAGGTCTGGCGGGGCACTCCTGTACCGCCATGAGAAGGTTGCAAAGATGGTGATGGCATGTGTCATGCTCCACAACATGTGCGTACGTAGAAATGTGCCCATGCCCCCTGACGCAGAACTGCAAGCACCTGATGATGGTCATGATGAGGGTGGGGATGTGGCAGCACCTCAAGGAGTCTGCGAGGCACCGGAGGCCCGTGACATTCGTCAGCATCTCATTGATGTATGCTTCTAGCACTCACGCCTGGTGGCTGATACATGGACACGGGACTCGTGGCACTGTGTGTGTCTGGGACATGCACAATATGGACTGTACGCCTATGATGGCCTAGTACACAAAGATCAATGTCCACACATCTCATTGGTTGATCGTGCACTTTTTATGGCATATGTGATATCATGTTGTACACCCTATCGACCCGCCACCCAAGTGAGCCCAACACACCCCCTCCACCCTCCTACTTCCCCCCCGAACACCAGTGTCCAAAGATGCTCATTGTCAGTGGGCAGTCGCTATTGCAAGCCCCCTCTCCGGGTATCAGGGGCACCCCTGCCTGTGGAGCGCAGGTTCCTCCCAGATCTACGTTGGGGGCTGCCCTGGACGGAACTTGCAACGGATGATGTCTCTGCCTGCTCACGTCCATGCATGTCCCTAAGGGTTTGCGAGAGCTCAGTGAGCACACGGCGCACTGCGGCAAGTTCGGCACATACGTCCTTGGACGTCGCATGCAGTTCCCCCCTCAGGCTCTCGGTGCTTCTCTCCATTTGTGCCCTTAGTGTCTCTGTACCTCTCTCCATTTCTGCCCTAAGTGTCTCAGTTGATGTTTCTATGTCTGCCTTAGTGCCCCCACATTCATCGGCATGGTCCTTGAGGAGCGTGGCCAGTTGCTGCTGTTGCACGATTAACTGGTCGAGGGACTGTTGCCTCTGCTGGGCCATGGCCATTTGCGGGGGTGTCACAGAGGGGCTGTTGTCCTCATGTTGCCCTGCCACAGGGCTTGTGGGGGATGGCCAGTCGTCGTCTTGTGGGTGCCCCTGCGTGGTATCCTCATGTTGTACGGGATGGGACAGACAGGGGGATTGGGACAGGTCATGGATGGATCTGACTTCGACATCCCCGTCTTCTGTGTCGGAGCATGCTGCCATCAATGGGGTGTCACCTATGGTGCTGCTGCCACCGGAGGCAGTGCCTTCTGTGGCATCCGTTGGGGGGACCTGTGGTGGTGGTGTTGTGGGCATGCTGGCTGCTGGGGTGCCTGTTGATGTTCCCTCCTCTGTGCTGCCACCTGATTTGTGCTGCTGCCGTGTCTTGATGCGTGCAGCTGAGGTGGAGGGTCTTTGGCCGTTGGTCTTGGCCCTCTTTGCAGGTGTGCTGGTAGGGGTGTCCTGAAGCTCGTCGTTTGGATCGGACCCTGTGGTGGAGTAAAGGAGGGCGAGGGTTATTGATGGGTCTGTGGGAATTGGAATGGCATTGTATCACATGCATTGGGGTGGTACCTGAGGGTGATTTGGGTCGGGGCCTTGGAGGTGCTTTCATTTGTGTGTGGAGTGAGGGTGCAGTTGTTTGGCAGCCTGCAGTTAGGGTGTGCCTGCTGCACGTGTAGTGCGTGTTTTAGGGGTTTTTAATTATTTATGTATTTATTGTGGGTTTTAACGTGCGCTATCAGGCCGATGTGTGTGGCCGTTCTCCTGGACATGTGTTTCTGTTGCACTATGTGGACGCATGGTACTTCACATGGATGGACTTTGTGGATTTGGCATTGTTTTATTTGGGCCACCTACCTGAATCTTCGGATGTCTGCACTCCTTTCTCCATCCCTCCGACTCCCTCTATGCTCTCCATTCCGATGGTGGAGGCACAGATTTCTTCCCAGGGGGTCAACTTGATGGGTGATTCAGGACCTCCCCCGGTGGCTGTGGCAATGTTGCGGTTGGCAGAGAGTATGCTGCGGACGCGTATCCGCAGGTCGTCCCATCGCTTACGGCATTGCTGTGGGGTGCGGGGTGCGGTCCCCACCGCACTTACCCGCTGTGCCACCAGAGCCCATATGGCCTTCTTGTTTGCAAGTGCCGTCCTGGTCATTTGCGTGCAGAAGACGACGGCAGCATTCTCCTGGAGGGTCTCTGTTAGCACGGTGAGTTCCTCACGGGAGAAGTGGACCTGCCGCTTGCGGTCGCACGCTTTCTTCGCTACTTTTCCCATTTTTCTTGGTTTCGCTAGGGTGGATGACGGGTTGGGGTGTGTCTCAGGGTAGTGATTTTAGTGGTTGTGTGGTTTTAGTGGTTTTATAGGTGTACGGCGGGATGTTTCCCGTTCCGGGCCCATGTTTTAACTTCCGTTTCCGTATATTTCCGGTCACCGTACTTTCTGGTAGGCGCTCACTGCGGTGTCCGCTAAGATGGGTGGCGGTATTGCACCTAGGGCGCCGTACGGCGGCGGTGTGGGCCGTTTTGGGTTCATTTCCGCCATCGCGGACTTTGCACTTCCGCCATGCCGTGGTGCTCGTGCCCGATGGGTCGGAATGGGCCGCACTTTGCTCCTTCGTGCAATGGCGGAAACGCTATTTACGCTGTGGCGGTCCGGTCAGTCACTTTCCGCCAGGGTCGTAATGAGGGCCATTGAGAGAGACTAATAATGTTTGACTTGCTGGATGGATTTGGATGACGTCTTTCAGACAAACACTAGGTCAAGAGCCCCACTAAACTGAAAATTCAGGGAACTTTTCATTAGAAAATTAAAATGTTATTAAGAAAACATAAACACACTTTTTAAAGCCTACTGTGCTTTTTACAGAAGAGATGTTGAGAGAGGCTAATAATGTTTGACTTGCTGGATGGATTTGGATGACGTCTTCCAGACAAACAGTTGGTTAAGAGCCCCACTAAACTGAAAATTCAGGGAACTTTTCATTAGAAAATTAAGATTAGTATTGGTGAGAAAAGCCAGGCTTTCAACATTTTTTTAAAACAAATGAAGGAGTCTTCGTTTTTGATGTTGAGTTGGAGCTCATTCCAGAGTTTCGGGGCCATAACTAGGAAGCTGCTTCCTCCTACTCTGGAACATTTGAAGCAGGGGACATCAAGGAGCGATTTATGGTTGGATCGGAGTATCCTCTTGGACACTTATTTGCTTATTACATTATTAAGTATGTGGCGGCTTTGCTGGTAAGGGATTTGTGGGTAATACACAGTGATTTGAATATGATTCTCGCCTTAATAGGTAGCCAGTGAGTCTACTTCCTGATGTTGAAGATATGGATGAACTTTTTGATTCCTAATGCTGCTTGTAGCGCTTTATTTTGCATTAGTTGTAATTTCCCTAGGTTGGAATTAGCGGTCCCTGGTAGCAGTACATTGCAGTAGTCCAACTTGGATAGTATTAAGGCTCTGACTAGGGTGACACAGTTGGTGGGCGTGAGGTACTGTCAACTCAGGGCAATCAATTTGGAAGTGTAGGATGTAGAAGATGCGAGAGCGTTTACATGTCTAGTCATTGTTAGATTAGTAACTAGATAAACACCTAGGGTTTTGACCTATTTTGATACTGGGTTCAGTGAGCCATCTATATTGATATTTGAGTAGTCTGAATGGAGGGCACTGATTTTACTTTGGGAGACCACTATGAGAAATTATGTTTTCTCATCATTGAGGCAAAGGCTATTCAGAGCCATCCAATTTTGGATTATTGCATAGATCGTGTTAATGATCATCGTATCCTGAGCGTAGTCCCCTGAGATTGATATGCAGATCTGGGTGTCATCTGCAAAGTTAGTGTAGATGACACCAGTGGCATCCAGGGCCGAGAAGAGAAGCTTAGTGTATGCATTGTATAAGGTGGGCGAGAGACAGGATCCTTGGGGTACCCCAATGGGGACTGGTATGGGATCGGCAGCTTCTTTACCAATGCTTACTCTGGAGGTGCATTTGGCTGGAAAGGTTTTCACCTAGAGGGTGGCATCTTTGAGAAGCAGAAGTAATTTGCTAGAGTAGCACATCATTTATCATGGTCCACTAAGTCAAATGCTGTGGATAGATCTAACAGCAGTAGTATACAGAGTTTACCTGAGTTCCTTATGTTGTCTCTTTGTATTTTAAGGTCCAAGAAAGCCATTTCTGTGCTGTGGTTGGGCCTGAATCCTGATTGTCTATCTCCAAGGAGCTGATTTTGTTCAAGATAGGCTTGAATTTGATTGCAGACTATTTTATCAATGATTTTGAGCAGAAACGGTACCGTAGTTATAGGTTGGTAGTTGGTGGGTACTGTTGCATCAAGGGATGTTTTTTAACAGGGGGGGTCACCCACGCATCTTTTATACTTGCCAGGACTATATTTGTGTTCAATTACTCATTCACAAAATTAGTAATGGTAGGGATGAGGAGGGGGTTGCAGAGTTTAACTAAATGGGCTGGGAAGTTGTCCCCTTTGCAATTTGAGGCTTTTAGTTTAGAGATAGTGGCTGCCATTATATTTTGGGTGACTGGGGTAAAATGGAATTGCAGGTTCACATTTTCTTTGGTTTTATTTGTTTTGTTAGTACGTAGAGTTTTGGTTGTTAACGGTGCTGCTGTGTCAATAGTAGTGGTAAGGCACTTGTGGTAGGCATCAGCTGGAAGATCTGGGTTGTTACTAGTGGCCGAATTGGAGGACAGCGCATGTGTTATAATGGGGGCTAGATTCTCGGCTGTATGTTTCCAAATATTTCTTGTTTCGTAAGTATCTGTTACTTTAATTGTAAGGGGGAAATGTAAAATATGGTGGTCGGTCCAGTCAAGGGGCATGATCGACTCTATGGATATTTTTGTAATTAAGCGTTAGTATCCAATCCAGTGTTCGACCTTTGATGTGCGCAGGGGAATTCACCAGCTGAGTGAAGTTCATGTCTTTGAGTGCCGTGTGTAGGGCTTCTGCTTTGGTATCCTGCTTATCAGTAAAACCTAGATTAATATTGCCAAGAATAATGCATTTGGGGTTAGGTTTAATGAAGGGAGCTAGCAATAAAGGTATGTCTAGGTCTGGATGGGTATTGCTATTGGGTGATCTGTAAATGACCACAAATATAAGTGTGGTTTTTTGGTCAGTGGCAAGTTTGGCTAAGGTTAGATTGTATCCTACTATTTCTTGTATAGGGCAGGATATGATTTGCAGCTCGGATTTGACTATTATGGCTACACCACCTCCTTGTGCATTGGTTCTATCATTCTGAATGATGTTATAATCTGGTGGTATGGCCAGAGCGTTTAGGGGTCCAGATGCTTGATGCAGCCAGGTCACTGTAATTACTAGTAAGTCCAACTGTTGTTCGATAATGGGGTCATGTATTTCGATGGTGTGGGTGCCTAGTGAGCGGGCATTAATATGGTCACCTTTAATGTTAGATAAAGGGTCAGTAGGTGTCTCTGGAGTGGTGATAGGGTTTTGATCATCCGTGGCAAAAGAGGGGTGTTTAGCGGTGACTCCAAAGGGTTTCTTGTATTGTTTGTTATTAGGCGGAGGGTTGGGCTCAAGTTGTTTGGGCAAGACGTAGGATGAATTATAATTAGTGTGGGTAGCGTTGGTGCATGATCTTAGTCTATGTAGTCTGATAGTACCCTGAATCAGATAGGTAGTTGACTCCGGCGAATTAATTGAGTAGGGATTCTGGTCTATCATAGATGGATGTGGATTTAGTTGGTGGTTCTGTCTCAGTCTTTCAGTGGTGCTTGGAGTATTGACATTATTCTGGATGGGCCAAAATGGAGATGTGGCAGGTAGGAATAGTGCTGGAGTCAGATTACTCTAGAAAGACCATTTCCATGCGTAATGTAAAAACTGCCGGAGCAGGGTATGCAGTGTGGCATAATACAAAATGGGAACATGATGGTAAATAGCAGACCAAACGTGTCTGAATGCGCGACAACGGGGCAGGTGTACAGTGCTGTAATCTGCACTTTAATATAAGCTGCCTAGGTCAAAGCGAGGGTACTTTGTAACCAATAAGAGTGGCACTTAATCTACTTATTAATTGGATAGAGTAGGCTAGTAGTACAGTAGGCTGGTTCGGCTAGAGGGAAATGGGCAGGTTCAGCAAGTAATGCTGTGGATTGGTACAAAAACCATACTGTAATATGTAAATACAAGTTGAATGTAATGGGCAATGCTCCGGTGGGCTAGTTCCACTTGAAATCTATGGGCTGGTTGAGCAAAGAGGCAATAGGCTAGTACAGTACAACAATGAGGTGGGCTAGTTTAAGGTAAATGCAAAGGGCAACACAATACATTAGGCTAGTTGAGCTAGGAGGCATTGGGTAGGCTCAACAATAATGGCATGGGCTGGTACAATACATTGATGCAGTAGGCTAGTTTAAATTAAATGCAAAGAGCAACACAATACATTAGTCTAGTTCATCTAGGAGGCAGTGGGTAGGTTCAACAATAATGCCATGGACTGGTATAATACAACGATGCATTAGGCTGGTTTGAGTTAAAGGCAATATACAATAAAATGCTTAGGCTAGTTCAGCTAGAAGGCCATGGGTAAGATTAACACTAATATTGATGGATAGTACTACAGACAATGGTGCAGTGGGCCAGTTTATATTGAGTACAGTGTACAGATTCAACAAATCTCAGTGGTTGCGATCTAGTCACTGTATACTTGGATGATAGCAGGCATTCAAACCAGGTAGCAGTGCTGGTGAGTAAGGCAAATGATAAGCAGCATAAATAGTGACATTTGTGATAATTTGCAGCAATTACAACATTAAGGGGGGTAAGGGGTTACCAAAAGGTCTATCAAGTTCAGTTTGGTTAGTTATGCTCAGGGCTGAACGATAGGAGCATCAAGGTTATAATAATAGTTCCTCTGAGTAAGTGGTCTACTCGGGAGTCAATGTTGCAGGCAGTAGACTACTTCCAGGCAGATGGTGTTGTCCATAGAATAGGGTTTTGGGTGGTGTCAGTGTCACAGGCTGCCAGAGCACATTAAATACCAAAGTAACAGATGTTGGGATAAGGGGGGGCTTACCCGGGCAGAGAGGCTGGCTCGGGGCGAGCAGTGGCAAACAGGAGACTTTTGTCCTTGGCCTACTTCCGCAAGGCCGTCTTCCGCCTGTTGGTGGCGGGGATTGGCTGAAGAGGCTTCCTGTTCCTTAGCAACAGGATGCATCCTCAATCTGGTGCCACATTGTGCCAGCCATTTTGTGGTCAGGCAGCGATACGCGCTAAGGTTTAAAACGCTGCAATTTCAACAGGATCAGAGCGAGGAATCACATAGAGGGCAGCAATGCAGGCTGCAGGCATGGGCATAAGGGGGTCTCAACAGATGTGAAGCGATGAGATCTTTGTACCTGAGTAATGCCGTCGGCGAGGAGATGGGGGGCAGCAGACTTGGGCGAGCTGCTCCTGCAGCTAACAGACAAAGGGCTCCAGTCCTCTCCTGCTTCTGAGAGGATATTGAATGAGATCAGCACGGCAAACAGGAGCTTTTTGTCCTCGGCCTTCTTCCGCAAGGCCGGCTTCCACCTGCCGCGGGCGGGGATTGGCTGAAGAGGCTTTCTGTTGCTTAGCAGAGAAAATAGAGAAAACATGCAGTGTTTGAACAGCTGTACCAGGAAAAGCGCTTGACACATTTGGACTAAATAAGAAATGATTTGAGGAGAAAGGCATTTACTTAATGTCGTTGACTGGTTTGGTATAAATCCATCAAGTACCTTTAAAAATATTTGACAGAGAACAGGCTGTCCCTGCACTGCCTTAAAACCTTTATATCGTCTTGGTGCTTTGCAGCAGTGAGTCTGAGAGAGGTTAAAAAGGGGGTTGTCAGGGGCCCACCAAACTGGAATTTTGGGAATAATTCATAAACAAATGAAAACGTTATTAAGAAAGGATAAAAACACAGTTTTTAGCCTACTCTCTTTTGTTTTCCCTTAGAGCAAAAGTGAATGTAGTATGAAAATCACTTGGAAGATTTCTACCTAATAAGAAGCAATTTGGTCACAATGTGTTAACCTAATTTCCTTGACTAGTTTGGGGTAAACTAATCCTGCAGTTTCAGATAGTTGACAGAGAATGGTTCACCCCCAGCTCCTTAAAAACGTTATATGAGTATTGGTGCTTTGCAGCAGAGAGGCTGGGAGGGGCTAACAACATTTCTGGGAGGGATCTGGGGTAATTCCTTCCAGTAGTTGTTAAAATATATGATGCGGAAGGGGTGCCTCCTTCTCCCAAAATGATATCTATATATGTATCCCACAATGCATCAGCAAGTCTTTTCTGAAATCAAAAATCCACCATTTGTTTTTTTGTCAATGCGAGAGATAACCACGGTTATAACGGGTATAATCAGGGTTAGCTGAAAACAAAGAGTGGAAAAAGTGCCATTTGGAGGAGGATATAGGATTAAATGGTTTCAGGCTAATGGCGGGAGGGGGAAAGCGGACACCCTGTGAAATTGGAGAGTTGAGGGGCTGGGGATCATGTTCAGAATTCAAATGTGTTCCCATAACTGGGGTTAATTAGCTGGATAATTGCAGTTATGATACAAAAGTAGATCAGGAATTAGAGTGTGTCAGCCAAAAGGAGTAGTGTTGGGGAGAATAGGAGAGGGTTAGGGAGCAAAAAGAACTTAAGGGGAGTGTGGGGATCATGGATAAGTAGGGGGCACCTGGTGAGTACCTGGGAGAGCAGGGAAGAGTTTTGGATTTTACAGGCTTTTGACGGCTAACAGCAGTTATTTTTCTGTGTGTACGGATAACTCTGGTTATCTTTAGTACATTGATAACTGCGCTTATGGGGAGAACACATTTAGAATAAAGGGAGAGCTACAAAAAAAGATTAAGACAAAGAAGGGTGAATTTTACAGCTACTGTGACGTGGGTGGTAATGGGTGTTGGCGAAGTCTATGGCTATTGGGTTACTTTAAGGATCTGAATGGTGCAATATGGAAATTGGACAGAGCTGAAGGCTACGGCTAATCTGCCTCAACGACACATAGGGCCTCATTACGAGTTTGGCGGCAGCCATGGAGCTATTAGCTCCATGGGTGCCGCCAAACCGGGCTCCTTTACCGGGTTCCCAGAATGGGGAATTACCGGGCCATTCCGAGTTTAGAGGGCCCGGTAATTCCTCCCTCTGGGAACCAGGGCCTGGACCTTCGCTATTCCCATCTGAGCCCCCATATGGCTCAGTGGGAATGGGAGAGGGAGCTAACAACGGGCCCATTACGACCAGCCCGTTGTTAGCTCCCTCTTCCCCTCGTGGGACCCTGTAATGACGCCTGGTTTTACCAGGTGGTTTTACCAGGGATTGTTAGGAAATATTTCGTAATGGTAGGTAATTTTCCTTCCATGTGGCAACCCCCAAACTATTTGCTGTTGTTTTACACCCTGATCTAGACTTTGCCAGAGAAGCGCAGCCTTCCGCCGCACTCCTCTGGACTTTCGCTCCATTCTTACGGGGAAACTGACATGCCCTTAAGACAGTCAGTACAGGGAGACTTTGTTTCCCTTAGTCCTTTCCTCATGTTGCAGCTTTAGAGCAACATGAAACAAGAGTGCACCATAACTTACATTACCGCGCTCTTGTGTCTCTAGTCATTCTAAAGGCCCTAGAAACTCTCGCTGGACTCATCATGAAATGTGGAAGTGTGTCACGGACGGGACTGGTGGCAGCTATCATTTCTTTATGTTTTGAACCCCTTTTTGCCATGTTAACCGCGCTTTCTGCGTTTGGCCCAAATGGGTGGCCTGGCCTCCAAAATGGCCATGCCACGAGGTTCTTTGTCCTTTCCGCTGACCATCTTGCCCCTTCACCTTCACCCAGGTCGAGCCGTACGGGCCGTCCTTATTTGGTCATGCACTTTCCCAATACACATCCTGGGTCCTAGAGAGTCTAGTGTGTCCTGAATGCCTGGGACCACTGTGGTCCGTGATAGGTCCACGTATGGTGTGAGTGTTTGTGAGCGGATCTCCCATTGGGCCCTCTCCGTTTTGGCGTGAAGGGAACTCTGGATAAGAGGAGGCTGAAAACCCCACTACCCTGTCGATCTCCTGAGTTCTCACGAATGAAGGATAAGGAGCCAAGTATCCTGCAACTAAGAAGCTGAGTCGAGGAATCGCTGGTGACCCGCTGAAGGTTTGGCACCTTGCATTGCTGTCGTCCTGCGAGACCACTCAGCCTCTGATTGAACGAGAAGGTCTGCAAAGGCGTTTCGACCGCTTAGAATAGTGGGAACAACTATTCTCGGCATCTTCACCAAATCCTGCACGTAAGCCTTCGGAAGCGTCCCTGGGCCATCCAGTGGACTGACCAGCCTACACAGGAACCTTGCTCTGTCACCGCCGTCTGTCTTACTGCTAATCCCGTGTTCTCGGCACTCTCACACGATTCGTACATTTGGCGTTCCCAGGTCTGAAGTGAGACGTGTGCTTTGGGACCGGAATACATGCAGTTGCCGAGTTGCCCTGCTGTGGTAACAAACCTGTGCATGTTCGCTGCATTTGGGACACCCTCCACCCTGACTCCTGCTGTTGCGGAATCTACACGGTGTCGAGACATCCTGCTGATCGCATCTGAACCTGCCAGTACCGAAAACGGAACCGGAGAAGCCTGGGTCTGCCTGCATCGGGGACCGGTGAGTAGTCAATACAATAACCGGTCGCCCTCCCGCAGGAGCCTGTGGCTTTCCATCGCTGTCGTAAACAGCAACACTTTTCCGCACTCGCGCCCTGCTTCTGCCCACAAGTGGAGGCCGCGCTTGAGTAGCGGGGAACTGTTCATCATCGTTTTTTTGTTCACCTCTCTGAACTGCCTGATTTCCCTGAAGAGACTCCCCTTTGCCCGTTGGCACCCGCGTGTGCAGGTACTTTTGAGCACAAGGCTCCACTCTTCGTAGGGCTCGGGCTTCCTTCTAGTTAGGTGGTCTCTGATGTCGAACTGGGTATAACGATTACTTGCACTGCCTGTTTTCCTCCCCATCTAGCTGGTCTGCATATTTCGTGCTTCTAATTCCTTAGACCCCTTGGTATTGTATATATATTGTATTGCGTGTGATGTGTTGGTTTATTGGAGTTTTACCGTGATTCTTTACTATGGTCGATGTTACAAAGGCCTTGTAATAAATGTGTCTATATTTTTAATATAACACCTGTCTGGAGTAATTTGTAAGCGTCCTTGCTCTGTGTTCTCATTGCGGGCTTTCAGTCGCTCGCACCCCTCTTGAGACCTAGTCTTGACTGCCGCCATCGCTACCCTGATTCCAAGAAACTAGGCTGGCGTTCTGAACCTCTGCCCCTCCAGGACAGAGTTCAGAAATCCATCTTAACAAATTGGTGTACAGCGGTGGGATACGACTGAAGGTATCCAGTGTTGCGCACGAGCGAGGGCATTTCAAGTTATTCCTAACAGGACACGTAGTGAATTGTCGTAGTATAACTTTTTAAAGGCCATAGTCCTATAAAACAGTATGGAAACAAGTACCTTGTTAACTTTAAATGCTTCTAAATCCGAAACATTGAAAAAGATATGTGCTGAAAGAGGTGTCTCCTCTCAAGGCACCAAAATGGAAATGATACAAAGAATCATGGCGTGGCAAGAAGCTCAGCTTAGCGCTATAGCTTCAGAGGACAGTGCAGAAGGAGGTGGGGCTGCTCTCACTGGTAGAACTGACAGTTCTGCCGCTGCACTGGTCCACCGCGACCATGAGGACAGGGAGGATGAAATGTCCAATGTTTCCTCTGCCAGTGCTGATGAGGAGGCCATACTTGAATTCAAGAAGCAAGAACTGCTCTTTAGGCAGAAGGAGCTTGAGTTCAATATGGCCAAACTAAAAATCAAACAGGCAGAAAAACAGAAAGACAGGGATCACCAGTTGGAACTGGCCAAGCTTCATGTTGCCAATGGATCCAAGTGTCCTGGACCTGGGTCTGGGGCCTCCTCTCATCCACGGTTTCCAAAGGATCTGCTCAGTGTGTATGAGGAAAAGAATGACATTATGGACTGACTGAATACATTTGAGTATGCATGTGAAGTTCAACAAGTTGACAATGCTGATAAAATTGCCTTGTTTCTTAGCAGACTGCCCCATTCTGGCTGCAGTGCCATTATGGAAATGTCGAAGGCTGAGCGAGCAGATTTTGCAATGTTGAAGCAAGCTCTCATTTTAAAGTTTGGAAAGACTCCTGCCCAATATTTAAAACGATTCCGAGAGTATAAGAAAAAAGAAGGTGGTACTTGTGTATCTTATGTAACTGAATCCTTAAAAAAATTGACTGGCTGGCTCGAAGGTTATAAGGTTTCTACCTTTGAAGGTATGATAAGTCTTGTCATGCTGGAACATATTTTTGCATCTTCTTCCCCTGAGCTTAAGCAGCATTTGGCGGATTCTAAGGAGATAGATCCAAAGAAGCTTGCCATTGCAGCAGATTTATGGGTGTCACATCGGGTGTCCCATAAGGACAAAACTCATCCTGGTAAGCAGCAGGAAGGGAAAAAGTCCAAAGATAAGGAGGGTGGAGAAACTGATAAATCTTTTTCTCAAAAGGGACACAAAAAGAAAAATAAGGGTAAGGCACAAGAGAATTCACAGGGTAGTGGAGGCCAGCCTCTGAAACAGAACTCTGGTTACAGTAAGCCTCCCTATGTAAACAGACCCAATGGATCTTGTTTTTCTTGTGGAGCAACTGACCACGTGAAGGGGGATCCCCGGTGTAAGGTTAAGCCTTTGGGAGTCCACTCTGCTAATCTGGCCTTCTCCTCCTACGAGGAAGAAGAGATTACAGGAGCATCCTTCTCCTCAGACTCCTTCCCCAGTGGGATAGAAGCTGAGGTAGTTTTAGTTTCCCTGGGTTCCTGGGAGCCTAAAGTCAGAGAGGCTTATGCTAGGATTCCAGATAACACCAAGCACTACTTTAAAGACAGTGTGCTGATCAATGGAGTAGATACTCCAGCTCTTAGGGATAGTGGGTGCAGTCGAACTGTAGTGGATTCTACCTTGGTAGACTCAGAGGAAGTTGCCAGAGCTACTCTGATGTCCACTAAGTTGGCTGACGGCCCACCTCGCATGTTTCCAGTAATACATGTAAATCTTACTACCAATGGTACAGTAGTCAGGATTCCAGTGAGCATTCAGAGGTACGTCCCAGGAAAGGTCTTATTGGGCAATGATCTCAGAGTTTTAGGGCTCATGGGAGACACTGCTGACAGACCCTGCACAAGGTCTTAAACACGGGCAGCATTGGCCAAGACCAATGTGCTGCCCCAGCCAAAGAGGAAACCCAAGGCTAAAGGAGTCAGAAAACCAAAACGAGGGAAAGAAAATATTCCCCCGAACTCACCTACCACTGCGGTGGAGGAAGTTGGTCAATCGCCCGGACCTGACGAGGAGGCAGCGATGCCTGAAGTATTTGACCCCAATGACCATCCTGAACTAAACGACTTGTCAGTAGATGGTGGTCCTGACAGGGAAGAATTCAGTAAAGGCCAACGTGAGTGCCCATCTCTGGAAGGCCTAAGGAGACAGGCCTGCTCCCAGCTTGAGGATGAACCTCCTGGGAAACATCGGATTTATTGGGAAGGTGGACTCCTGTATAGTGAGCCCACAGAGTCTACAGAAGGAGACCATAGGAGATTGGTGGTTCCCCTTGCTGTCAGACCCTTCCTCCTGCAGTTGGCGCATGAAGTGCCCCTTGCTGGTCACCTTGGTATTAAGAGGACCAAGCAAAGGTTATCCATGCACTTCTACTGGCGCAAGATGGGGGTGCAAGTAGAAAGTCACTGCAGGAGTTGTGCCTCCGGCAAGTTATCTGGTAAGAGTGGCTCAACAATCCAAGCTCCATTGGTACCACTCCCAGTTGTGGGAATACCATTCGAAAGGGTAGGGATCGACATCGTTGGTCCCCTTGACCCACAAACATCCTCAGGCAATAGATTTATCTTGGTGCTGGTCGACCAAGCTACCAGATATCCTGAGGCCATCCCATTGAAAACTGTAACTGCCAAGTCAGTTGCAAAAGCGTTACTTGGCATCTTTACTAGGGTTGGCTTCCCTAAAGAAGTTGGGTCTGACAGAGGCAGCAACTTTATGTCAAAGTATATGCAGGCTATGTGGAAAGAATGTGGGGTCACCTACAAGTTCACTTCTGCATACCATCCCCAGACCAATGGTCTGGTGGAACATTTCAACACAACGTTAAAGAGCATGATTGGGGCTCTGGAAGAACCTCAGAGAAGAAAATGGGATCTTCTTTTACCATGCTTACTGTTTGCCTACCGGGAGGTACCACAGGAGGGTGTTGGCTTCAGCCCCTTCGAACTTCTGTTTGGTCACCCCGTGCGGGGACCCTTAGCCATAGTCAAGGAGGGATGGGAGATGCCCACTCCCCCTATCACTACCAACGTAGTAGACTATGTGTTAGGGCTCAGAAAACGGATGGTACTACTGATGGGTCTGGCTAGTGACAAGTTGAAGGCAGGACAAGCCCTGGTGAAACATTGGTATGACCAGAAAGCTTCCCTCATCAACTTCACCCCTGGTCAGCAAGTCCTGATCATGAATCCCATAAGGCCTAGAGCTTTACAGGATACATGGTCAGGCCCTTACACAGTGGTGGAGCCCCTGGGTGAGGTCAACTATTTAGTGGACCTTGGAAGGCCTGGACAGGGTCCAAAAGTGTTCCATGTAAATAGGCTGAAGGCTTTTGTCCCAAGAGTCGAAATCACAGCACTGCTACTGGCTTCAGATGTTGAGGAAGAGGAGTCTGAACCTCCTCCCGACCTGTTCCAAAGCGGTCCTTCATACAGCTCCTTTGAGGGTGTCCGAGTGGCCCCTCGCCTGACTTCTGATCAGCAGGCTGAGGTGAAAAGTTTGCTTAGGCAATTTTCCCCCCTGTTTTCGCAGTCCCCTGGTTTGACACCTTGGTGCAAACATAACATAGACACAGGAGACAGCGTACCTACCAAAAGTAGAGGATACAGAATGTCAGACAAAGTACGGTCTTACATTAAGACAGAGGTCAACAAAATGTTAGATCTTGGGGTGTTTGAACCCTCTAGTAGTCCTTGGTCCAGCCCCGTGGATTTGGTTCCAAAGGCAGGTACTTCTGAATTGAGGTTCTGCGTGGATTACAGGGCTCTGAATGCTGTCACCAAGTCAGATGCACACCCCTTGCCTCAAACAGAGGAGCTGGTGGATACCTTGGGTGCCTCCAAGTATCTCAGCACGTTTGACCGCACTGCAGGCTATTGGCATATAGCCCTAGCAGAACATGCCAAGGAGAAGACAGCTTTCTCAACACCCGACAGTCTTTACCAGTTCAGGGTAATGCCGTTTGGGTTGAAGAATGCACCTGCCACTTTCCAGAGGCTTGTGAATCATGTGTTAAATGGGTTGGATGAATTCTGTCCTGCATACCTGGATGATATAGCAGTTTTCAGCGCCACCTGGGAAGACCATGTGAAACACCTTGGGATTGTGCTACAGGCTCTTCAGAAAGCACACTTGACCATAAAGGCTAGTAAATGCCAGATTGGACAAGGCTCTGTGGTTTACCTTGGACATGAAGTAGGTGGAGGGAGGATACAGCCTCTACCCAGTAAAGTACAAGCAGTACAAGACTGGCCTACCCCCACTACACAGACCCAAGTGAGAGCCTTCTTAGCACTCACGGGGTATTACCGCAACTTCATGGCAGACTATGGTACCATAGCTGCCCCTCTGACTGCTCTCACCACTCCGAAGAAACCCAAGAAGGTAACTTGGACCGACGAGTGTGAGAAGGCCTTCAATGGCTTAAAAGACTCCTTGTGCCAGGCCACTGTTCTCAGGGCCCCTGATTACCAAAGACCTTTTATTGTGCAGACAGATGCCTCTGACACTGGGATAGGAGCTGTACTATCACAAGTAGATGAGAAGGGTAAGGAACACCCTATTGGTTTCATTAGTCGCCAGCTTAAGGACAGAGAGCTCAGATGGTCCACAGTAGAGAAAGAATGTTTCTCTGTTGTGTGGGCCCTACGGAAGCTGAGCACTACCTCTATGGAACTCACTTCACTGTGCAAACTGACCATAAGCCCTTAAAGTGGCTAATGAACATGAAGGGCGAGAATTCAAAGTTGCTTAGGTGGCCCATAAGCCTGCAAGGCTTTGACTTTACTATTGAGCATAGGCCAGGTGTCCAACATAGCAATGCTGATGGGTTGTCCAGAATGTTTAACCGACCTGAACAAGAAACTCATCCAGGGGTGGATTAGTTCCCCCTGTCCTTAGTCTGGGAGGGGCGAGTGTTAGGAAAGATTTCATAATTGTAGGTAATTTTCCTTCCATGTGGCAACCCCCAAACTTTTTGCTGTTGTTTTACACCCTGATGTAGACTTTGCCAGAGAAGCGCAGCCTTCCGCCGCACTCCTCTGGACTTTCGCTCCATTTTTACGGGGAAACTGACATGCCCTTAAGACAGTCAGTACCGGGAGTCTTCGTTTCCCTTAGTCCTTTCCTCATGTTGCAGCTTTTGAGCAACATAAAACAAGAGTGCACCGTAACTTACATTACCACGCTCTTGGGTCTCTAGTCATTCTAAAGGCCCTAGAAACTCTTGCAGGACTTATCATGAAATGTGCAAGTGTGTCACGGACTGGACTGGTGGCAGCTATCGTTTCTTTGTGTTTTGAACCCCTTTTTGCCATGTTAACCGCGTTTCCCGCGTTTGGCCCAAATGGGTGGCCTGGCCTCCAAAATGGCCATGCCACGAGGTTCTTTGTCCTGTCCGCTGACCGTCTTGCCACTTCACCTTCCCCCAGGTCGAGCCGACCCGGGGCAGTCCTTATTTGGTCATGCACTTTCCCGCGAAACACAACGCTCCTGAATGCCTGGGACCACCGTGATCCGTGATAGGTCCACATATGGTGTGAGTGTTTGTGAGCAGATCTCCTATTGGGCCCTCTCCGTTTTGGCGCGAACTATTCTCGGCATCTTCACTAAATCCTGCACGTAAGCCTTCGGAAGCGTCCCTGGGCCATCCAGTGGACTGACCAGCCTACACAGGAACCTTGCTCTGTCACCACCGTCTGGCTTACTGCTAATCCCGTGTCCTCGGCATACTCGCACGATTCGTACACTTGCCGTTCCAAGGTCTGAAGTGAGACGTGTGCTTTGGGACCGGAATACATGTGGTTTCCGAGTTGCCCTGCTGTGGTAACAAACCTGTGCATGTTTGCTGCATTTTGGACACCCTCGACCCTGACTCCTGCTGTCGCGGAATCTACACGGCATCGAGAAATCCTGCTGATCGCATCTTAACCTGCCAGTACCGAAAACGTAACCGGAGAAGCCTGGGTCTGCCTGCATTGGGGACCGATGAGTAGTCAATACCCTAACCGGTCGCCCTCCCACAGGAGCCTGTGGCTTTCCATCACTGTCATAAACAGCAACACTTTTCCGCACTCGCGCCCTGCTTCTGCCCACAAGTGGAGGCCGCGCTTGAGTAGCGGGGATCTGTTCATCATCGTTTTGTTCACCTCTCTGAACTGCCTGATTTCCCTGAAGAGACTCCCCTTTGCCCGTTGGCACCCGCGTGTGCAGGTACTTTTGAGCACAAGGCTCCACTCTTCATAGGGCTCAGACTTCCTTCTAGTTAGGTGGCCTCTGATGTCGAACTGGGTCTAACGATTACTTGCCCTGCCTGTTTTCCTCGCCATCTAGGTGGTCTGCATATTTCGTGCTTCTAATTCCTTAGACCCCTTGGCCGTGTATGTATATTGTATTGCTTGTGATGTGTTGGTTTATTGGAGTTTTACCGTGGTTCTTTACTTTGGTCGATGTTACAAAGGCCTTGTAATAAATATGTCTATATTTTTAATATAACACCTGTCTGGAGTAATTTGTAAGCGTCCTTGCTCTGTGTGCTCATTGCGGGCTTTCAGTCACCCTCACCCCTCTTGAGACCTAGTCTTGACCGCCGCCATCGCTACCCTGATTGGTCTGGCTTGTCCAGAGGTTACCCTGTTCCAAGAAACTAGGCTGGCCTTCTGAACCTCTGCCCATCCAGGACAGAGTTCAGAAATCCATCTTAACAGGGGTCCTTACCGGGTCCCGCGAGGGGACCTCGTAATTTCGCAGAACAGGTGTAACGGGTCTGTCTCCATTAGCGGAGCCCATTAACCCGTTACACGAAGGTCGTAATGAGGCCCCTAGTGTTTCTACATGTCAGGTGGCCACAGTGATAGGCTATGGTTAGGGCACCCAAAATAAACCTGCTGTTATGGCCACGGCCAAGGTCCGGAGCCACTAGTCATGTCCTAATGCCATGGCTAGTGGACCCAGTTAGGAAACCCATTGAAGCAATTTGTAGAATGGCCATGGCCAAATTCCATTGGCACTGGTTGTAGCCGAAGGCCATGACTAGTGGGACTGGAAGAAAGCTATTGGGGCAACATTTAAACAGGACACAGACGAAGGCCAGGGCCAATACTCATGGGCGAAAACCATGGCTAGTGTGCAAGAAAGAACGGTAGTGTTTTAAAAGATAGGCCCTTGCTAGTGGGCCCCAAAGACATGTATAGTTGTCTGTGGACACCTATTGGGTCAAACAGAAATATATTTTAGGGAACATGTACAGTGGACATAGCACCTAGTGGGCATCATGAAATGCAGTTAAAACACATTGTTAAAAACTGTTTTTAATAAAGTTTTTCACATAATTTCATGGATTTTTTACCAGTGCAACCTAATTTGCTACAACTTCCTAATTTCATATTTACCCCCAATATAGCAGCATGTTGGCCAATCTAGAAAGTTTTAACTTAAAACTATGCCATTCCCCACCTCCTACCAACATTTTTAACACTAACACACAACATTTTTAACACAAATAGCTCCTTTGAAAACTAACGAAAGTAACTGATTTGTGCACTATCTAAGCATAAAGTTGCAAACTGCCTGGTTCGGACATTCACAAAGGTAGGTTTGTGCATGTAGGAAGCCATGGGTAATGTTAGCCACATAACAGTAGGCGCGTAATGTATACAAGTGAAGATAATTATTTACCCAGTCCCATCTTTTAAACTTTTCCCTGAAAATGGCCCTTAACGTGAGGTAATCTGTGCACGAGCTGAATACAGGCAACCACCCATTTTTTTCAAATAGTTGAACATTGGATGCCGTATACTCACATCCCGCCTTGTTTTCACTAATCAATCTGTCCCTTCAGCCTGCAGCCAACAGCTGGCATTTTGGGTTGGTCTTAGCTTTGATAAACAGCTCCCCTCTTCTATTTAACAGTTGGCCTTTTAATGACATCATTCCCAGCTCTAAGCACAGGTACTGCATCAAGATAGATGGAGCCATTTTCAGAAACTTTTTCCAGAAGTAGCCTTCCAGAATATCAAGCCAATCCAAATCGTGCATCATGATCATGATTGCATCTAAATCCATATAGAAATTGTGGGACAGAAGCTTTGCTTATATAAAATTATCATACCTTTTACCAAAAAATGCTGCTGTGTTGCCCGCAAACTTAACAATCATGAGAGTCAGCTGGTGAGCCTTTCTCATTTTAGCCTCTCTTACATGGACATAATTCTTACTTTTGCTCATATCTAGGCCTAAATAAGGATATTTCTGCACATAATGTACTACCCCCAGACTTGTCACCAAGATAGGCCTATTAACTTTTCTTGCAGAAATTAACATAATTGTTTATCACTAAATCGTTCTGAATCGCAAACTGAGCCAGTTCTTCAAACCTAGCCCTAATGCTGTGAAACGTGTGATTAAACATTGCTAAAATATCAGTTTAGAGCATGCAAGGAAAAGCTTTACCGGCCATATTGGGGTAACATCCTGATTCACCCAAGAAACACTGGGGTAGTTCCGCCGGAAATAAATTGAACAGCAGGGGGGCCAACCCACATCCCTGTTTGACCCCCCTGTTGATCAGAACATATACAGACTGTAAGTGATTTCAACCCAGCACTTCACCTAAGTCAATGCCTAGCGTGGGATGCACAATTGAAACCCTTAATTATCTATTTTTGTCTATAAGTTCTTTTATTTCTGAATGATGTACCCTTATATCACGCCCCTCTCTTTGAATCCCCCCGGTCTCACTGAACCAGGAAGCAGGCTGTTTTTCAAAGTTAAAAGATTTATTTCATGGGTTTGCACAATATATATCACACTATTTAATATTTATACAATGATCACTAATGGGGTGATATTACAATCAACAATCTCTTTAATCAGAATGAGTATGGATAGGAAAAATAATGCAGCATAGAATAATACTTTGTGTGGGTTCAGTCAAATGCAATGTCACTCTTTCCCCCTGCACACTGCTCAATCCCCCTAATATGCAGTATACAGAGATGGAAGGGGAGAACACAGGTTTCAGGAATTACAGAATTCAACAAATACAGTATTAATCCCAATTTCCCCCAGCAAACTCAGAGAGAAACAGGAATGATGGCAAAACAGGTCAAATGCTTTTGAATATGGCTTTGAATGAATGGTTAAAAACACAGGACAATGGATTTAATTCACTAAATTGGATTCAAAACTAGTGGGAGCCGCTTTGTATGGTATCAGATAAACACTAGCAATGATTATTGAGTAACTAGCAGGTTGAAAACTGATTTCTGAGGTCGGATGCAAAGAACAGCTGTTTTACACGTGATGAAATTGAGCCAAATGAAAAATTTGCGTCAAACTTTTCTGCGCGCGATAAGCGTGATTGCGGAGAAACTAGAAGGAGTTGGAATGCGGTTTTGGATTTGTTGGAAAGCTCTAGCATGCACGGTACGGAAGTTATGAAGGTTTTAGTAGAGGTCGGTTTTTCTCAGAAAGAGTCAAAATTTGTAAACAACGTTGTGCTTTTTTAAAATTACAAACACGTTTCTTATACTAGGGAGTCTATGAAGATACAAGATACCCAACGGTACAGCCACAAGAACAGTGATGCCTCTGTCTGGCTTTTTCCCGCCAAGACACTTGTCTTTCCTCAGCCAATATATTAGCGCAAAGATGATATTATCACTACCATTACCAAAGAACTATAGGAATGAGAGAAAGATTGAGGAAAGACAAACATTTTCTACAATGCATTTCTGGATATGATAGAATGGGTTTGGATAGGATTTTTTAAGGATAAGACACTTGCTAGTGATAATTATATGCTATAGATACTTACTACTACTGTTTGGAATGGGCCCGTCAGGGATCTGGTCAAAGATTTCTGGAATGGAATTCTGCTAGCCCACCGGACGGGATTCAGGGCGCACAGTTTCTGCACTCAGCACAGTACTCTGGACACTGCACGGCACTCTGGACTGGATCTGACGGGTTGGTTCTGGTTCACAGCTATCTGGTTACAGCTCTGTTCTAGTGGTTTGGATCTCTGGATTCTAGCAAGAGTTCTTGGCAAGGAAGCAGAAACAGCACAGCCAGGCTGTTCTTTTTGGTGCCCCTTGGACGTCTGGGGTAAAATATGGTTTCAGGATTTTAAGAGGCCAATCTGAGAAGGGTTCAGCTTTGGGATTGGACTTCTCTGCTTTCAAAAGTTCTGGAGTCTTGGATATGGGTTTCTCCTGCTTAGTACTTTGCCAGCAATCAGTTGATGGGTGAATCTGAGTGACTTTCTAGGTCCTAAGCTGTCTCTATGTATGTATTTCCCAAAGGGGTGAGTAGGCTGAATTATACTAGGCACACCCTCTAGGAATCCTATTGGTTAGGGTCTGTCCTCTCCCCAGATTTGAGAAGGAAATCTGGTGCCATGATGATGCTGTATTTTACAATCCAGGGAAACCCTCCCCTTTGTTTCTGCACAGTAAATCTATTTTTCATATAAGGCAAATTTACAATATTACCAACTTGCTAGCAATTACATATTTACATCACAGATTTAGTGGAGCAGTATCCGTCCGAGTTCCATCTCGGTGAGAGCTTCGGTTCAGATTTGACCGTTTTTTCACGCTTTTGGTTGGGTACCCACTGTCAGATTTGTCCACATTTTTCTACATATATGCGCATGACATCTGGACATAATCCTGTGAAGTTTCATATTTCTAGCACAAAGTTCTGATTAGTTTCAAAAGTTGATCAGAATGTGCATGTTAACAACCCTATATTTTACAGATCTTTACAATTTTGCACAGTTCTCTGTGAGTCTTTTTCAAAAAGATACTTTTTGTGGTTTACGGATACACATATCTGTCTGTCTCACCCCCATAGTTTTGCTGGGCCAAGAGCAATCCAGGCCTCTCTTCCTGCTGGGAGGGGTTTCTGTTGACATTTGAATTTGCATACCCTTTCAGTGCAGGAAGTCTATTGTCTCTCCTCAGAGCAGCAGAGCAAAATATCCTCCCCCCTTCATTAACATCAAACTGAGAGTTCCTGGCTTTGCTGAGAAACAGGAGAGCTGCCTTTGTTGGAGCAAACTGTGGAATGTGCTTTGAAGTCCTCTGACTGGTATCAGTTCACTTCAAAACCCAACTTGTTTCAATTTGTCTTTGATAACATAAACTTACATTTCAAAATAGGCAAACAGATCTCTAATTCCAGTCTTTTTTAAACCTAGAGATTAAATAATGGCAACCTATATTGCTTTTGGCAAGTCACTTCTTTTCAACAGTTTGATTTTAATGCACAAGTTTTAAACTGCCAGTGTAATTAAATGACAGCTTTGACATAGGTGGCCAGCAGTGCTCTGCCTGTATTTTGACAGATTTCCACAAACAAGCACTCTTTTTAATGTGGATATTCTCTGATAGATTCTGCTTTTCCTGACATAGTGCGCTTATGTGGATTCCTTAAATAAGGTGATGGTTAACACCCATCAAGGATGTTGGATCTTTTCTGATGTTTGGGAACCATTATTTTGCAATTTCAACAGCCAAGGAAAAACAGATTTTAGAGCACTTCTGGGTTTTCTTGCAATGAAGCACTGCCTTTTCAGGTAGTTCCATTTCCCTCTGTGGGCAGCCCAATGACAGGTCTTGGTAGTGTGGTCTCCTGTTCTACCACTGACACAGGCAAAGTAGATTGGCAGTTTTGCAAAGGTAGCGGGCGCCCCTCTCTCGAAAGAACAGACTTGATAACCTGTTCAGTGGTTATTAACCACTTGAGAGTTCGCAGCCACTGCTTTTACTCACTGTGCCTTTCACAGATGGGAAATATCCATTTGCATATCAGACTTTGTCCTGCCCAGGCATCCCATTTTCCGGTTTCACTGTGCACAGGGCTTTTTGCGGCCATTCTGTTGGTTCTGGTGAAAGCAGCGCACAGTGATGTTGCAGGGCAGAGCCTAATGGGTGAATGCATCCCACAAGACAAAGTACCTGCATTTTCGAGCTTAACTCGTCCCCTTGAATTCTTGTGAAGCCCTTTAAGCATGCACATCAGCCTTTTGGGGCAGCCCCATGTTTCCTTTTCAGTCATAATTTGTCTCTAGTAAACATAGTCAAGGGTTGCTCGCAAATCCACATACATGACATGCAGTGCAGGCTTACCCCTACTTCCAACAGAGGCAATCACTTGGTGTAGGGCTCTTATATTATGATTAGTTCAACATCCAGGTCGGAAACCAGTCTGAACCTAATGGAGTAATTGTCGCTCCTCCACCCAATTCTGTAGAGCTTTTAGACCCAGCGTCCCAAATATTTTTCCCATCGTATACAAGAGGGATAGCAGTCTAAAGTTTACGGGATACCAGCCTTTGCCTTTTTTTTATAGACCAGTATCATAGTAGAATCGTGGCAATAGCAGGGGATTGTCTGCGAAGAGCAGGCTTTATCAAATAAGATTTTTAGAATAAGGGCTCACCCACCAGGGCCATGTTTTAATACCACACTGGCAGGGGTTGAGTCTAGATATAATTAACTCATTACGAATGTGCTGGTCCGGTAACAACGGTGCCCCGGTAGGCTACTGGCACCGGTGTTACCGGACCATCATAGTCCTAGGTCTACAAGCGGTGGCCTTTCAGCCCGCCAGGTCTGACCTGTCTGGCAGAATGGCACCCACTGGCAAGCCTTGACGGTTGCACCGGCACCATTCATGAATGGTGCATGTGCATCCGTCTGCCCCATTCCCCTTGAGTCCTATGGGACTCGATTGGGAATGGGGAGGATATTTTTCCGGCAATAGGGGATTTCCGGGACCGCCGAGGCTGTAATGCCCCGGTGTGTCCCCATTGCCTGGCGCCGGAAAAAAAAAGACTCCTGCAGCAGCTGTGCCATTTTTACCAGCACGGCTACCACCAGACTCATAATGAGGCCCAATGTCTTTCTCAGTTGCCAGAAGAGGCCAACCATCCAAACAGCACTCCAGCTCTGCCACTTTATTCTCAGTATTGCCTCTATTCCTTAAATGACTTAGCCATACCGCTTCATTAATGGGGTTTATGGTATTCTTTTGGTTCTCACCATTAGCAAAGCCCAAGATCTTCCATATACTCCTCCCATCCTTACTTCTGAGGGTATTTATCATATTCTGCCAACAGCGATTATTTAGTGAGTACCTCCAGCGTTTAAGCCACCCCTATACTCAGCCCTGAATTTCTTCTAATTAGAGACTAGCTCCAAAGCCGCCCCCCTCTTCAGTGATCTTAGCCTCCTTCTCATCAATCTTTTACCGTCCCGCATGTGAATATTACATTTATTTACATGTTTTCCGTGGCCAACAAATTCCCTCTCACTGTATCTGCTTCTGAAGCAAGGGCCTTTAAATGGACTTCAAATTCATTCACCTCAAGAGCCCACAGAACACTCTTTCTACAGAGAAATGACTGTGACAGAAGTAGATTAGCATTTTCTATCTGTCAAACTGACCAGGAAATGCAATTGTGTGTGGATTTAATCGGGTCTATGGACCTTGCAGGATTTATGAAACCTGGGTTTGCAATCCCAGGGTATCATTGGGACCCCACCATTCTCTGCTTCAGAGGTTTTAATGGTGAGTGGAGTGGGGAGGGTTTAGGCTCTCTGGTCTGGAAGGGGGTTTGGTGGCCTAATGGTGTCTGGCACCCTCCCAAGTGACAGGGAATGAAGTACAGCAACCCATGGATCCTCGATTTACAACCATCATCCACTGGCATATAGGGGCAACTTGTCCCCTGGTAACTATCCCTTTAGTCTGAAATGACATATAAGGGCTTTCATCACAGTGGCAATCCTCTTCATTATGTAAAAAGGCTTTGCCAGTCACTGTATACATTGGGATTATTCCTAAGTGTATCAAATATCTGAAATAGTTTGTTCCATTAACATCAGCCATGTCTCTGCTGATTTCCCTCTTTTGCTACTTCCAAAATCAGCCATCTTAGGTACATATATGCATTTCTTAGTGTGCAAAAGTGTTCCATCAAAGCAGCAATAGGATGGCTCAGTTTTCTTTTGGGATGATGTTCAGAGATGTTCACGTTTAGTCTCTGCACCATCTCTCCTTTTCACATTAGATTACAAGGGCATACAATACCTATATGCCATTTCTTTGGCAGTTCCTCATTTTTTGCAGCCTTCCATTCCTTTGATATTGAAATTCATGTTTGATAGTCAAAGCACAAGAATTCTGCTCTGGCTATGCCATGCATATCTTCTTTTATTCGTCACCCTTGCAGTCTCTGCCACCAACGTTGCTGTGTCTCCATTCTCCATCTGTGTCCCTCTGTTGCCTCTTTTCTCTCTCCCTGTCCAGAAAGTGTCACTGTATGAGGGGGAGCCCCTAATGATGTCAAAGATATATTTACATCCTCCATCTGTCTGAGGGAAAGAGGCAATTTGTCCTTCAGAATTCAGCTGTTCAAATGTACAAAGTGGGTTTTAGGGTCGACTGCCCCAGTTGCCTTCAACACATGCCAATACCTTATTAAAGTTTGCAATATTCTGTTTGGAAAGCTTAGAAAAAGTAAGAACTTATATTATTCTATTCTCAGGTTGTTTGAATTTCAGGCCATTCAATAATTCCATTTAATCTGCGAACCAAACATAAGTGGTTTACATTTTTACAAATTTGGATGGTCAAAAACTGCCACAGGTCATATGTGATGCTTTGTTTTAATTAAGCAGCCTCATTTCCCTGGTCTCCACGAGTTCAAAGTCAGCTTCGAGGCTTCGGCTGAGGCAGAACGCTGCCACAAAGCCTGGGAGTGAAATGTGTTAGGGAGAGAGGCAACCACTGCAGCTGGGGAGATCCACAGGAAGGGACCAGCTCACATCCAGAGTTGTCACTGCACCCGTGGGTGTGGTGTCTTGTCTAGCCACAGCACATACCCAACCCTGCTTCATACCCCAGCCTGACAGAACCAGCCCTTATCCTGAAGTTACAGATTTGACATGCTGACTTCCCTTACCTACATCTTTCCAGCATGCCAGAGGCTGTTCACCTTGAACACCTGCTGCAGATATGGGTATGTCCCGGCTTCAGATTTACACCATCTCCCCCTTATTTTCAAGGACCAGCGAAAGTTCACTGGATGCAGCCAGAACCAGGATGCTTTCCATGGCTCAGGCCCCTCTCTCTGGATGATCCATTCCAGAGTGATTGCTCTTCATAAAGATAAGAAAAGTCTCGCAGGGCTCCTGCCGGCTTCTCCAGGATTGGTTGCATTACTGCACTGGATGCGGTGATGGTGCCCATCTCTCACTCCGGGTTTGGAGATCTAAACCAGACTCCCTTTCTCTCAGCTAAGGGCAATGGAGGCCATCAACCGTTCCTTCCGAACAGCGCTTGCCCATCTCTTAAGACCGACTGACCCATGTTCAACTGCTATTCACATGGAACCCTTTTCCAATTTGGCCTTCACAGTTCTCATTTGAATATTTGCTACTACCACCAAGCTCTGCACATGTAGAGGCTCCACTCAGGCCCTCGCCCTAGGCTTCTGTGCGCACTGCAGCAGCATTCCTATCCATTGCTGCTTAGACTCCGTGGCTCATGTTGCCAGCAAAGGCTGGTTCCGGCCAAATGGTAGAGCCCCATGCATTTTAGAGGCTAGTTGATGAAGCAGTTGAGTTGTTACACACTGCTTAGTGGATTCCGGCTTCCAGGGCCTCCTTCCTGATGTCTATATCAACCAACACTTTTTCGGTGGTCTGATGAGCTTTGGCATCGAGTGTATTAACCTGGCATTAGGTTCATTCGGGACAGCTAGTTCTGCTTACGAAAAGGGGCCTCTGGGCACTCTAATTTGATACCTACCTCAAGACCTCTAGCCATTCGCTTTATCAGAGAACTGGGGATTGCAAGTACAGGTTATTCTCAGACAAACTTCACAGGGAAAAGGCTACTAGAGGGTTCGATAAATCGTTCACCCTTATGCCCAGGTCAGATGACCGATTTGTATTTCAGGACTGCTATGCACCTCCACCAGAGTTTCTTCTGACTTTGCCCTGCCCAGACAGCTCATGCTCCACCTCCCATACAGAGCAGGTGAGACATACTGGTGGTGCGCCCACAGCAACACCGAAATTAAATTCCACCTTAGGCAGTGCATGCTGGCCCTCACCCTCATTGTGCCACAGGGTTTTGTTCAGCCCTATAACTCATGCACATGTTATGCTCCTTGGTCCGTGTTTCAAGTCAGATTAGGTGAGTAGGCAACATCACCACAGACCGCTGGAGCCCTTCATGGGCCTCCCCACCAGGTTGTGCAATGCGGTCATGGAAAACTGAGGACAGTCCAGCCCAGGCAACAGTTACACCGGGAGCAGGGAGCCCATTTCCCGTCGGCACTCCGGTGACCCCAGCAGGAGGGCGTGAAGGCTGTAAATGTTCCTCAGCCTTGAGATCACGGCAATACTTCTGCCAGGGTGCTGCTACACTCTGTGCCAGAGCTGAGAGCCAAGTGTCCCCCGGGGCCTTCCCAACTGACCCAGAGCCAGTCACAGGTACACTGACATGGAGGAAATACATGCTGCTGGGGTTGGGGCATTCAATGGCAGTTCCGTCAGGGGGCCTCTGGCGCTGGTGAGTGTATGCTGTCCCGATCTGTGTCAAAGCTGACTGGGAGGGGTTGCCCTCTGGACGCAGTCACGAGGCCTGAGCTTCAGGGCTGTCCGTCGGAGGCAGCCGTGAGACAGTACAGGCAGCCACATGTGGCATGGCCAGCTGCCCCATAGTGAGGTGTGTCAGGCTTTATGACCGCCACCACCCCAGTTCGCGCGGGGTGCCTGGCTCTCCCAAACCCATGATTGGAGGAAGAGGTGTTGCAAGGAAACACTGCCAACAAGCACCTGTGCCAGCTCCAGGGATGATGCAACAGTGCTGATCATGGTCGGACCTTATGGGGACAAAGGGAATGGGGTCCCTGTATGGCCACAGCCACAGCATGTGGAGGGTCCCCCAGGGCGATTAACATTTACGCTACCCTCAGACAGGCATAGCTCCATTAGAAGTGTTGATGTTCAAGGTGTCCTGCAATCCACACAAATTATCGCAGCTAGCTGCGTTATTCATTGACGCGCAAGCCGAGTGATACACTGCCAAGAGTCACATGCAACTTTTTTTCCAGATGTCGGCCTGACCAGTCAGTGCACGAGAGGCAATGGGAGAGCAGCACCACCCATCCCGCCTGTGCAGGGAGATGGCCCAGTGCGCCATCAGGGTTTTTAACAAATGGGTTCCAGATTCGCAGCCTGGTAAGTCCACCTGCTGTCTTCTGCAGCAGCGCAATAGGGATTCCCATGACAATGGAGGCAGTCCACTCCCAGCCAGCCCACCTATCGATTGCTCATCCCGAGATCATGACCTCCCGGGGGACAGAAAGGAAGGCAAAAGGCAGCAGGGTGTCAGTAAGACCGCTAGAGTCTTCAAACCCCAACTCGCACCCTCCAAGCACCTGGACATGAGGGACAGTCTCCTGTCGCACCGCAGAACCTGGACATATGTCACAGACGGTGGTGGGTGGGCCATAACATTGATGCCTACCCATCTAGTAGACCCAGGTGTGTCAAGGTTCAGAGCTCACCCAGTTTACAGGGCCTGCGTCCCCTGTGGAGGCATCTTTCGAGCGGTCCTAGCTGCCCCCACTCAGGACTTTCCTTCCAAGCGCAACCCAGCCAACACCCACCCACGGGCAAGTCAGAGATAAAGTGCATGGCTGTCAGAGCAGCTCAGGGGCCAGCACAGAGAAGGGGGGTGCTTGCCGCTCCCGCTCTAGTATGTAGTTGGGGATCTCCCAACAGGTAAACCCAACCCTGCTGGGGGTCCCTGTCCATCTTCTGGCTTGCGGTCCAGTTGAAGCAGTTCTGCTACCTGATGCCTGGTCCCCCATGTGCCCTGGCTGCAGACAACTCCGCTAGCTGGACTGTAGCATCAGGGGCACCCCAGTCTGTGAGTGTGCTTGTCTGGGACACAACAAGGTCAGGGACGCAGCTCTCCCTCTGAATTATTCAATGTTAATTATCCTTCCTCAGGTTCTCCTACACAAACCTATTTACAAATGTATTTCCTATGCATAGTCAAGTTTGATCACCTTCCCAGTGTTCCGCTTGGGCTTTTGCCACCCCTGGCAGTGTCTATCAAGGACCTCACTAAACCATCCAATCTGTGGTAACGATGGGCAGTGTATACAAAGGAGAGAATCCTAATCAACGCAAGTGTAGACCCCGATTTACTCCAAATTCTCTGTTCATGGGAAATAATTGCAATCGCAAATCTCTATCATGAATGTGGTTCAGCATGTTACCCACACATTTTCGCGAAGGTTAGACACACGCTAGTCCATTCAGTGTAGCATGTAGCCCGGACATCTAAGGCCATCAGAGACCTGTTATTGCTCAATTTCTTGTGGCTGAACACTACATGTCCCTCTAAGAAGTTAAACGCCGACCACTGGAGATTGTGTAACTAGTTAGAATGGAATAGTCTTGTTGGTTATCGGAATTAACCAGACAAATCACTCAACCCATCCTGATGCCCATCCTTCAATTCTGTTAAGTTTCAGCTTTACTTCCCCTTGAAATGGAAGACTTTGTTTTCCCGTAAGCTGCCCAGCAGATCATGGGAATGATGCTGCCAAATCACTAGTCGGGATCATTTATGGTCAGAACTACGATGGTGTCTGATTGTGTTCGAACCTCCGACTTTTGTTCTTCATTAATTAAACCATTATTGGCAAATGCTTTCTCTTTGGTTCATCTTGTGCCGGGCCAGGAATGTCACCTCTAGCAGCACAATACTAATGTTCCCAGCTGTACCTCTCAATGATAGCTCCAGTTCCCAAAACAAACACCACTGAACTACAGTCCTATTCAATTGTTCCTAGCTGAAGTATTCAGCCAACCAGCCTGCTTTGAAAGCTCACATTTTTTCAAAATAGACGCTGTGGGCCCCCAGTATACTCAATAAAGTGCATCAAGGGGGCACTGCGAGGCAGAGGCTGGGACAAGCAGTAGCTTGCTGCGCAGTGGACTGCCAGCTCGATTCCAAGATGCAACTACACGCTTTTTAACTGCAGCAACTTTAATATAACCTATTGGAGCTGGAATTACCAAAGTTGCTGTTACCAGACTTGCCCTCAAATGGATTCTCGTTAATTAATTTATGCAGTGACAGCTGAAATTGTCTGTGCTGGCACAAGCAGGAGGCATTGTGACATCACAACTGAAGTATAACTGATTGCAGAGCAGTTGTGATGTAATTTTCATATTAGAAGTCAATTGTGATGTCACATCTAGCCCGTAATAAGAAACTGATTTCTATGTGTTTATACAGATATGGCATGCTGCAGTGTATTACACACATAATGAATCATGCCATCCACTATTATGCTATGTTGATTAAATTGAATAACCTAACCTCTTGATTATGTTTGATCATTGATGCATATTGAGGAAACTGAGTACATTCTATATTGAGCTGTATGGGGCTTGAATCAGGACACCTTTGCTTTCACACTTCCTGCAATATTTCCCATAAATCCGTGAAGTTTTCTTTACAACCTCACTGCATGCTCTCATTAAAGTTATGGATCACGTCTCTAAAATGATCAGTGTTTCTCTTTCCCAAAAATGCACACAACACATCCAACCAGATACATTCAGATATGTACACTGCAGTCACACGTAATAGGTTAACTTTTAATAGGCAACTAAAATGATGGAGAGAATTAGATTTAAAAAAAAAATGGTAGTTGATATGTTGAGACTATTTTAATAATCATCCTAATTGGTAATATGCAGTATAGTGTCATCTATTGGCTGACCAAAGTGCAAATATCAAAAACAATCCATACTCATTAAATTGTTTTCTGCCACTGCTTTCCAAGAAAATACGTTAGGAAAAATCAGACACTTGAATCTGTCCCCTTATATACAAAGGTTGTGCAGAGTTTATAAATAGACCACATTACACTTTCTGCCAGCCAGTAATGGGATGCACACACTGGATTTAAGGGGTTCGGCTTCAATTAATTAATTAAAGGAATACATAAAGGTGTATGTGTCAACAGAGTTTTATATGGAAATATGTAATTTCGAATGAATATAACAAGCCATACTCACCTCGAAAACAGACAAAGGGAATGTTTCCTTAGAAAGCTGATTAAAAGGAGAACAACGTACCACTGAAACAAAGATGCTATTTTTTTCCAGCTTTTCATTACATATTTCTCTATTTTGCAGATTTTAATTTTGTAATGTTGTGTGTGTTAAATGTTTATGTATTGCAATATATAGTTTATCATAATGTTCTCTTCTGTCTTTTAAGTATTTTCACAATAAATAACGTGATAAAAAGCATGAGTGGGGCGATTGGGCAAACATCAAACCTGTAGAGTTTCAATGGAAATCAGGCTACATATAAAGAATGCTAAGTAGAAACTCAGGAAAGCTGATGTTTGGCTTTTGAAGAGACAGGAATGCCTGACGCTTGTTAGGGATGTGAAAAAATAGTTTTTTGTGAGTGATCCTGGGTTGATGATTTGATTTGAGACTAGGTGGGATTGCGATTTGTTGGTAGAGGGGTAATACAACCCATTTGTGTTACATAGGCATAGGAGAAGGTCAAAGCACTTAGAACTCCGCATGCATTTACAAGTCGGGGAAGAAAGCCAAAACACTTAACATCTTAATCTTTTAGTAGGCATTGGAGAAGACCAAATTACTAAGAAAAACACCACATGTATTTTGTAGGTAGAAGAGAAGGCCAAAGCACTGAGAAACCTATATGCACTTTGGAACTATAGAAAAAGGCCAATCACTGAAAAGTTCAGGCAAATTGACTAGGTGTGGGGAAAAAGTAAAACCACTGATGACCCTATTTTGTAAGCAGAGGAGAAGGGAAAAGCACCCAGCACCCCTGGGTCCATTTTGTAAGCGGACAATATGGGAAGCCCTGTACCTCGCTAGGACCTTAACCGAATGTCAGGAGGACAGACTAGAGATAGGAGCATCAAAAGTTTTCAGACATCCAGAAGACTGCGGCCAATAATCCCCCAAGACAATTCAAACTCCAATTCCAAAGTCGAAGTCCAGAAATGCCATGGCAGAGAAGGGGAATCCAGATCCAAATCAGTAATCAAAGTCTATGACCAAACTACCAAGAAATCCATCCAAATGTATCAGGAAACATTACCTACATTTTGAAGAAAAGCACACCCAATAAATAGAAGCCAGGGAGGAAGAGCTAAAGTATCCAAAGAATTCAGCAATCAGACGCCACTTGTGAAACTGTTACCAATTTGAGGAGCGCTGTGGCTCTGGAAGTTGAGGTTTACATCCCTGTAGTTGGGATGTGATTTCCATGCCCTACGTGTGATGTCATAACATAGCGTGTCAAATGACCTGTCTGCCGCATTTGCGCTCAGGTTCTGGGAAATGTAGTTTCTGATCCTGGCAGCTGGTACCTGAGATGCCAGGGTAAATGCCATATGTGCAGCATACTGGTGTAAGCGCAGCAATGTCTGACACTTTTAAAAATCCCTTTATTTGTCTTTGTTGCTCATTTTGTGTTTTTACCATTAAAACCTTAAGCAAAACACATACTGTAGGCACATTCATTTTTTGACCAATGGTAACTCAGGAAACAGGTACTTTTATTTGTAGGTATAAGAATCTGGACTATTGCTCAACTTGTATGTTAAAGGTTGAATCTTGAAGAATTGATCCAACAGGAAGAGGGAGGGTCAGAGGAGGGGCAGATGGAGGTTGATACAAAGCATGAGGTGGTAATATAGAATATGATGGGGTGAAATTGCTGTTGTGGAGGGGGAGATGGAGGTTGAGAAGGGGGTGATGGAGCACGAGCAGGGGGAGATGGTAGCGGCAGAGTCACTAGAGGAACACCTACAGTATGTAGGCAAGTACCTTGAATATGTAGTCATCGGGGAGGTGGAGGTACTTCAGGAGCATCAGGGGGGTGAGGGGCAGAAGGCAGAGGAGGTGGCTCCTACAACAGACCCAAGAGCACCACACAGAAAAGCCAGGGATTGCTCTCCAAGCATATAGTTCAGGAGTGGGAGACTGCAGCATTGCCTCCACATAAAGAGGTAGTAAGGTGAGCTCAGAAATTCTTCAAAAAGATGAAGTCAGATCAGTAGACATTCCCAACCATGATATCACCACCTACCTGGTCGTGGTTCAGGGACTACTTCACTCTGCTGGATAGAAGGATTGTCAGGGAGAGGCAGGAAGTGTAATAGACAATCTGCACCAGAGGATAGTTCATAGCATTAATTAAAATGAGAGTGACTTGCTGCACAAAGATGTCTTTAAAGAGTAAACATTCTCTGACACAGAATTGCAGCAATATCCTTTTGACTGGCTGAAAGGGAGTTTCAGAAGACACTTCACCACCCAGTGTGTCATGCTGTCATGTGCTAGAGCTTTTCACTTTCAAGCAAATGACAGCCAGCCTCTACTCATCTCCGGACCAACCCAGATTACTCACACCAGCCCATGTCTGGCCGAGAACACCATCTGCAGTGAGACCATCAATTACGAGGTCTGCCTTGTGATGCTCTTATGGAGGGACAGGGCTTAGTAGTCCATGTCCTGTGTATTTTTCCGTATGTTTTTTGCCACTGTCTGGACCTCCGGCAGTGCCGCTCTTCATTTTATCTTTTGGTGAGCAACATCCATGGGATAGCCTTAGGGCACCCATGGGTAAGGGTGCACCCATGTACCCTTTATGTGTGTTTTTGGGGACCTGTCTGTTGCCCCCAGAGCAGGGTATGCTCTGGTGGCAGCTACATGCTGACTTGGCAGTAGCTCTGAGTGTCCTCCATTTTTGGGATACTCAGGCCCTGCATAGGAGTTAATGGATTCCTACACAATGGCCACTGTAGCCTCGTGGTTTCTATTGCCTTTTACCCTGTTTCACAAAGTCATTGGAAGCCCTGTCTATGTTCCCTTCCTCCTGATTGTCTGTTGGGTGGAAAAGCCTCCAGTTAGATAGCACAGCGAGTAGAGTGCTTGCTTTGACATCCCTGCTGATACAAGTTCGAATCCCGGCAGGGGCAAACTCAGCCTTTCATCCTTCATAGATCATTAAATGAGCACCACACACTGTGGGTAATAAAAAACAGTGCATATATGCCTGAGGGATTGTAGCGCTATATAAAATGCAAAATTATTATTATTATATATGGCTCTGGGGCTGCCTCCTGCCAGACTGACTGGAGCCTTGCATAATGCTGTGTGTTGTTGGTACTCCATAGATGTGGGACCTGTGTGAATGGAGTTGAGAATCAACTCACATTCTTTGTTGTGGGTGTCTGGTTTTTGTGTGTGTGACGCAATAAATGAGACAGCCCTGACTGAAAATGACATGAATGCAGTGTAGTGTGCTGAAAAGATGGGTACATATACCAATCCACATTCTTTGTTATGGGTGTCTGGATGGAGTGAATGGACTGAATGCTTGTGAGCCTGATTGGATGCCTTCCTGCATGAATGCCCTTCTTTGTGATTGGCTGACTGAGCACAGCCAGAGTGAATGGGGAACAGATCTGTATATCTGGGGACCTGTCACTTACCAGTTTGTTCAGAAGCTGAAGGAAGAAGAAGCTGTTCCTTGAAGCCCAGCTGGATGAGAAGTCTGCTGCTGCATTTCTTCACTGAAATCCGAAGGTTGTCGTGCCTCCCAAGGACTCATCGGACAGACAGGACCTGCGGAGGAGACATCTGCATGAGCAACTAGGGACCATCGTGCAACCAGCTACTCTTTACCTGAATGCCCTGAAAGCCAGTCTTGTGAGCCTGAAGTCCAGAGAAGGGGTCTTTGTGATTCCTGAAGAGGAGTTCCCGGACATCTTGAGTCAACAAGTCCATTGGTGTCACCCAGGGTTCGGAGATGCATTTCATGACTGCTGGAATTGGTGAGGGTCTGAGGTCCACTCCAGTGGTCAAGTCCAGGTCATCAGAATCCAGATGTATTATCTCATTGTTATTGATTATTATGCAACTATCTACATTATGTATGTACCTGCATTATGTTTGACATTGTTTATGTATTCACATAGGGAGATATAATTTAGGGATAGAATATAGAATGTAGTAAGAAGGGAGAATGCTAGAAGGATAAAATAGAATTGTGAGAAGAATGATGCACAGGAAAAGCAGTTAGGTCCTGGAAGTTATGTTGACCGAAGGGTTGTAACTCTTGTACATGAATAAAGCCTTCTTTCGACCTTCAATCCGTGTAAGAGGATATTTCACCAGAGATCTGTGTTGCAGTTGCAGCACAGAAGAACTGAATGTTGGAAAACTGTGATATTCTGAAACCTGACACCAAAAGTGATCTATGCACCTGTCGCCACCAGAAATCATCGAAGGGTTCCAGGGGTATTACTCTCATCTGCCAAGCCTTAAGGAGTCCACAGCAAGTTTCATCTTCACAGGACTTCTACATTCGGAGAAATCCTCAACCAAAGGAGAGCACCACGAAAAGTAAAACTGCTGCACTTCAGAAAGACTTAGGTTACATTTCTATTCTTGGACTCAGCATCCCAGTGGCTCCTTCTTCCAAGGGGGGGTCTATCCTCAGATGGAATTGTTGAGTGAAACCAAGAAACTCTGCCACTTCACCTGCCAAGGCACCAAAGGTACTGTGACGAGGAAGAGCATCTTCTAGCCTCAGAAGTCGTCCATGAGTCCCAGATTTGTCTTGGATCATGTACTCCTCTGGCCCATCGGGTGGTATAACCTTTAAAAGAAAGAAGGTTATTGAACATTATTGGAGTGGGCTGTAAAACACAAGATATGTTACTCTGTAACATTTCTATTACAGGCTGTCCAGGTTGGGCGGGAGGGGTGGGGTCCCTACACAGGAGTGTGTATCTAGTCTAAAGAAAGCAATGTGTCACTGTTCACAACTGACCTACCTTTCTTCCATATTCTATGCTGATACACCTCCCTTAAGAATTCACATGCCTATTTAAAACTGCATTTCTTACTGAATTTAAGGAGTCTGTGGAACCACATAGAATGCATATATTTGCCATTCTTTGAATATGTATTCCAAGTACAATGTGTTATTATGTATATGTATATTCAGTGAAAAAACTTTGTTAAAAGGATGTTATGGTTAAGTTGCGCTACTAAAAACCTATGAAATTCAGTGAATAAACTTTGTTAAAGGGACGTTATGGTTCCAAGTAAAACCGAAAAACCCCAGAAATTCGACAGTTATGGTAAGCTAAGCAACCATAACTCGCGCCACCACTGTGCACTGCTAAGACTAACACCCACGACATCAAAGATGACATCACAAATGTCATTGATGACATCACTGATGATAGCACATGTGCATTTACTTTTCATAAATGTCTATACAAGGGATTCTCATTATAATGTTGAGAAAAAAGTGTCAAAGATAATTGGAATTGTGATGTCATCTTTGATGTCTTGGGGGTTAGTCTTAGCAGTACACGGTGGTGGCACGAGTTATGGTTGCTTAGCTTACCATCACTGTCGAATTTCAGGGGTTTTTCGGTTTACTTGGAACCATAACGTCCCTTTAACAAAGTTTTTTCACTGAATTTCATAGGTTTTTACTAGCGCAACTTAACCATAACGTCCCTTTAACAATGTTTTTTCACTGAATTTCATAGGTTTTTAGTAACACAATTTAATAATAATAACTGATTTTTGTACATGTAAAATTGAACATACTGAACCTTCTCTACTTATTTTGATGTCCACAAACTTTTTTAATGTCCGCGGACATGTTTGGACACCAGTGCCACTACCTAAAAACTCTGGGGGGGTATGTTTGATTGTTATATCATAACATATGAACATTTTACAAATTCACAAACTAGCACACATACACATTATATGTAGTAATACATAAAAAGTGTAACCCATATATGTAACACACTAACCATTCATTTAGATGCAATATGTTCTAAAATGGAATACCTACAGACTACTCAGAACATACCTTACCTGAAATAGTAAGTGTACTGCATTTTACTCATATATTTATAAACTTTCTGTATTAGATTAAAAAAATGATATTATGTTTTTTTTTCTCACAAAAATGTCTAGTACTCTGGAAAGGCTAGAGTAGCATTTCCCACATGAGGAAATGTCAGAAGATAGTGAAACTAATGGTAGACACTTTACAATATAAACCATTTAATTATTATTATTTTATATACATTTAACATATATATATATATTTTTGTACAGAGCATACCAAAATAGAAAATACTTCAGAAGAAGCTGTTATGGATGACACTCTTCACAGCATACAAGAAAAAATTGGTTTATTGTTGACCAATTTTAATAATTTAAAAACTTTTGAGGAAGATCATTTTAAACCAAAAATCTTGTACCATTGTCCTACATGTACCCGTCCCCCTCACCATATCCAAGTCAATTATCCCCAAACCCTCTCCATGAACCAAAACATTTTGATGAGACTTCCATCCCTTCTTCACCTGACACAAATCTTATTGATACCCCCAATTCTCCTGTTTTTGTTTCCGTTTCTGCCTCAACTTCTCTGTCATTAATTGTTAATATATGTTAAATAAAGTTAAATGTTTATATTGTGTTGTAATTAATTTCAGGTTTTAAAAAAAAAAAGCAATTTAGGTGTCCGCGGACAGCACGAATATCCTGAATGTCCATAAAGAAACGAAAATGGAGGTGTCCTGAAGCACACTATACCTGTCCGTACTGTTCGCTAGCAAGTTGAAACTGTTCTAAGAACACACGCGGTGTCCTGAAATGTTCGTAAAGAAACGAAAATGGAGGTGTCCTGAAGAACACTATACCTGTCCGTACTGTTCGCTAGGAAGTTGAAACTGTTCTAAGAACACACGCGGTGTCCTGAAATGTTCGTAAAGAAATGAAAATGGAGGTATCCTGAAGAACACTATACCTGTCCGTACTGTTCGCTAGCAAGTTGAAACTGTTCTAAGAACACACGCGGTGTCCTGAAATATTCGTAAATAAACAAAATAGGGGTCTACTGACGACGCTATGCACGTCCGTATTATTCGCAACCGAGTTGAAACTGTTCTAAGAACACATGTGGTGTCCTTAAATGTGCGTAAATAAACAACATGGAGGTGTTCTGAGGACCCTATATCTGTCTGTATTGTTCGCAAGCAAGTTGAAACTGTTCTAAGAACAAACGCCTGTCCGTAACTGTTCGTTTGACGTGTGACGCACTTTCAATTACTTCAGGACCCGAACATTGTTCGCAGAACATCAACGCACATGTGCAAACCAATGTCCATGCATTTGGTGTCCTGCGGACAGCCGCTCCCTTCGCGGACATGTTCTCGAAGCGATCATGTGATCGCGCCCACGCTGATCGTGTGTTCTAAAATGCAGACACTGTTCGTGTCCCCGAACAATTTAAAAGTACATTTCAAGTAATCCACAATATTTTTCAATAAAAACTCACCATAGCACAATTCCCACATACTAATCATGAGTTTCTACATTCTTTTAGAAACTTTTTGAACCTTTTTTGTGTTCGATCTGTCCGCGGACAGCGCGCATGTCTGCAAACCACGTACAAGCACCCCAACAAAAGACCACGCCCTAGAGCCTATTCTCACTGTGTTTCTGGCTATTCTACAGAGCACAACCACCTGCAGATTGACATCTTCATCCTGATGGCATCCATGGCTGCACTACTGCCACCTGGTGCTGCACCTGCTTCAGCACAACCCCCACTCCCTTCACCACCACCACCTCCCCAAGGGCCTGAAGAGGGGAACAGGAGTGAGGATGCAGAGGAGGAAGAAGAGGATGACGAGAATGAGGTAGTGGAAATCCCTACTACCCGCACTCGGCGTGAGTCTTGGGTGTGGCGGTTATTTACCATTCATGGGAATGGTCCTAAGGCTTGTGCGAACCGAGTCACCTGCAATGAGTGCAAAATGGTACTCATTCGCGGGAGGTATGGTTCGTATAGCTTTGGGACCACTACCATGAAGCGACATCTCAAGTCATTTCACACTGGGGCCATTTGCAAGGTTGTACCTTGTGATGAGAGTAGCAGGTTGATTTCCTCTATTTGATCCTCCGTTTCTGATCCTGTCACCACAAGGAACACCTCTGTGGGACAGCGTCTTCCTCAAGCTGCCTCACAGGCCATACGCAATGCTGATGACCCTTACCTTTCAAGGGTCACAGTTGTGTCTATGTACTGTGACGCAGTACTCTGCAGGGGGGAGCGACTTCGAAATGCTTTTGAGACTATTGTCTCAGAGCACGAGAAGATCTGCCCACTACCCAAGTAAAACCCACTCTACATCTTCCTCTCTCAGCTCGCACTTTTTTATCCCTGTGGTTGGTGTCCCCCCCTTTACCCTCCTTTCCCCTCCTCTCCTAGTGTGTCATGTATAAAGAACCCAAAAAAATATAAAACAACAAAAATAAAAAAAAAGGCACTATTACTTGCAAAAGCTTAGTTACAGGAATAGTGGTATTCAGTGGTACATTATGAACTTCACAAGGCATACTAAACATATTTTCTTTGCTACAGTTAGTCATTGCAATACAGTTTATTCATTAACAACATATGATATGTATTCACCTGGTGCGACATATTTTATGTGAATTAGATAGTTTTAATGGTTTTGGGGAAGGCGCTGAGGATATCAATTAAAAAAATCAATGTCTGGTATCTAACTGCTCCAAAATTTTACAATATCCAAACAAATAAATGATGTTACTGCTCCAAAAAACTGAAACAAGCCAATGTATACAGCATTAGCCAGAAACAACAAGTGAACACTGAAAACAAACAAACAAATAAACTGTAGCAAAACTGAAAACGTTTTTTTTAATCCAACATGGATTTTTTTTTTCTCACACAGACACACTGATTTTAGCAACAAACACAGAATCTGAGCAAATTGCACAGTACTCTGGTTTGTAATCTACTAAATATGAGGGTAAAAAAAAATATTATTCAATGTATTAAGTTGTTACAAAATACCAATACTAACATGATCTTTTCTTTTATCACAGAAATGAACAGGAAATACATGTACTACCGTTACTAAACCAAACAGTAAGTATATTATAATAAGTACAACCATCGCAGCATATAACACCCATGGATGCTTATAACTTTGTTCCTTATAAATTTGTTTTTGGATCCCAAAGTTATAAGCAACTTTGAGTGTGATATGTTGCGGTGGGTGTGGCCATGGCATAGAGTCTTGGGTGCATGGCCATATGGCCATGTGGCCAGGACATAGAGTCACCCAAGACTCTATGCCCTGGCCACAACCACTGCAGCATATCACACTAATAGAGTCAAACATTTTAACTATGGCTTATGGGAACTTTTAATGTCCGCGGACATAATGAGTGTTCTTAGAACACTTTCAACTTGCCAGCGAACAATACGGACAGCGTCCTCAGGACACCACCATTTTGTTTATTTACGAACATGTCAGGACACCGCGAGTGTTCTTAGAACACATTCAACTTGCCACCAAACAATACAGACAGCGTCCTCAGGACACCCCCATTTTGTTTATTTACATACATTTCAGGACACAGCAAGTGTTCTTAGAATACGGACAGCGTCCTCAGGACACCCCCATTTTGTTTATTTACGAACATGTCAGGACACCGCGAGTGTTCTTAGAACACTTTAAACTTGCCAGCGAACAATACGGACAGCGTCCTCAGAACACCCCCTTTTTGTTTATTTATGAACATTTCAGGACACCGTGAGTGTTCTTAGAACACATTCAACTTGCCAGTGAACAATACAGACAGCGTCCTCAGGACACCCCCATTTTGTTTATTTGCGAACATTGCAGGACACCGGGAGTGTTCTTAGAACACATTCAACTTGCCAGCAAACAATACGGACAGCATCCTCAGGACACCCCCATTTTGTTTATTTGCGAACATTTCAGGACACCGCAAGTGTTTTTAGAACACATTCAACTTGCCAGCGAACAATATGGACAGCGTTCTCAGGACACCCCCATTTTGTTTATTTGCGAACATTTCAGGACACCGCAAGTGTTTTTAGAACACATTCAACTTGCCAGCGAACAATACGGACAGTGTCCTCAGGACACCCCCATTTTCTTTATTTACGTACATTTCAGTACACCGCGAGTGTTCTTAGAACAGTTTCAGCTTGCTTGCGAACAAAATGGATACATATTGTGTCCTCAGAACACCCCCCCATTTAGTTTATTTAGAACATTTCAGAACAGCTGTGTTGTCCGCAGACAAATCGAACACAACAAGAGGGTCTACCACATAAAAGAATACAGCATTTAACCTATCTCATACTCTCCCACCCTCCCCAAAAACTTTTACACACCAACACACTCTACTAAATACAATTTTTAAACCAAGTTTCACCGCGCTGTCCGCGGACGTCCGCAAATCCAAGATGGCGGGCGCTACGGAAAATCTGACGCTCTTCACGCTCTACGCTGTCCAATCAGCGAACACGTTGCATGTCCGCAGACATCACGCAAGCCGATTGGCCAATCAGATCACTATCCGTGGAGCGAACAGGGAAGTGTGTCTGCGGACCGAACACAGATATCACTCATTTTTTCTGACCTACTTTTTGGTCATTTTAAAAAAAACTACTGGACTGATTTTCACCAAATCTACAAAAGCACGCTTTCGGGACCAAGCCGCTACTCCTAGTCCAAATTTGGTGACAATCCGTCCAGCGGTTTGGGCTGTAGGCGCGAGCAAAGTTTTTTCCCCATTCAGTCTATGGGAAAAAAAAAAGTTTTGGGACCCCCATTATAACTTTGCCCCCCCTAGACGAATCCTCACCAAACTTTGCAAAATAATTCAGAGTGGGCCATATACTTTTTTTGCACAGTTTGGTGAGGATTCGTCCAGGGAGAGCAAAGTTATAAGCCGCCCAAAAAGTGCTCTTCCAATGGAAACAGCAACTTAACCATAACTACATGGCCACTACTGTGGCCATGTAATATTGGTTAGAGGTAGAAGAGCTTATTTTATATAACAAAACGATGTTATCACCTAACAAAGTGTGTGGATATTCCTTCATGTGGGATTTGGGGAAACCCTGTAATTAAGAACCAGCCTGCATTACCTCCTGAAAGTTTAAGCCTGGTTGCTCATCCATCATAACCAAATTGAGAGCCTTGCTGGGGTGTTCTGTGCCTTTACCCTACCATATAGAGGGCAGAAGTTCGGATACTCCCCCAAGTCTTTACATACCTGATCACCACTAACACCAAAGCTCCTGATGGTGGTGGTAGAATTGAGGAAATTGTGCTAGTTTGGCAGATCTGGTGAGACAGAGAAATGAGCAATGCAAGGGCATACTGTGTGCATTGCATGACCTTTGGGTGAGCAGTGAGATGAGTTAGTGTTTGATGTCATAGACAAGCACATGCTGCTGTGCCAAAAGGATAGTAAAATGGGGGCTGTGAGGCAATGGCAGAGTGCAAAAATTGGCATTAGTGGCTTCGCTGGTTGATAGAGCCAAGTACATTGGGACCAAACCTCCAGTTAGTGAGGTCGGTACTAGGACTCAGAGATCAGAAATTTGATCTTCTGGTTAGGAAAGCCAAATGCACTGAGGATTAAGGAAGTGCTAACAATCTACTTTTGCAATTCACTCAGATATCATTGTCAGAGACTATGCTTCCACCATTTGTTCCCATTTCATGCCATCGATGTGACTAGCTGGCTTGCAAATTAATCTGCAACTGAGGAATCTGGTGTAAGGTATTCCGAGTGTTGGGTCTGCTTCAGCTTCACCCTACTGGCTTAGTCTTTCTTAAAGATGCTTCTTCTTTTTTCACTCAGGTTTTTCCTGCTGTCTCAGGCAATAGCAACGGCAGTGTTAAAACCCCATTCACATGACACACTCACGAAGGGTAAGTGTAGGCTTTCCATAACAAATTGATCACATATGGCCACACTGACGACTTGCCAAACTATAATTGGAGCATATCTTTGCCAGTACACATTTGGCAAGTGTTCAGAACATAGGCATTAATCATCATTGTCACACTCTGAAACACTTGTGTACGAGCGTGATATAAATAAATGATCATATCATACCATTTCTGGCCTGTGGTCTGCCCTCAGAATGTTTGTGGGAACCGTTATTTGTAATGGTGGTGCCTTTGACCATGGCCATGGCACTAGGTTTCTTTTGGCCACACCAGTAATGGCCTTACGCAGTGGCCCCTTGACATGTTGCCCAATAGGTTTTGTTAGAGCCCACTTGCCACAGCCTTTGGCCATGGTCACCTTCCATATTTCACCATTCGGTTACTTAAGGTAACCCAGTAGCCATGCCTTTGGCCAAACCCATTACCGCCCACCGCACTGTAGCTGTAAAATGTCCCCTTTGTTGTCTTAACATAATTTTTGAACTCTCTCATTTAAAAAAGAAAATGTTTACCCCATAACTGCAGTTATCAAAGTACTACAGATAGCCACAGTTATCCATATATGCACACAAATAACAGTGGTTTTCTGTCAAAACCCTGCAAGAGTGTAAAATCCCAAACTCTTCACTTTCCTCCAAAGCACTCACCAAGTGTCCCCCTCCTCCTGCCATGCCCCCCCACTCCTCTAAAGTTATTTTCCCCTCCCTAGCCCTCTCCATTCCCCCCAACACTCATCCTTTCATGTGACGCTCTTTCATTCCCAATCTAGTTCTAAACCACAATTATCCAGCCGGATAACCCTAGTTTTGCGAAAAAACTTTCAACCTCTGAACTTTATTCCCAGCCCTACCAACTCTACAATTTCACATGGTGTCCTCTTTTCCCTTCCCCACCATTAGCCTGATGCCATTGAATCCTTTTCCGAGTGTTGGGTCTGCTTCTCCCTACTGGTATAGTCCTACTTGCTGATGGATGCTTATTTTTCACTCAGGTGTCTCATGTAGTCTGAGACAATAGCACCAGCAGTGCTAAAAACCCATTCACACTGCACACTACCAAAGGGGTAGCATATGCTTTTCCTAACTAATTGAACACATATGGCCACAATGACCACTTGCCAAGCTATAATTGGAGAAGATCATTGTCACCATACATTTGGGAAATGTTCAGAAAATAGGCATCAATCTGTGGTCTTTGCAGTGCCCTTCAAATTCTCAGTGGTACCATTATAGATATAGCATAGCAGACTGGGGGAGGAGTTTGTCCCACAGCTTTTTATAGTTTCCCACTCTCTGAAAGCGTGTTCTATTGCTTCCTGAACTAGTGCCATGAGTTGAGTAGAATGGATGTGCAGTGTCCAATACACTTATTTGTAATGGTGGTGCCCAGCACTGCGTGAATGATCTATGACATTTGACTATCTTTTCTTTGTCCAACCAGGCATTTAAATGTCTCTTCAGTGAATCCGTAGACCTGGCTAGCATTTCCTCCGGAGAAAGACAGCCCCCTGTATTTTCCTTATCGCTTGCACATGCTGTTTAAAAGTAGCCATCTTGACATCAACGTATGGATCAAGTAAAGATGCCAGGAGATACTCATCATTCCCCTTCATCAAACAAATGTGTCAATCCTGTCACAAGGTTGAGGGCAGATTCATAGCCAGTTGTCCTGCTTGTGAATCATTAGAGAGTTCATGTTCATATATTTGTTAGATAGTTCTGATTCCAATGGTTACACCAGTGGAAGCAACCCAATTGATTGAGTAGCTTACAGGCATACAAACTGGGTGGCCTCTTTAAATGGCTGCAGCAAAAAACAAACATTATGCAAGATTTGACACTTGTAGGTGTTAAGAAGGCACCATCCAGTTGCTGGATCTGGCTAATTTAGTTGAATTAGCTCACTGCAATGTATTCTCTCAAAATACTCGAGTATATGGAAAGTTGGATTCTACTGACTTGGATTCTACTGAGTGGAAATTGTAGTAGTCAGTTGGTTGTAAAGGAGATGGTGTCCTGAATGCATTGCTCCTAAAATATTGTAAGCACTATATGAGCAGCTAGTGAGGCTTCAGTTCTTCTGGGACAAACATACAATCTAGTGGTGGGTACTAACTTATGGAGTGTATTACCACAAGATGGAGTGCATGAACAAAGCAGGAAATGTGCATTGTTTTGCCTATTATCAGGCCAGATTCATCATTTGATCTATTTTCTGCTGCTACAAAGCCAACTTGTAAATCTTAATGTGTGATTCAATGTAGCAAAATGAACGTTACTTTCTCCCATTGATCCATTTCTTGTGGAACCTGCTTTCAAACATGTTACAACACAAGCTTGCCTTGCAGCTTCTGGCCGGATATTTGCTGATGAAATGTCCAAGGAACGTGACTTAGCGTCCAGGTGAAATCCATACAATATGTGCCTTCAGTACTCGTCCTCATGTCCAATGTTAGGTGGACTTTCATGCCCCTCAAAGTACTTCTGTCCCATTCAATGCTTCCACAAAATGGACAAAGAATCTTATTACTGAATTTTGTGCAAAGTAATGGTTAGTCCGGATTTCCTAGTGGGATCAACATGGGCACGGACCATATGAATAGATTATTTTCTTCAACAAAGGAATAGAGCAGTTCATCTATTTGCAATCTTACACTAAGTTTGTCATTGATTATATAGGGCCTCATTACACGTAGTGCGGTAAGGGTTTACCGGTACCGCTACCAGTCCCTTTGCGGGTTGGTACTTTAACGCCTGCTTTTTATCAGGCATTAAAAACCAACCCGCAAAGGGACCAGGGTGCTAATTACGGAACCACAATTTGCGGCACCGTAATTAGCACCTTCCCCATTCCCATTATGCCCTATGTGGCAAAAATGGGAATGGGGAAGGGCAATGGGGGAAGGGGGAAATTACCGCCCTGCCAACCTTGGAATAGGGCAGTAATTCCCCTTTCCTCCAAGGCGGTGCCGGTATTTTACCGGCATGGACCAAGGTGCTAATAGCACCTTGTTCCACCGCCTACCGTGTAATGAGGCCCATAGATTTTTCCATGTCTTTTGTGATGTTTGACACTCTCTGCAAACGTGGGCTGGCACATTGGAGGGGCAAAACTATGTTTTCTGTTTGCCATTGCATCTGCAGGCAAATATTCTGTTTTGACAGGGCTTTGAAATTCTGTGAATTAGCAAGATTCACTGAGATGGTCTTGCATATTTATGCCCATTGCCTGCAGTTCAGGTACACTGGGAGGCTGACCTGTTCCCTTTTCATTTAGCCAAGCTGATTTGGGTCCACAGGAAGAGGTGTCCAAATGGGTACCCAGATTCCCTCATAAGAGACTTTTCTTGCATATTTGCCAGATGGCAAGAAGAGCTTGTTGTTTTTCTGATGTAAAATATCTCCACGGACTTGCTGGTAAGACTGGGGGGGGGAGCTACATTGCTCTTTATTTATAGGTATCCTTGCTGTACTTTTCTGTGGATTCTGTGTCCATGTTCTTTACAGATGTTCAAGTGTTTTTATTGTGGCTGACTGCAGGTTATACTACCACTAACAGGTTTTGTTAAACCAATTTTAGAAAATGTTGTACACTAGTGTACAATGAGTGTCTGAAGCTTGCTTCCAGTGTATAATGCTTACAATTACATGTGTTTGTTAAACCCTACACCCACTTCTTCTGTCTCTTTGTTTCCTTCGATATCTTCAAAGTAGAGGTGTGGAAGTATTGATCTTGAATCAGGTGCACAATACTTTTTAGGGATGTTCATTGTCATCAGTTTTAACGCAAATCAGAGATGCAGAATTTCCTGCTTCACATTCTTATCCTGATCCATGGAGCGCTCTCTGTTGCTGAGCTGATGTCATATTCTCTCGCTCGTGAGCATCGGATGGTGACAACTAACTTCCTCCTCTGCCCCTTCTCCTCCTCCCATTCTTCGTCATCAGGCATCTGACTCAAAAGCACTGCATGTAAAATTGCATTTCTTCTCTATGCACAAGATTCTTTTGAGATAATTAACCCTAATCAAAAAGAAGAGGTGTGCTACCACATATTGACTGGTGTGCCTGGCCAGAGAACAAGGTACTAAATGGACTTCTCTATTGCAAACAGCTACTGAGATTGCAGGTGAAAATAGCCCAATTCATTCTTTGTTGACCCTTGGCGTGCCGCTGAGCGTATGTGGGTCATGCAATACATTTAGACTTACTAATTTAATTTGCACATCCCAGTAATAAATGCATATGAGGTTTCTTACGGCTATGGCCTTCTCTAAGACCTGGTGAATAAATGTATGGTTCTCAGTGCGTTGGTCTTCCTCTTCAACTAGTGAATGCATATAGGATTCTCTGTGCTTTGGCCTTCTTTGTCAAATAGTAAATGCATGTAGGTGTCTGAGTGCTTTAATTTCTCCTCAACCTACACAAGGAACAATAGGTATTCAGTTCTTTGGCCTTCTCCACTGCATAGTACATTAATGGTGTGTTCTCAGTGCATTGCCTTCTTCTCTGCCTACAGAAGACAGGTGGGTTTCTTAGTGCTGTGGTCTTCTTCTCCACCTACAAAATTCACATGGGGTTTTCACTCAGTACTTGTGCCTTCCCCTGCAGCTAGTAAACACCTGTGGTGGTCTCAATTTTCTGACCTCTCCCCACCTTAATGATGCACATGTGGTTCTCAGTGCTGTGGCCTTCCCTTAAGCCTAATTAATATACATTGGGCCTCATTACGAGGTCGTCGGTAAGGGGTTAATGGTGCTGGTAAGGATGCTGGTGCCTTCAACCCCTTACCACTGCATTACAAGTTCCCTTAGTGGGAGCCGCTAAAGGACCAGGGTGCTAACAATGGGCCCGTTGTTAGCTCCCTCCCCATTCCCATTGAGCCCTATGGGGGCTCGAATGGGAATGGGGATGGGTTCCCTGAATGGGGAAATACCGGGTCCTCCAAGGTTGGAATGACCCGGTAAGTCCCCATTTAGGGAACCCGGACCCGGTATGCAGTATGGGGTTAGCCATGGCGCTAATAGCACCATGGCTACCTCCATACTCGTAATAAGGCCCATTGTCTTATCGGTGATTCAGATTACTATTTTGCCAGGTAAAAGCAATTGATGTTCTTAGTGCTTTGCCTTCTTCTCCACCTTTAACTGCATGTGAAACTCTCAGTGCTTTACCTACCCCTATGCCTGGTAAATGCACATGGAGTTTTCAGTACTTTGGCATTTTCCAATGCTTACTAAATGCAAATGGGATTCTAAGTGTGTTTACCTTCTCCTCTGCCTAAAAGGTGCTTGCGGGTTTCTCATTTCTTTGTCTTCTTACAAACTAGACACAGGGTCCTAGTGAATGCACAAGGATTTCTCAGTGTTTGGGCCTTCACTTACATCTAGTAAATACACTTGATGTTCTCAGTGCTTTGGCCTTCCCCTTTGCCTAGTAATTACGATTTTGTTTCTTTTTTGGAACCTTGGAGTTTTACCCCCTTTTTGTGGCAGTCACATTTTTATGGTTCGGGTTTCCCACCATCTTTCGTTGACTTTCCAGAGCAAACCTACACCCTGTATCAGCCTGGCAGCGAGAGCCTCGTGGTGTGCCGTTCTTTCATTTTGCTCAATCCACCAGTTAGTGCAGTCCATTTGTCAACTGCCTGGCTGGTGAATTGTGAAAAGGGTCATTTTGTTCATCTGATAACCTAGATCCTGACACACATTACTGTGAAGATTCTTCAAGCACATGTACATAGAGAGGGTAACTGAACACAGCACTGGATGATGTCTCAATTACCCATAGAATGAATACTCTATAAACACAGGAATGAAAAGTGTTAGTATTTTTAACTTTTTTAAAATGTAAAAAGGAGTGAGGATGAAATGTAAAATTAGGAGCGAGCCCAATGAACAAACATAAACATACAAATATAACACAGGAACCAATAAACATCAAAAACACCACTATCAACTAATACACTCTTTGAAAGCATCATAACCTCACTTAAAGTCACTAAAAGCAGTCCAAAATGCTTTCAGTACCGCAGATGTGTTAGCCTGTCCAGTCCACTCCCAAAAGCTAAACAGCAAATCGATACTCACAAAGAAAGATGGCAGCAAGCTGGCCATTTCAAAGGGACTTAACCTTTTAGAATGGCTCAGGACCTCTAATTGGCTCCTTGAACCCCCCATTGGAGCCATAGTCCTTTAATTAGAGGTCTTAAATGCCGCCGTGATGCCCATGGCATGGATTTACCATCATGAAATATCACATGGGTACCACTGTGTGTAATACCGACACAGAAAAACATGACTTTCCCTAGACGATTTCAGGAAAGATATGCACAAGAAAGTAAAATGGCCTTACCGAGTCATTTCTACATTTCCCCCAATATAAATGTATTTGTTTCCTCATAATTTAAAGTTATCAAAAGTAGCAAAAGTACCATTCAAAAAATCAGTTTCCATGTTTCTTCCTACTTTCCTGTGCAATCATTGAGTGGTTCTTAATATGGGATTCCCTTCTATAAGCATATTCATCATTAACGTGTGTCAGATAAAATGTCAGTTTCACACATTTACTTCATCCATTATTACACCAACCATCAAGATAATCTCACCCCAAAATCTAGGACAAGAAACATTTGAAAATGCAGATGTATTTAAAATAATAAATCAAAATGAAAGTTGGTTTCCTAACTTTGAATGCTTGGGAAGTCACTCACAATATTCCCCACAAATACAGACAGCTTGTCCACAGAAATACCCCTGTTTAAATTTCCCCATTATGCCACACATGTTAAGGCTGTTTGCCAAACTGAAGACGTTGAAAAAGCTAACTTTGTTGAAGATCACTACAAATCCCAGAATCCCAGAACTGAGATGAGGAAGAGGGCTGGAGAGGCATGCTACAACAGTAGTCGGGCAATTAATTCTAACAACCCACACCTGAAGGAACCTGGGAGGCAGCCCCCTCAGGTGCAGGCAATTAGAAGGAGGAGAAGGATCTGGAACTGTGACTGGAATGCAAGCTACAGCAGTAATAGCAGAAGGAAGAACGAGAGGGACACCGGAACGTGGAGACAGTAGATTTTACATGCATGTTCTGAGAGGGTGCTGTTCCCCCAAACTCTGAAGTGCAGAGGCTGGACAGCAGAAGACGTGCAGGATAGCTTCCACATGTGAGCCTGATTGCTGTGGCTGCCAATCAGCAGATGTGCAGGCGACCGAGGCGTGAAGCAGTTGTCAAGCCGTGGGTCTCAGGTGCAAGTCGACTGACTGCAAAGCCAGAAATCAATGACATTATCGCTGACATCACAATGTAGCTGTATTATACATGAAGTACATATTCATCCATTCATTAAGTTACATGAACATGCACTCGTCTAATGCACATAGGAAAGAAGTGCATGCTTATGACCCATGTAGGTAAGAGGACAGATACATGTATATATTGTTGTGTTCAGATTTTTCGCCAAAGCTGAAACTGCAAAATACAAAGACTTCATATATTTAGCTTGCACATATTTGACTGCTATTTCTATAGAGAAGCCATAGGGAATGATATGGAAGCTATAGATCTCTAAAATGGATGGCAAAGGAGAGACAGGCTTCAAGCACATGGAAATGCTGAGACAATCGCGCAGCTAAGGCAATCAGAAACAAGACACTCTGCCAAGGACAAGTTGAGAAGGAGAAGTTTCATTTACCAAGGCAATAAGCCACCTGCAGAAAGTCAGGCTAAAATCTTCATAATTCAGGCGTGAGAGCTTAATTTCGTGGTCCCAGCACATGTGATTAAGACTCAGTAGGACAATGCCCATTCAAACAAGGTAGAAGAGGAGTGCTGTTTCCAACAAACCAAGGCAGAAAAAGCTACAAGTGTTGCATCTGGTTGTTCAACTGAATGCACTCTCGTAGGCTTAGGTGATGAGAATGTGGCTAGATTAGGGAACGTTTCGCACCTCCATGTTCATTACCATTGACTTGAATAGGTACACTCAGTCTGTTAACGGTCCATGGTGCCAGGGATGGGTGAACACACTTAGACAAAACCAGATTCACCTTTCACGTGGGGATAATTTGTTGCAAGGGCCAATGGTCTCTCTGTAACCCTGCAACATTGTAGACTGATACTAGTAGGAGTGGTCCTAGATGGGTCTCCTAGACATGGCTATTCAATCGTAGGACTAATCTATATATTCTCTATATATGCAACCTGCTCAAACTGACCAATATAATCGGCTGATAGGTCTTTTGGGTTGGAACCTGAATTTGTGACATCATACTGGGATGAAACCGGGTGACACGCTTAGAAGACGAGAGCTCTGTAGAATATCTGTTTTTCTGGTGTGATCCCTGTCAGGTTTTTTTGGCTAATAAAAAACAGTAAACTTTGCCCCATGGCTGAGTCTCCAGTTCTTGTGACTGGGAGTCGTTGATGGGCCCGAATGTTGTCTGCTAATAATTGGGGCGAATGCTAGAGAGTCCCAGCCACGCTACACATGGTGGTAGCAGAGGAAGGTTGCTAGGTTTTTTCCCCAAAAACCATCTCATGCTCGTTGCATGCCTGAGGGGCTGTGTGGTGACCCACAGTAATCAATTCATACAATCACACATGTGTAAAGAAGAGGTCAACAGGAGCCACCTTTGATGAGAAATTCCTGTCCTCGTCCAGTGGGACGCCTATAGGACTGGGCGGCAGAGTGGCAGGTTGTGGGAGAGTAGGTGTCCGCGAGACCTCAGTGGATCACACAGTGTAAGTATCAATTCAGCTATACAGCAAATGGGGGAGAAGAAATGTCTGTTTGGTGTCTTTTGTTGAAATCTTTAATTGATGTAGAGATGTCTGTTTGTTAGGCGGTCAGTTTGGGCGATCAGCTTAGACAGCCAGCTTAACTGTGAAAGAATGTAGAGAAAACATAATGGTTTCCCTGTGACTTGGGCAAGTTAGCTTGGTTCATGATGGTTTAATGTTTTATCTCACAGAGGTGCATTTCTTTAAGGCGACACTATAGAAAAGCAACCACGAGACGTATTGGTTTTCCCTGTTAGGAGACAGTAAGGTGGACATATACATGTTATGTTCTATTTGTTATTGTGATTGGGGCATGTCATAAGCGAGCACATTTGTTGAAAGCTTGAGGGTTGAAACGTCTTTCTCTATGGTATTGGTGACATCACCAGTGAGTTTGTTTAATAGGACTTGAAGTGTACAGGACGAGGTGGAGCGTGTGGGTAATTTGCAGATTGTGAATTGAAAATGTGCATGGTGCCATTTGGGCGGAGCTTGAGAAGCTTACGAGTAAGTTGTATTCTGAGCCTTTAGGCCAGAGGAAGCCGTAAGAGGGGTTGTGCCTGGACCACGCCTGTGTTTTTCTTTTGATGGTGAGCCAGAGAAGCTAGAGAAAATGTCTGTTATATTGTATTAATTGCATTTGGGTGTGTCGAAAACCCAATTTGATGTCAAGTAAATATTGAAAACGTGACAATAATGAGCCATACACCTCTTTAACACATGTGCAAGTACATAACGCAAAATCAAGACAAAATAGTAATGCAAAATTATAGTGCGGAATGGACTCGTGACACAGATGGCAATTTGGTAAAGCCATGGCCCAAAGACGGAGGTTTTTCCAAATGTCTGCAGCAACAAAAAGTCACTTATCTGCAGGCAGCCTATAAGGGGAATACATTGAAAGTGGTTAGCCAAATTAGAGCTATGGAACATTTTTCGGGATGAGGAAAGGGAATTGGTTTGGGGGCATTGGATGCTGAGCCAACGGGACACAGGGGACGAGCAGCCCTCAGCTCCCCCTTTGCCTCCTGCTTTCACACCTCCCACTTTCACACCTCCAGCATATAGTGGTGAAAGCACACCGGATGGAGTAAAGCAAGTGAGCAAACCAGCTGGAGATAGTAGCAGTGAAAGTAGGGAGCGCTGCGAGATGCAAGCAAAGCTAAAAAAGTATGACTTAGAGAAAACAGGGCTTGGTGAAAGCCAAGAATTGGTGGCATCAAATGAGTCGATAGGCAGACAGATATTGCTTAAACTGGACAGAAAACCAATCAGCGAGACTGAGCACGAAGGGAAGGAATTGCTGAGTAGCAAATTTGCACGGGAAGAAGCTAGAAAGTGGGCAGAGATAATTGAGTAAGTAGAAAGAAGGGAAAGGAAAGAGATGGAAGAAAAGACTACGAAAGGTAAGAGAGCAAGCGGAAGCATGAGAGAAAGAGGAGAGGGAGAAAATAAGGCAGAGAGAACTGGAAGATATCGCAAGGAGAAAAGCAGAAGAAGAGCTGGAAAAACAACTGCAAATAAAGAGGGAGAAAAGGAGTTTAGACGTCGAACGGCTCATTAACAAATGCAGACACAGGGAAAGAGAGGAGCACAGAAGCAAGTGAGATAGAGACAAGAGCAGAGAAAGATGCTCTCCAAAAGTGGTAGAAGTTAAGATGGCTTGGCACGTTTAGATGACAAGGAAGGGGAAGGTATACAAAGAAGGATAGGAGAACTCTATAGGAGCAGGAGAAGCAGCACGGTTGACCCATGGGTAGCCAGACGTACTGAACCCTCAGTAAGGGGGAGCACAAAGTCACAGACCAAAGAGGGGGAAAAAAGCAGGAAGGCACAATTTAAGGAGACTTAGCTTTTATGAAGACAGAAATGGGGACAGTGACAGCAGCATTGGGACTATGGGGTCAGATGAGGATTCACCGGGAAGTGAAGACGAGGAGTAGAGAAGACATTCTCAATGCTCCAGGGAAGTCATCCAATACAGAGACACAATATGGGGAGGCAGAGAGAATATGGGCAGAGGAGAATATGACGTTGCAGGTCGACTACCACATTCTGAAAGTGGGTCTCGGAGCATGGACAATATTACTGTGTATGCAGAGAGGGTCAGGAATCGGCCAGGACAGACAAGGATGGAGAAGGTAAGGGTGTTCACCATCACTAAAGGCATGGGAGGACAGGACGGAGGGGCGACACTGATGCAATTCCCATTACTGGAAAAGGGTGGGGGGGCAACCACAGTACATACCATGGCAGAAGATGGACATAGACAATCTAAAAAGTAAGCTACCTTCGTTAACCGCAGGGGTTGGCAAGTGGATTTATGAGATCAAACGACTGAGAGCAGGAATGACACTAGCGGTGGGGGACATGAAGAGTTTACTATCAGCCATTCTTGTGAAGGCAGCTGACAATGGATGGAAAAGGACGGGATATCTCCTGGGGTGATGGCACAAAACACAGTGTTACTCACTGCACCTTCACAGCCAGGGCGTTGCATTTCCGTGACAGAGGTAAAGCACCAGGGAGCAGTAATAGAGTCTCGACAGTAAGCCTGATCCACCATTTCCTCTCTGGATACAGGCCTCCTCAACTCTAGGGAACTCTTTTTTACGATACACCCCTCTGCTTTTCAAGGAAGACAGAGAGAGGAGTTGATCCTGCAAAAGAGCGCGGAACACACGCACCACTTGTACCAATGCTGTAAAGCATTACTAGAGTCACAAGACTAATATCACAGATCTCTATCCTTCAGCCTTAGTTATGGAATACCTGTTAGATATCTTGTTAGCGGCAGAGGGTCTGAACCTGAAATAAGGAGAACCAATTAACACTATGGGTCAGGTGGAATGCCTCACCCCCCCCCTTTTTCTAATGCTCCGTTCTTACCACCAGATCAAGAGGAAGTCCACTTGTGTGTCAATAAAACAACAACAGGAAAAAATAATAAACAGGTAGGTTAGCGTGGGACAATCTACCCCGGGCAGCACGAGGGACACACTGGATCCGGGATGGTGCACTGGCAGCAGAGCGTTCACTGTGCACGAGAAGGGAAGAGGAGACACAGTACTTTAAAGGATTGGTGTTCAGCAGCAAAGGTAAGAGTACAGAGGATCTTTGGAAATGCAGGATAAAGAGCAATGAACATTTCCACAAGGAGAAGAATAGTTTTACTGAGTTTCCCGGAGCACACGATTTCCAGGAGAGGATATGTGTAGAACCAGGAGGAGTCCCAGAATGCAGAGGAAGTAAGTGACGCTGTTCCCAATCAGGTATGCGGGTTCGTAGGACTTGGTAAGCAGGTACGAAAGAGTCCAGAGCTTGAGTGGAATCCAGGTAAGAAACTTTGTAGGAGAATCGTAAAACGAGGCACGGTCGGGGTGATCCGAGTTCCAGTAACCAGAGAAACAAGCTGTGACTAATTTGAAGACCAGAGGAAAGTCCAGGAGGTGGTCCGTAGTCAGGAAAACAGGAAGGCAGTTTGAAGAGCTTTTGAATGGACAAAAAAATAGTCAGCGTGCGGTCACAACCGTAACGCTAAGTAGAAGCACCTAAACAAGGAAATGAGAGGATTTAAATATCTGGCAGGGGTGGAGTCTGTCAGACGTAACCAGACTAGGAGTGTTGGCTTCCCACGGGACACGGGAGGAACGCTTTGTTTGCCAGTTTCCAAGGCAACCTCCATTTCTTCCACATGGAATTGCTGACACAGAAAAATAAACCCTGAAGTCTGTAATCCACTTGGTGCATTTATGTGCTGTGCAGAAGGTGCAGAGCCACATGTGACAGTATCGGCCGGGGGAAGGGCACCGACAACCCCCGGGAGGCATGAAAATCACGCAAAAGGCGAGGAGCATGAATATGTGCCAACGGTTCCCAAGTTCTGTCCTCAGGACTGTAGCCTTTCCATTCCACTAGATAGTAGGATTTGCCCCGAGCAATCCTATGATCCAAGATACATGATACTACATTCTCCTCTTCTCCATTCACCATCACCGGAGCAGGACATGCAGGCAACCTAGTGTTGGTTACACATGGTTTAACAAGTGACACATGAAATACCGGATGAATGTTCCAAGACATCGGCAAAGCTAATTTGACGGCCGCAGGATTGACAATGGACTCCACGCATAACGACCCAGGAAACGTGGCAGCAAGGCACGCCTGCCAGGGATGTTCAGATGCCGAGACGACAGCCAGACTTTCAAGCCCACCTGGTACTGCGGGGCAGGAGACCTATGGGCGTTGGCATTCCTCTGTGTCCGTAGCAAATGCAGCTGAATGTCCCGGTGTACTTGATCCATGTCCCGTACACAAGCGGTGGGTGCCGGATTATCCAATGGTAAAGTGGGATCCAATGGTAAGGTCCTTGGGTGAAAGCCCAATAAGGCAAAAAAAGGAGATACACCTGTTGAGGTATGCAAAGAATTGTTGTATGCAAACTCCGCTTGGAACAATACCAACAACCAGGACTGCTGGAAATGTAGACATAAACAGCGCAAATATTGTTCCAGCGTGGCGTTGAGCCTCTCGGTTTGACCATCCATCTGTCGATGGTAAGAAGAGGCAAATCGGTCATCGATACCCAGGGATTGGGTGAGTGCTCTCCAGAAACGAGAGGTGAATTGGGAGCCCAGGTCCGTAACGATGATAGCCGGTAAACACGAAACGTCGAAAGACGTTGGTGAGAAACAGTTCAGCCAACCTTGGAGCGGACAGTAGACCTGCACAAGTTACAAAGATAGCATACTTTGAGAAGTAGTCCACGATCACCCAGATCGTGTTAAGACCCTTGATTTTTGAAAGTTCCACAATAAAGTCTATAGAGACCATCTGCCACGGTTTATATGGAACAGGTAATGGTTGTAATAGCTCCATGGGTTTGGACCGTGAGGACTTGCATTGTGCACAGATTGCACAAGTAGCTATGTGTGCCATGACATCGCGGGACATAGCGGGCCACCATGACCAATGGCGTAATGCTTCCAGTGTCTTTTGCTGACCTGGATGTGCCGAAACTGTTGAGTCATGAGCCCACGGCAATGCCCAGGTATGGGGTTGTCCCGGTAGCATAAAGACCCGGCCTTGAATAAAGGGAAGGCCGTCCACCACATCAAGGTTCCAGTCCGCCACCTCCTCACGATGGGAGTAAACCCATTGTTCTATACAAGTTCTCATGCAGGGTTGGACTGAACAACCACATACCACGTTAGAGGGCAATAGACAGAGTGGTTCAGAGTTGCTGCTCTTCTCACTTGAATGGAGTCGTGAGAGAGCATCAGCAGAAACCTGGGCCTTGGCAGGGTGGTAGGTGATGGAGAAATGATACTGAGAGAAAAATAGATGTCAACGGTCTAACCTGGCGGTGATATTCTTAATTGACTGAAAGATCAACAGACTGTGGTGGTCAGAATATACAGTAACTGGATGACACGCATGCAACAAGTGGTGTCGCCACTCCGCAAATGCGTCTCTAATAGCCAGAAGTTCTCTTTCTGTTATGGTGTAGTTCCTTTCATAAGGAGTCAACTTCCGTGAGAAGTAGACCACAGGATGAGACTCACCAGACTGAGGGCATATTTGTGAAAGGACGGCTCCTATAGCAAAACCGGAAGCATCAGCTTCCACGAAGAATGGCACCTCAGGGTCTGGGTGTTTCAGAACAGGAGCAGTGGTAAATGCAATTTTCTGTGTCTCAAACGCAGACTGTGCTTCCGCGGTCCGTTTGAAAGGCCCTTTAGAGCTGCTCAAAGCGATCAAGGGTGACAACATTGAGAAAATCTGTGGATAAATCCCTTGTAAAAATTGGCGAACCCCAGAAAGGATTGGAGGATTTTGACCGTGGTTGGTACAGGCCAGTTCATGACCGCTTTACTTTGGCGGCACTCATGCAAATGCTGTATTTGGTTAGGTCGTACCCGAGGAATTCGACCTCTGAGGAATGAAAGACACATGTATATGCTTTAACGTAGAGGCTGTTTTCCCTCAGATGCTGTAACACTATTTTGACGTGTTGAATGTGCTTGTGTAATGAGTGGGAGTAGATCAGAATATCATCTAAATAGATGACTACGAATTGATCCAGGATGTTGTGAAAGAGGTCTTTCATTAAGGCCTGAAAAGTGGCTGGGGCATTGCATAGCCCAAATGGCATTACCATTTACTCAAAAAGGCCGAAACAGGTCTTGAATGCAATCTTCTATTCATCCCCCTCCTTAATGCGTATAAGATGGTACGCTCCCCTTAGGTCCAACTTGATGAATACTTGTGAGGAACCCGTTGGTCAAGTACTGTTTTTTTACAGTGACCTCGTTAAGTGCCCTATAAACTATACATGGTCTGAGATCACCCTCTTTCTTAGGAATAAAGAAGAGGGGTGAAGCAGCAGGGGATTTGGAAGGACAAATGAATCCTATGTCGAAAGCCTTATCAATGTATTCTTTTAAGACCTCGTCTTCTTTGAGGGTCAAAGAATAAACTCTGCCTGCTGGAATCTTGGTCCCTGGTATCAAGTCGATTGGGCAATCGTAAATACGATGGGTGGCAAGGTCTCAGCCTTGCCCTTGTCAAAGATGTCCATGAAGTCAACATACTCGGGAGGAACATGAATTATGGGTGCACAGTACACTGAACCTATGTGAGAAGACGAAGCAACCAGGGCAGAACTAGGACTCCCAGGCATGATGCTGTCTGTTTTCATACATGTTGCATTACACATAGCGGAAGGAAACTGGATGGTACGAACAGCCCAATCTATTACTGGGTTGTGGTGTTGTAACCACTGGATCCCCAGTATCACTTTGAAATCAGGTGCCGTAATGAGGTCAAAACTGATTTCCTCAGAATGTTCTTTGTCTGTACACATAACCATGGTTTCGGTCTGGTGGGTAATGAAGCTTGAGACTAAACCGGAGCCATCTACGGCATTGGCAGATTCTGGATGCTTCTTTGGAGTGGAGGCAAATTGTTTGTCAATGTAGTTGCCGATAGCACCTGAGTCCAGTACTGCCATGGCCCTAACAGAAAGCCCTGCTTTGGTGGCAAAAAGGACGGGAAGATGAAAGAGCATCTAGTGACCATCAGGAGGTGAGTACATAAATGCCTTTCCCGAAGCAGGGACTCTGTCTACTGTCAGGATTTGGCGTTTCCCGCCTTCTTTTTTTGTCTCTTAGGGCATTCTGCCAACAGATGATCGGCAGCGCCACATTACATAGATTGTGGGTTCTGTTGTGCTCCCTCTGCGCTGGAGTCAAGGGCCCTCTGACTGTGCCGATTTGCATTGGTTCTGGGGCTGGTAAGGCAGGTGCAGTTGATTCCACAGCAATTGGATAAAAGGCAGGTTTCTTTTCTCCCTGTCTTTCAGACTGGCGTGCATCTATCTGAAGTACCACATCAAGAAGAGCTGAAAAGGCAGTAGGCACGACAGGGTGTCCTTGAGCTCTTCAGGCAACCCCTGATAGAACACGGCCACTTTCTTCTCCTCAGGCCAATCGGTTTCAGCCGCTAGTTGATTGAATCGTGCCAGATACATGAGGAGAGTGGAATTGCCTTGTTTGTGTTTCAGGAGTTCTAGGTCGGATGCCTGAGTAGTATATATGGTGTCAAATACCTTACTCATCATGGCCAGTAGGGCATCGCAATCATACAATATGTTGCTGTTTGTCTCCAGCAACGGATTAACTCAAGCCGCGGCAGTGCCACTTAGGTGGGAAAGCACGGAGGAAGCCTTGGTAGAAGACCTAGGGAACGAGGCTGGGTGGCAAAGGAAATGTAAACGGCACTGGTTAACAAAACTCCGATAGGTTTTTGGATCACCCAGGAACGGTTCTGGTGGTGCCAGAGGAAACTGTGTGGACAATACCACTGGTGCCGGCTCTTGCCTAGGAGCAGGAAATCCTGATCCAGAGGCCACAGCTGCAGAGTTCCCCTCCTGAACAGCGGGAGTGGTGACCAAGGACTGGATAGCTTCAATGTGCTGTTGGTGGGCCTCTTGCGCATTGGTCATGTCAGTCCTTAAGTCTGATTTCATCTGCAACACTTGTGCCAAGGGATCCACAGGTTCCGTTGACATTTTTAGGTTTCTACTTCTGTTACCCAACGCACCTTCACAGCCAGGGGAGTTGTTGTCCCGTGATAGAGGTGCCAGGGAGAAGGAATCGAGTCTCAACAGTAAGCCTGATCCACCACAGGCTCTCTGGATACAGGCCTCCTCAACTCGAGGGAACTCTTTTTTACGATACACCCCTCTGCTGTTCGAGGAAGACAGACAGAGGAGTTGATCCCATAAAAGAGCAGGGAACACTCGCACCGCTTGTACCAATGCTGTAAAGAAAGAACAAGCATTAATAGAGTCACAAGACTAATATCACAGATCCCAATCCTTCAGCCTTAGTTATGGAATACCTAGATATCTTGTTAACGGCAGAGGGTCTGAACTTGAAAGAAGGAGAACCAATTAACACTATGGGTCAGGTGGAATGCCTCAACACCCCTCCCCTTTTTCTAATGCTCCGTTCTTACCACCAGATCAAGAGGAAGTCCACTTGTGTGTCACTGAAACAACAGAAAAAAATAAAAAATAGGTAGGTTATTATGGGACAAGTATGGGACAATCTACCCCGGGCGGCACGAGGGATGCACTAAATCCGTGATGGTGCACTGGCAGCAGAGCGTTCACTGTGCACGAGAAGGGAAGAGGAGACACAGTACTTTAAAGGATTGGTGTTCAGCAGCAAAGGTAAGAGTACAGAAGATCTTTGGAAATGTAGGATAAAGAGCAATGAAAATTCCCCCAAGGAGAAGAATAGTCTTACTGAGTTTCCCAGAGCACACGATTTCCAGGAGAGGATATGCGTAGAACCAGGAGGAGTCCCAGAACGCAGAGGAAGTAAATCATGGCGTTCCCAACTAGGTATGTGTGTTGTGAAGGACTTGGTAAGCAGGTATGAAAGAGTCTGGAGCTGGAGCGGAATCCAGGTACGACAACTTTGTAGCATAATCATAAGACGAGGCAGGGTCGGGGCGATCTGAGTTCCAATAAAGAGAAAAACAAGCCATGACTAATTGGAAGAGCAGAGGCAAGTACAGTAGGCGGTCTGTAGTCAGGAAACATAGGAAGGCAGTTTTCAAGAGCTTATGAATGGACAAGGAAATAGTCTGAGTGCGGTCACAAAACCCTATCACTAAGTAGAAGCACCGAAACAAGGAAATTAGAGGATTTAAATATCCAGCAGGGGTGGAGTCTGTACGGACGTAACCAGTCTAGGAGCGTCAGCTTCCCACGTGACACGGGATGTACGCTTTGTTTGCCAGTTTCGAAGGCAACCTACACTTCTTCCACAAGGAAGTGCTGACTCAGTGAAAGAAACCCAGAGGTCGCTGTAATCTACTCGGTGCATGTATGCTCTGTGCAGAAGGTGCAGGGCCACGTGTGACACACAGCACATGATGGCACACCGATCAATAACGGACAAACGGCTGTATGGCAGACTCTAAGGGTGCAATACCCAGACATGACGATCATGGCAGGCGAAATACATGAGGACGAAGACCCACTTCAATACATTTAACAAATTCAAGAGCGATGGCGTCTCGAGATGTGAGAGCCGTGGAACAAAATAGTGGGGTTATTTTATCACATATTATGTCAGGGGTTAAATGAACAAGTGCAGAAGCAGCTTAAGAAATGTGTGGGAATGGAGGCTTAGCCGTGGTCAGAAATCCAGCTTACTATAGTGCACTATTGAAGGCTAATGCAAGAGAATGCAAGAAAGAAGCGTGAGGAGAGGAAACAAGAAGAAGCTAAGTTAATGTAGAAGAAATTATCTAAGTGTACAATGGAAGTGGGGATTTTGGCAAGTGGAGAAGGAGTAGTAACTCAGCCAGTACAGAACCAACCACAAATGGCAGGGGGAGGTTTTACAGGATGAGGGAATATAGATCAGTGGCCGAGAGGAGGAGGAGGGGTAACTCTGGGAAGTTTGTTTGGGTACCCAATAGAGCAGAACACAAGGAGATTTCAGGGGGACAGCAAAGACTGATGGGTGGTCCCACACAATGCTGTGTGTGTGGACAGATGGGCCATATTTCAGGAGTATGTAGATACAGGAATGCAATGTCTCAGAATGGGGGAATACTGTAACAGCCCACTTTCCAGACAGAGCAGACTGACTATTATGCCCAACATCACACTCAAGCACAGATGTACACGCCACAACAGACACATATGCAGGACATGCAAACACAGCAATATCAGCCCATGACACACACATTACAGATACAGGGACATGTGCAGCAATCGCAGCAAGCGCAGCAGCTGCCGGTTTAACAGAACATGATAACCACAACACATGCGGGCTCCACAATGTCGGCTCCCATGCGAAAGCTCGGAGGGGCGGGTGTCGTATGAGGCAATCCATTTACGGGGACGGGAATGTCATTATAGCCACAACAGGACTGCCCACAGACAGACCTGATGTGTTCAATCCTATCTGTTACAACTAATCTGGCTGATGAGCCACGCATTTGGGTGACTATAGTTGACAAGATGTTCTCCTTTCTCATGTATACAGGGGTGACTACGTCTTGTGTCTGGGAGGGAAGATATCCAATGTCAGTCATTGCCATGAATGCGCAGGGATTCTCGGAGGCCACAGACTTGGTTCCTTTTGCTGATGAATTGCCACTTTCTGTGGGAGAACATAACCTGACCATGCCACTCTTATTTTCCCAACAGACACCAGTAAATATAATGGGGAGAGACATGATGAGCCAACTTAATATGACCATTTCATTCACAGACCAAGGGCTAGCGTGTTCAATGCCAGGGATTCATTATCTGAATGGGAGGGAACTCATCCAAGCGTATTGCAGCCTAACAGTACAGAGGGGAGGGCCAGAAGACATTGAACTGTTTTCATATGAGGTAGAAGTATAAATAGCATGGCTACAGGTGATACAGGGTAGACTGTTACGCATACCAAATGAATTATTTTTCAAACCTGAGGTTTCTTCAGTTGAGAACAATTGAAAAGTAATCCCAATAGAACTGATATGAGAGAATAGTACTTCATGGGACTGACAATACAGGATAATCATGGAGAACTGTAATTGCAGTGGGGGAATGATACAGGTTGATTGACATGACAGATGAAGAGTTATTCCAAGACAACCGATCAGATAGCAAGTTGGTGTTTCACATAAACATTACACACTGGGTGGAAATACATTATAGGGAAGTACCGCAGAGAATGTCTGTGTTGCGAAAACCAACCCCACCATTCCTCGAGGTAGACTTAGGGCAGGTACCCAGTGTCTTATGGACCAATAGTCCCTATGACATGGGTCTGCTAAAAGGTATACGAGCGGTCAAGATAAAGTTTTAACCAGGAGCTATTCTACCAAGGTTAAGACAGTATCCCCTATTGAGGGAAGCAGACAAGGGAATTTCTGAAACGATTGCTGCATTAGTGAAGCAAGGTATTCTAGTGCCTTCAGAGTCGCAGTGTAATATCACAGTGGATCCAGTGAAGAAGGCGACAGGGGGATCATGGCATTTTGGTCAAGATTTGCATCTTTTTATTCAAATTGTGAAGCAGCATTTCCTTTAGTTTTGGAATCCAGTGACAATCTTGTGCAGCATTCCAATGGAAGCTATGCACTTGACGGTAGAACATTTGAAAAATGCCTTGTTTTCTATACTGCTTCATGAAGAGTCACACGCTTAGCTTCATTTCTATATAGAAATGGAAATGGAAACACATTAGACTCCCACAAGGGTACTGTGAATCACCTTCAATCTTTAATTGGGTCTTTCAGATGGACCTAGTCAACATACAGATAGCAAGCATGGTCATACAATACGTGGACAACTTTTTAATATGTAGTAAATCAGAAGAACAGTGTTGAAATGACTCAGAATATTTGTGACAGTATTGGCAGAGAAAGGTTTCAAGGTGGACAAGGCAAAATTACAATATTGTTAAAATGTTTGTTATCAACTGTCCTCTAAGTGCTACATATAGGACAGTTGATATCACAAAAAGGGCAAAAAGTGACTCCAGAAAGAGCTGAGATGATCAGTATAATGCTGATGACAAAGACAGTGGGAGAAATGCAACCATTTCTGGGCCTTTGCAATTATTGCAGAGGCTGGGAGTTTTGACTATACCAAATACACGAGACCCGTGCTTAGTGAATTTAGGGGGGCAAAGAGAGGGAATGGTAAGTTCTTATGGACACACAAAATGGCGGAAGTCTACGAAGAGTTGAAGAAAGCAATATGCACAGCTCCAGTACTAGGGGCCAAGACTACCATGTCAAATTCTATTTCTTTTCACACTCCAATGGAGTAGTAATGACAGTGGTACTCACACAAAGGACTACCCTAGGGCACAAGCCATTAGCTTATCATAACAGATGTTTAGACCCAGTGATGAGCCACCATTGCCCTTGTGAACAAGCTCTGGCTGCTGCTACATTTGTGTGAGAAAAATCAATGAGTATTACCATGGGGTGCAGCACCACACTTTATGTGGAGCACTCCCTCCTTGCAATTCTCGAAAGACCCAAGAGTACGCTAACCATGCAGAGAGTTTCGTGATATGAGGTAATTACCTCAAACCCAGCGATCAAGGTAGTGAGGTGAAGGATTGTTAATCCGGCATTGTTTTTAGCTGAGCCAGTAGAAGGAGACTATGGGCCTCATTACAACCCTGGCGTTAAGGGGTTAACGGCGCCGTAAAAGGCTGCGGCGCCGTTAAACCCTTAACGCCAGATTCACACTTTAACGCCTGCTTTTTGCAGGCGTTAAAGTTCAACCTGCTAAGGGACCTTGGTGCTAATTACGGCACCGTAATTTACGGTGCCGTAATTAGCGCCTTCCCCATTCCCATTGAGCCCTATGGCCCAAAAATGGGAATGGGGAAGGGGCCATGGTGAATGGGGATTTACCACCCCGCCAACCTTGGAATGGGGTGGTAAATCCCCATCCACCATGGCGGAATCCGGCATTGACCATGGTGCTATTAGCACCATGGTCCAACGCCAGGGTTGTAATGAGGCCCTATGTACACGTCTGTACTACATAAATAGAACAGTATGACAACCTTCCCAAGGTGGGAGAGAAGCCCCTTAAGGGGGAGAAGTGATTTATATTGATGGGTCATCGACATTGGACCAGATAACAGGGGAAAGACACACAGGGATAGCAGTGGTTAAACTAAAAGCAAACAGTACAGAAGAAGCAATAGCAAGCATGAGATTGGCTTCATATATTTGAGCGCAGGCAGCAGAATTAGTGGCTCTTTAAATGGCATTTGAAGAGCGCAGAGATCAGGAAGTTACAGTGTGTTCGGATTGAGCCTATTTGATGCCTACAGTACACTCTGGGCTGTCACTGTGGCAGAGAAGGAGATTTAGACATGCTGGCAGCACACCAGTGCAGTACACGCCCCTATTGGGTAGGCTCATAGATGCCCTTGAACTCCCACCAGCAATAGCGGTTGTAAAGTGCCAGGCCCGCATTAGGGGGGAGAACGCAGTCTCCTGGGACAATGAAACAGCAGATGCAAAAGCAAAGCGCACAGCATACTTTCCAGGTATAGCAGACTTCGATACCCCATCAAGCACACATATTCGTGTGCGCAATATTATCATTAGGGAAGGCTATAACACCTTACCAGCCACACAGATAATGGAGTTTCAAGAAAGTGCTCCTACAGAAGAAAAGTATCTATGGGTAGGAAGGGGGTGTTCAATATCCCCCGCGGATGCTCTGTGGGGTCAAGAAAGCACAAGCAAACTATTACTCCCAAAAGTGTTACTAGAGCGTCCCACACACATGGGTAAAGAAGTACTTGCTGCTCACACTGGGAAAGATTGGTTCTGTCCGAACATGACTGAGCATATATCTGCATTTATGGAAAACTGTGTCACCTGAAAGTCATTCAGTGCAGAACGTACTTTATGTGTAGTGAGAGGAGCCATACACAGGCCAATTGGGCCCTTCCAACATCTCCACAGCGACTATGTTGATATGATCCAGGTGTGCCAGGGCTTCTGCTACATGAAAGTGGTTGTGTGCCCATTAAACTGGTGGATCTAAGCGTGTCCTCGTTCACACCTGATGCCCTCGGGGCCATGCAATTCCTTGTTAAAGAGGTGTTCCCAAGATGGGGTGTGTGTGAAGTCCTGCGTCAGACAATGGGCCTCATTTCGTGAATGATACTTTTAAGCAAATTACAACCCTACTGGGGACACAGCACAAATTCTCCTGTGCTTATCACCTGCAAGAGAACAGGGTATGGAGAGCACCTCAATGGTCTGCTCAAAGAAAAGATAGTAGAAAATAAAAGTGACTTTGAAAATGGCTTCACTGTTTGCCCTTAGCTCTATTCGCGTTACGCAATCAGCCCGGGTGGGACCATCACTTAACGCCCCATGAGGTACTGACAGGACGGCGCATGTGATGACCCTTGGCCCCTCCCTTTAGAGCATTGACAGATGCAAATGCAACCTCTGACATTTTTGGTAATAAGATGTATTAATATGTGGCTTCTTTGATGGCTAGAGCGTCTTTTATTTCTCGTCAACTGCAGGTGCAGGGGGAGAGGTCGAAGAACATTGATGAATATATCATTCCAGCCACAAGTGAAAAACTCCTCAAGCGCCCACTACTTTTTACGGGGGACACAGTCTTCCTCCAGCACTTCATGGGACTCTTGTTCAAGACCACGTTTGAGGGCCCCTATACTGTAGAACAAGCAACAGAGCATGCAGTAAACCTGCACAGGAAAAAGCATGGAACTACATTGGAGATGTTAAGCCCTGCTTAGGTAAGACCTCTTCCCATCTAAGAGATTACACTTTGATGTAAGGAGAAGACAAAGACAAAGAGGAAGAGCAAGAACAACGCATGACATGATCGAAAGTGAGAGAGGTAGGTAGAGACGTTACTGATACTTAGAATAGGCACAATATTCCTCTTTTGCTTGCAATAGCTATTTGTTGATAAAGTAAGGACATTTCAAGCTACATGGTCCTCAGTAGAGGTAATCCATTCCAGGAGTGTTTCATACAGTTTGTTATATGGACAGAACATGAGAGAATGATACCACCACAATTGTTCTTTCAGGCCTTCCTGTTATATATTGGCCACAACTAACTCATGGAAACCCATCTGTCATCACTCTGCTTGGGGATTCGAGAATCCGTATAGTGTGGGAGGGATTTTTCCTTGGAGCACTTGTCCAATATTACAGGCATAGAGCTTAATTTAACATAAAACATAATAACGCATTTCTCAGGCTATTCAGCTGGGTTGCACAAGCCCTCGGATCAACACAAAGGAGCACCCAAGTATATAAACAGGAGAGTTGCAATTCGTAATATTGTGATAACATGTTGTGTCCTTTGCTGTCTCTACCACTTTAGACTCCTTATTCTACAAAGAATGTTGTCACAAATGCACAAGCTTTGAACATTACTAACATAACCCCAATCCATGTTGCTACGGAAGCCATGTCTGGGCAGGAAATAGCATTGCTAAAAAAGTAAAAAAGAGCTAGACGCAGTGCAGGATTAGACTTTAATCCGGTACATTCCTATATAACTGAGTTGGCCTGTGCATCAAAAAACACTGGTATAGCCACATGGCCAAAGTGGGGAAGCAAAAGACAAAAGAGAGCTGTTATGTTTTGTCTCTGATCCCCTGTGCCATGAGTGCATCCAGAACATTTGTAGCAACTGAAATTCCAGTGGCAAGAGCACAATGCCTCATGCATATATCGCTATGCACCACAATAGGACGATTTCAAGGAAGCGTGCCACTCTAAGGTGGATGTCCAAGAAGATGTCTCTCTTTGAAGATGACTACATAAAGACCCAGTAAATGTTAGACGATTACTGGAACACAGATAAAAGAATAGAGTATTTAGTAGAGGGTTCGTGCAAAGGGGAGGTGCAGATAGTAACATAGAAGGAGTTAGAGTGTCTCAAGACAGGACCTACAGAAATAGGAGGAAAGCCAGGATGTTGTGAAAGACCAAAGATGCTAGTGTATGAACAGGTATACACAACAGAAGGATGGAAAGAAGGAGCGGTGGGGAGCACACCACATGCTCTCCTAATAGTTCCAGTGGAAGTAGTACAGCAAGAACATTACAAGTGCCTTAAAGAATGGGATGCAAGTGCAAACATTCTCACATGGGTAGAAAACAAAGCAAGGCCCATGCCCATAATACTGCTCAAGGGAGCAGCTTTATGTTTCCAGAATGATGGCGAAGTAGAGGTTGATGACAATGAAGGATGCCAGCAGATTTTTAGAATACAAAGCATATTGGTCGGAACAGCAGTGCTCATAGATCACCACTGGGATAGCAGATCGAAGGCATACCTACAACTGCCACCTAACCGGGGAGGAATACGTTTACTCATACATCTGAACACTCCAGCATTGGTAGTGCCCCAGAAGGACATGTAAGTTGAAGGGTTCCTTAACATGGATGCCAATGATATAAAGAAGGTCTGTAGGATTGACCAGAGTGAAGAGGGGAAACTATGCCACATTATATATGGAAAAGGCACTGGATGTGATATCACCAGAGCACAGGCTGTTCAGCAGTATTGATATGTTCTTTCCATCCATTGTCCCAGCCACACAAACAAACACAAATGACAAGTGGCTCCAGATTATGATGTGGTAACTGATGCAGATAATAAACTCAACCATGAATGGGTTCAACACCATCAAGGGGGAGCTGAGAGCAGTTAGGCTGATGGCCCTCTAGAACAGATATGTTCTGGATCTCCTCACAGTCATGGAGGGAGGCATTTGGGCCAAGATTGGGTGGTCTTGCTGTACATTTGTTACTGACAATGACGAAGGCAATGGGATATTGACAGAGGCCATCACCTTGCTCTCTGAATTTCACACGAAGATGGAGGCAGAAACAAAAAACATTGGAAAGGATGAAGGTTGACTGTTTTACATATCGTCATGGATACCAACATGGATGGCCAAATGACTGAAAGTACTGGTAGCAGCCTTGATACTAGTGTTGGTGACAGTTTATGTCATCATGATAATACTTAGGCAGTGTTGAAAGACAACTGAGAAGACTTTAGTGATGAAAGTGCTAATGGATGTACAGACTGAAGAAGGTGAAGAACCAAAGATAAATAATGCACTGAAAACACAACTGACGCAGTGTCCCCTGTTCCTGAAAGGAACAATGTTTCAGTATCCCTACAATAGGCATGACTATTGGGGAAAATGGGTTTGGAGCAACCTTGATGGGGTCTGCAGCAATGTGACATGGAGCTTAGATGGCCATGCAAAATACTATGGATATCTTGGAGGGATAACAAATGTCTGGCTCCCAAAACTACAGATGAACCAAGAGAATGATATGGATAGAGTTGTCGACAGGTCAAGCAGAGGGGGGATTGTATATGGGGGGCCATTATAACTCTCATGCCCCACACACAATTCTCAGCACGAAGGCAGAGAAACAACAGATGTGCCTCACTTCTAGGCCCATCACCAGAAACTTCGATGTATCGCAGGTGTGAGAAGCGCTATTCACTCAGACAACTGTTCAGACCATACCCAATCGATGATTTGGATGATATGGAAATGAGATCGATCGAGCAATTCGACTGACTGCAAAGCCAGAAATCAATGACATCATTAATGACATCACGACGTAGTCACATTATACATGAGACACATATTAATCCATTAATGAAGTTACAAAATGCATGAAGCACATGTTTATGACCCATGTAGTTAAGAGGACAGATACATGTATCATTTTCCCAAAGTGGAAACCGATCGCCACAGCTAGAGATGAGCAGAAACAAGGCACTTAGGCCAGGGCAAGTGGAGATGGAAAAGTTACAGTTACCAAGACAATAAGCCACCTGTGGAAAATCAGGCTAAAATTCTCATAATTACAGGCGAGAGGGCTACATTTTCTGGTCTCAGCACACGTGACCCAGCTGAGCAGGACAATGACCATTCAAACAAGGTAGACAAGGATAGCTGTTCCCAGTGAACCAACGGAGAAGAAGATGCAAGTGTTGCATGTGGATATTCAACTGAATGCACACTCACAGGCTTAGGTGAAAAGAGAATGGCAACATTAGGGAACGCCTCACACATCCATGCTCATTCCCATTGCCCTGAAAGGGTACACTCAGTCTGGTAACTGCCCAGGGTCACAGGGATGGGAGAACACACTCTGACCAATCCAGGTTCACCTTTCACATGGGAATAATTTGTTGCAAGGGCCAATGGTCTCTCTGCAACCCTGCAACATTGTAGACTGATACTAGTAGGAGTAGTCTTAGGAGGGACTGCTAGACATGGCTATCCAACTGTAGGACTAACATATATATTCTCTATTTGTAAACTGCTCAAATTGACCAATGTAATTGGCTAATAGGTTTTTTGGGTTAGAACTTGAATTTGTGACATCACACTGGGATACAACCGGGTGACAGACGTGTAGAAGATGCAATCTCTCTCTGGTGAATATATGTTTTTCTGGTGTGATCCCTGTTGTTTCGAGTTTGGCTAATAAAATACCAAAACTTTGACCCATGGCTGAGTCTCCCGTTCTTGTGGTTGGGAGTCGTTGATGGGTCCTAGTGTTCTCTGCTAATCATTGGGGTGATTGCTAGAGAGTCCCGGTCATGCTATACAGGATTTCTTATGGTTATTTTCCCTCTCAACTGGTGTTTTACTGGAGGGGACATCACAGATGACAGCACATGATAGCTCAGCCTGACTTTCCCTATCTGGTCTGGTGTTGGGTTGATTGAATTTAATAAGGGAGAAATATTGTGCCACATAGCCAATCTTGCCACAGGAGTAACCAGGTTTGATCTTAAGACTCAAGAATGTTGGTTGCCCTCCTTTGATAAGTTTTCGATTTTAAGACATGGACCCTAGTTCTGCATTTTAACTGGGAATCTACTTGGGCAAGGAGGATGTTTACAGTTTCTACTGGGGAACCACACCTTGGGTTCTTTTCTTACACATAGGAAGACTTCTCCTCTATTTCTCCCAGCTCAAGGATGTTATCACTCCCAAAAGAATTTGGTGATTTTACCATACTAGTTTCCCAGGGTTCTATTAGGTGGTATTGTAAAACTTCATCTTTTTTTTTTCTTTTTTGAACCCATGTATAGATACATTTCTATCTGAAGTATCTGGTAAAACATTTTAGACAGATTTTACACAAGATCTCTCTACTGTTGGCTTTCAAAGATAGATGAAAGTCAACATTATATTACTCTGTCCCAGTCCTATATCAGGCTCATTAGCAGATCTTCCTAGGTCTGGTAATTTATTGTGGTGTGTCTCTAAGGTGTAAATATTCTCCCCCATCCGATTTACCAGAAAGTATTTTAAAGAGTATTTCTGCTCTTCCCGAAAAAGGGCCTGACAACTTGATAAAAAGGGGTATCAACCTCAAAGCTGGTATCTCTGAGTTTGGAGACTCTCGTTCCTCATTTTCCTGTGTCAGCATAAGTTCCTCCTATAGGTTATTGGGACAGGACCCCATAACATGACCCCAATACCTGCAAACTAGGCAATGTTCCATATCAGAGGATTCTAACTCCTCTGTGAAAGCAGTGGAAAATATAGAGTGATATTTTACTTTCCTGCTTCCTTAAAAACTCAGATGTTACGTGGCCCTGCAGAATCCCTTACTCTATGTGTGTCATTACAGAGAGGGCTTCTAGTGAGAGAATAGTTAACTCAGATGGTACTATATTTGAGTCCCCTAGAATACGTTTTTCCAGGACTGGTATATCTTTCTTTTCCATTAGGTGGTGAGAACATGTTTTTAGGGCGTTGTCCTCCCCAGTGAATGGCACCCATGGTCTTTCAAATTCTAGGCTTCCCAATGTTTTGCCCTTATTGACCATTATACTCTTTGAGCTTGGTCCACTACTCTCACACCTGATTGGATCTTATTTTGGGCGTGTCACTGAGAGATGTTTCTGGGGAAGACGATTAATGTTCTTTAATCTCAAGAGGGCAATAGTCTGAAGGGAATCTTAACTCTTTCACTGAAGGATCTTTCTACTCTAAAGAAATGAGCTGGTAGTCAGGTGGTACCCTTATTTTGAAAAAGGATGCTATTTCTAATGTCCTATCCCTCGTAGGGTGAGATAACTGTTCCCCTTCTTCCCTGAAAAGGTCAGGCTGGTCACTCTGGGAGAGGACAAGTGCCTTTGGGATTTTCATGGTCTTCATGGATAGGGGATCCTATAGGCTCTCATAGACAAAACAGATGATAAGTGTTTCCCTCCACTATTTTTCTCATGTGACGAAGGGCTTGTGGGGTTAGAAGATGGAAGATGACTCCCATCACAAAGTTGGAATACTTTAGGGAGGTTGGCTCTTCTTCTCTAGGGAAAATTACCTGTTGGTGGAGAAGAGATATGATTTGTTTTCATGGGGTCTAAGCTTGTCAGTGGACTCAGTTTTAAAGGAGGGTGTTCTCTAATCTGGTGGGGTCCCCAACTTTAATAATTTGAGATGCATCCTACTCCTGACCCATATGTGGGACAGGCATGGTATCAAGAGAGACAGAGAAAAAGATATGTTTTCAAAACAATTATTTCTAAAGGTTCCTGGGCTGGTGGAATGCCTAACTGGCCCTAAAACTAAAGGGATGGTTCCCTTAACTGATGTTTCTAAGGGCCGTCGAAGTCTAGAAGTCCAAAATAGAAATGTGTCTGTGTCTAAACCTTTGCTTGCCCTCACTCTTTGACAAACATGTGTTAGGAAGTCTTTCAAAAAGCAAAACATGGTGGTTCAACAAAAATAGGAAACCAGGATTGGTTTCAGGTGGTCCTCTCACCAAATGTAGGTTGATCAGCTTTAAAAGGATGAGTTCAATCAAAAAGGCACTGTTCATATGACCCTCTTTATATTTCCAACAATGTCAATGTCTTTAATGCCTTGGGGTTCCCTTCTCCAAGGTTCAGTTCCTTTAGTAACACAAAATAATCAAGATTCCAGTCTTACAGGTCTCCAAGGGCTTCCTACCCCAAACCTAGACCTCTCAGGGTTCATTTCACCAAGGTCAGGCCTCTCTCAAGTTCAAACACAAAATACTTCTCGGGCCTCTCAGAGTTCCCTTCGAAAAGCTCAGGCCCCTCTTAAGCTAAAAGTAAAACACGAGTTAAGTTTGTCAGGATGTACCTTTTTCTTCATAGAAAGTTCTTTCAAAAGGTGAGCATCAGAGACTTTCAAAAACACAAGGTTTTTTGCTCCTATTAAGTGCGACCAATCTCTTTATTTCCTACTCTTAACTTTTTACTTCGGTGCTGGACTGCCCCTGGGCGGACAAAGACTGATATGCAGGGACATTTCTTCTCTGTGAAAGGGACAGTGAACTAAAGACTTGGTAGAGTCTCTCCCAGGGGTTATTTACCTACCCAAGAACAGGTCATTGAGCTGTGTTTGTGCTGGTAGAGAGATTCCCAGACCCCCCTACCTTTCAATAAAGTAACTTTGGGTCTCACCCTAAATTGCCAGGGCGATCCAGAGGTGGATCCCTTGCTCACTGTTCCTAGAGAGGCACAGCTTCACCTGACTGATGTGTGGGGTGTATTGACCCACTCTGCTATGCTATGCGGCATCACCCTGCCAGTTATGGTGAAAGAAAGAGCAACAATGGAGGAAAAACCCTTGTGCGTGCCAAATACCACTAAAAACCTACAAAAAACATGTGCTTCAGCACACAAAAAAGAGGGATGCACAACCTACCACCCATGATGTATGTGTGAGGAAATAGAGTACACCCTGCAGAAAAGGTGCCAGTGGGCTCCATGACCAACAAACAGAGTGCAGAGAGAGAAGCAGCACTTTGCAAGTGAAACCCCAAAATGTGCTTACACATGACATTTGATTTGTTGCTAAAAACTCCTAAATGTCGATACACAACACTTCTCCACATTCAGAATCTTGCCTGGTGCTTAAATGCATGTATCAAATGAAGAATTGTGAAACATAAAAAGTCTTAAAACTGACAGCATCTATGCCAAAATCTGGGTGCAGTACCCGGGGCTACCAGAATGACAGCTGTCAGAGGAGTACTGAGGAAACTTTAAAATGACCTAAAATTAAAAAGTCTGCTGGATTAGCTGACATAAAAAGGGTTGTTGCCAAAAAGGAAAACAGATTTTAGTTGTATATATTCCACAGATTTTAAGGACAAGAAAGAAATGTATTTATGTTTGATGTAACACATTTGGTTTTTACTGGGTTTAAAAAGTTAATTAGCCTGGCTGAAGCTTCAAGAACTGGAAAAGCAGTGTTTTACTTCCTTTAAGCAGAAACTCACTGGGAGGTGCTAATTGCTGGTTAGCTCAGGACTGAACAATGGACATCCTCCAACCCAGGATATTGAAGGTGTGAAAGGTCGTAAAACTGCTGCAGCACAGGAAACTCCTGGCTGACAGAATAAAATTCCAAAGGAGGGGGCTACCACATGCTTCAAGGAGTGACAAATACTGACCATTTGGTGTTATTAGGATATGTAATGGACATTTTTAGAAGGTGTATAACTTATTATCAGAAGGGGTTAAAAATCTGAAAATGCCAGATTAATTAACCTAATTTTTAGCACTATCTTTGAAAACTTAGTACAACCATGTAGCTTATTCTGAACAGGAATGGCATTAAATGTGGGTTTATGGGGACTGAATTCCTGCTAGAATGGTGAAACTTTATACACACATTCCCAGGGTAAACGTGCATATTTGTGGACATTTACAGAAATATTGGAACATGTTCTCCTTACAAAATGGACAACATTCTGCAGAAAGTCGAAACAAAGTCTCATAGCTGTGTAATTTTGATGAGCACATACTCCATAAAATATGCAATCTGTGTATGTGATTTTTATAGAGGTTGCACGTGTAAATATGTATTTTGCCAGAATTAGACTTTGTGTTCCAGTGGCTAGGGGTGGATTCTCAGCATCATAAAATGATACCATAAAGATGACACTCTGTTTCTCTCCTCCTATCAAGGCAGAGAGTAGACTCTCACCCAATCACCTTTCACAGGGGCAGGCTTAGCTAAACCGGCCCACACACCCCCTTTGTGATGATTTAGAGGATAAATAGAGACAGCCTACAACACATAGGAACTCACTGATCCAGCCACTTTCCTGATTCCGGCGAAGCACTCTGATCCAGCATCCTACAACCTGCTTTAATATTCTTCCAGGTCCAGATGCCAAGACTCTTGCCAGAAATAGAGACTATTGATTTCAGCAAGGCCAAATTCTCAGATTTATTCTCTCTCCCCAGTAAAGTGCTGGGTGGTGTGAGAAGGCCTTTTGAATCAGTATCCTGAAATGATCTTGCTTGCCACCACTAGGCTTGCCTGAGGAACTCGCCATCTAGTTGATTCAAATACCCACAGTCTAGGGCAGATCCTGTGCCAATCTGGCGACCGGCCTAGCTGTTCCAGTACTGTGCCTAATGTGCTGTTGTTCCTAGACCAGACCCAATCATATGACCAGAGCTGACGGTCCCATTTAGAAACTTATCCTGTCAGAACAGTGTGATTCTCCCGTTATCACGAATATCGCGCACAGGAAAGTTTGCCACAATTTTAAAAATCTGAAAGGTTTACACATGTGAAATAGCTCTAAACTGCTTCCAACTTGGATGTTTAAATTTCAAATGTTTTTTTTTTACGAAATCATTGCTTGTGATTGTGTGCAACTGTTCAAAGTGGCTCCCATAAGAATGTATAACAAATTTAGTATTTTAGACCACATTTGGTGTTTTTGCCCAGTCAATTTTAAAGACAATTGTTAAAGCTGTGCTGGCAGCTGAAAAGTCAATTCCGTTTTTCTCTTGTGTTTTATGGGGGGAAGGGGGGACTGATATTCTGTTTGATTTGTGCTATTCCTGATTATCTGTTCTCTCCCCTATCTCTTTACATTGCCTATTTAATACACTATTCCTAGTGTATTAAAGATATTCTTCAGTGTTCTGTCACCCCATTGGTGATTGTTGTTTATCTGTTAAAACATATTGTGATTCAATTTTAAATACATAAATAAATATTTACCTTTGCAAACTAATTCCTGGTTCAGTGTGACATGGGGGTGGGGGGGTCTCAGGAGAAGGGTGTAATATGAGTGGTATATCGTTCAGAATATTGAACTTATAGACAAAAACAAATAAGGATTCAAGTTGTGCACTACATGCTGGGCTTTGACTTGGGTGTGTGCCGGATTGAAATCACTTACAGCTTGGGGGTTTACAGATGATGACCAACAAGGCTGAAACACATGTATGGGGTTGCTCTTGGTACTCTTGTTCAGAGGAGAATTACCTAGTTTTTCGGTGCTAGACTGCCCCAGGGCAGGACACAGACTGATATGAAGGGACATTTCTTCTCTGTGAAAGGGACCGTGAGCTAAAGACTTGGTAGAGTCTCTCCCAAGGGTTATTCACCCAAGAACAGGTAATTGGGCTTTGTTTATGCTGGTAGAGAGATTCCCAGCCCCCCCCCCTTGTTTTTCTGGATTTGTAACCTATGTGATGTACGCCACTTGTGACACTGTTTACCTATATAACCAATTGCTTATGATGTTCTTGTTAGAGTGCTTCATGGAAGCAGAGTTCTTTGCTGGCATGTTCTTGTATTTTTGCGAGAATAAAACTTGCTCTCCTTGCAAGAGGTGTGCTGGGCCTTGTGCCCTAGTGAGCTTAATTTTTTCTATTGTGAGCATTGAGGGGCTACTCTACAATGTGACAGTATATTATTACAATTGTGGCAAGGTAATGTACCCTTCATTTCTGATAAGACTTTTGATTCACTTGAAACATGTTGATTGGCTTTTGAGATAAGCAAACATTGGTAAATGTGTATATGAAATATCTAAAGCTGGATCCAAGTCCAATAGATTCCAATTGTTCTTAACTGTGGTACAAATTTCTTTACATTGTTGTGAGAATGTGTTAATATCCAACAATGATGGAGATGTCTTGAATCCCTGGGTTGATAACAGGTTCAGACATATTACATATTTAACCTTATCCAAATAGTTTTTGTTAGTCCAAATACTTATATTTCCTATTCAGAAATGTATCTTTCAATTCCCTGTGTTCATCTGCCATTTCTGTTTCATCTGAGATAATTCTTTTGTATCGTGTTAACTGACAATACGAGATTCGCTTGATCAGACTTGGTGGATGGAATCTCATGGCCAATAAGAGAATATTACAATCAATCGGTTTAGTGTAGAAGGTAGTCCCTAATGTCAAAGATTTAAAATATATCTAGACATCTAAATAGTGTAACTCACTATTGATATACTCTTTAATAAACTTAATTTGCATTTGTATTTGTATTTAGTTTATTTATAAAGCGCGGCCAGGCCCAGGGGCATACGGGCGCATAGTCTTTAGTACAAGTTACAGGTAATCAAGTTACAGTTGCATATGATTGGCATACATTACAATGGTTGCTGTTACAGATTGTTAATATTGGCTGCAGGTACATACATCCATCTATGCATTTTACATAAAGTTAACATATATTGGGCAGTGAAGGAACAAGTAGTAGTATGTTATATAATATGCTGATATATTAATTACAATATGTACAATGGGTAGGCAGTGAGTCTGGGCTCTAGGGTGTTATGCTGTCATTGTGCCCAAGTCATGAAGCCAACACTTGGTATTGCGTTTGAATAGGTTGAAGGATGGTTCTGACCTGAGGAGAGCAGGGAGTGTGTTCCATAACTTAGAAGCTTGTACCGGGAAGCTAGTCCCTCCCGTGTTCTGGAGTTTGAATCTTGGTATGGACATAGTGTTTGCTTGCGCTGTTCTATGAGGTCTTGAAGATGTGTGTGGAGTGAGTTGGTTAGAGATGTAGGTAGGTGCAAGGTTAGCCCTAGCTTTGTGCGCTAGGGCAAGGGTTTTGAGGGATATTCTGTGCTCTATAGGGAGCCAGTGCAGATTACGTCTGGTCTCAGAAATAGTGATTTCTTGGGGATGTTGAGGGCTGCCCTGATGGCATTGTTTTGGATTACTTGTAGTTTGTGGATATTTTTGTGGCTAGTACCTAAGTAGAGGGTGCTGCAGTAGTCTACTTTGGACTAACGTTCTGGCGAGTGTGATGCAGTTGGGTGTGGAGATAAATGGCCTACATGCAGTGATAAGTTTGCAAGTGTACGCGGCTGATGATGCTACTGCATTAGTTAGTTTGGTAAAGGATAAGGTGGCATTGAGGTAGATACCAAGGGCTTTAGTATTGTTTGACACCGTGATGGGGTTACCATCTATGATGAATGATTTGAAGTCAGAGTTTAGTTTTTTTAGTTTGGCATGACTACCAAGGATGAGCAACTCCGTTTTTTCGTCATTGAGACAAAGTCTATGGTGTGCCATCCACGCTTGTATTATTGATTTTGTTAAGGGTTTTGCTGTCGGTTGCATAGTCATCCAGAGATAGGAATGAGTATCTGGGTGTCATCCGCATAGTTGGTGTACGCGACACCCAGATAGTCAAGGATATCAAAGAGGGGCTTCGTGAATACATTGTATAGCGTTGGGGACACACAAGAGCCTTGCAGGACCCCACAGGGTACCAATGAAGGTTCGGCCGTGTCAGTGGACGAGAAGATCCTCATAGTTCTGTTCGCCAAGAAGGTGCTGATCCAGGCAGTGGCTGCATCGGAGAAGTGTGCTGCCGATTTCAGATGATGGCAGAGTGTTTGGTGGTTGACCAAATCAAAAGCTGCTGACAGGTCAAGCAATAAGAGGAGTGCTAGTTTGCCATTGTCTTTTAAGATTTAGATCTGGGTAGTGAGATCTATTAAGGCGGTTTCCGTGTCGTGTCTAGGTCGGAAGCCAGATTGCCTTAGTCCCAGGAGATTGTTTGTTTCAAGATAAGCCTGTATTTGCAGGTAGGCTGCTCTATCTAGTATTTTTAATAAGAAGGGTACAGATGTTATCGGCCTGTAATTGGCAGGGTTGGCTGGGTCAAGAGTTGTTTTTTTGATTAGTGGGATGACCCACACGTCTTTTAAGTTGTCTGGCACTACTCCTGTTTTGAAGGAGGCATTGATAAAGTTGGTGATAAATGGTGCCAGGTCGTGTGCTACTGCTTTGATAATCGGAGCAGGGCAGGTGTCACCTTGGCAGTTAGATGGTTTGAGTTTCCTAATGATGTTTTCTACTTCTCAAATTGAGAGAGGTGAGAAACTAAAAGGTTTGCACGTTGGCTCAGAGGTAGGTAATTTGTTGGGGAATTGTTTGTACTCAGGGTGAGATAGTAATGGGGCTCTTTTTGCATTAATTTTAGTTTGTAATCGGGCTATTTTATCTAATAGTGCTTTCTGAATGTTACTGCACCATACTGCATCTGTGACGCATTTATCAATGGGGGCAAAAGGGGATTCTAATTCTTTTAGAATATTGAACAATTCTTTTGTGTTAGATTCCGCATGAACAATCCTTTTGTTATACGTGTCTTTTTTAGCGAGTATGATGGCCTCTTTGTAGCTAGAGGTTGCTAGAGTAAGCTCATTTTTATTGTTTACTGGGGGGAACTTTTTCCAATGTGCTTCTGCAGTTCTCTTAGTTTTCCGTAATTCTCTAAGATGTGGCGTGAACCAGGTATTCAGGTGGCGTTGTGGTTTGGATTTCCGTAATTTTAGGGGGGCGATGGTGTCCAAGGTTTTAAGTATTGCCTGGTTGTAAATGTCCACTAGGACTGTGGGATCACAGGTGGCAGAGTTGTTAAGAAGATGGAGAAGTAGTGGTAAGAGTTTATCCGGTGTAATGTCTTTCTTATTTCTAGTCCGAGTCACTGGAGCGATGATAGGAGCTGGGTGTTGTGTGTTAGCTTTAATAGCGAAGGTTATTTTGTGATGATCCAACCAGATACATGGATTATTGGATGGGAGATCGATAGGGCAGTTGAGGCTAGTAAACCAGTCCAGTGTCCTGCCTTTGATATGTGTAGGCTCGTGTATAATGTGGGTGTGACCCAGGTCAGATAGGGTGTTGGCTAGGTCACGGGCATTATTGTTAGTGTGGTCTTTAAAACCGAGATTGAAATCCCCAAGTAGGATAGTTTGTGAGTTAGGTTTAGTATCAGTGGATACAAGGGATACAATATCCTCTATGAAGGAGAAAATGGGTCCTGGTGGTCGGTAATTAAGGTGCACTGTTGCTGTGTGGTTAGGTGATAGTGGCAGTTTGAGGGACAGGGATTCAGCAGAAGGGATTTGAACATCCTGAATGACTCTAATGTCATACGTGTTTCTGAAGATGAGGGCGAGTCCTCCTCCCTTCACCTGGTTGGTGTTTCTATCGCATCTAATGATGGAATAGTCATTTGGTATAGCTAGGGCCAAGGATGGGCCAGAGGCTGCATTGAGCCAAGTTTCTGTAACTGCAAGGAGATCGAGCTTCTCATGCGTTATGAAGTCAGCAATGTCCAATGCGTGGGCGGGGAGGGACCTAGCATTCACCCAGGCTGCTTTGATGAAGGTGTCTTTAGGAGTGTTTTTTTGTGATGGTGAAGATAGGACATGCAAGGTGGTAAGGGCTGGCATGCTATCTAAATCAGTGCTGAGGTTAGCTGGATTATTTTCTCTGCTCTGAAGTTTGTTGCTCTTATGAGTGTGTGGTTGAATGTTTTTAGTCCTCAATCGGGATCGTAATCTAGAGTTTGTACTTAAGATGCTAGGGTAGTGAGAGCATGATACGGATGGGGCAAAGTTGTTAGATGGAGGTGAACTGTTATAGAACTTCAGGTATGGGTGCTGTTTAAATAGGGTGGTTCTAGAATTTATTCTGAAGTTTCTGTTGGTGATTTCGCAAGGTTGATTGGGTGTTGGTCTGGTAGTAAAGTGGCGTATCCAGAGTGCTGGATCATATAAGTAGGAGTTGGCAGTGGCCATAGTACTAGTCCAAAAGGTGTAGGAGATAGGTACCTTAAGTGTGCTGGAATATGTGTATTGGTTAGTATGTAGGTGAGGCAGACATGTCCAACGTTTGGTGTAAATGTGCAATAGGTGGATGAGAGTGGTCAGGCACCAATGCATAGTGGGAGTAAACTATGCCCGTGGGTAGGGATAGAGAACTCAGAGTGTGTAGTGCTAAACAAGTGCGCTTAATATGAGATGCAATGTCAACGGCTGTAGTCACTAAATTTCATTAGGCTACTGCAGTGGCGGGCACAACTTTGATTGCTGGATTAGTCATTTAGTTGGGCAAGGGCAGAAGACAGCGCTCAGGTTCTGGCTGTGGGCAGATTTGACTAAATGCTAAAGCTGGAAGCATTGGGTGATATCGCAGTAGGTGATAACAATTGGCTAAGGGCAGTGACAGTACCTAGGTTCAGTTTAGCAGTAAATAGAACAAGTCGAGGCAGTACATGGTTCAAATTAGTGGCAGATAGTGCATGTCAAGAGCAGGTAGGCAAAGTGCAATTGTCAGCCTAGTTCACCTAAATGCAATGGGTGTCAGCTGACTAGGGCACACAGAGTAGTACATAGGTTTACATACATGTACATGCACCACTAAGATGCGATAGGCTAAGGCAAAGGACGCAAATAGAACAATTTACAATTTAACAAGCCAGACATGTTCAAGCAGTTGGGTTTAGGTCTAGGCAAATAGCATCATACCCCTGGTCAGAGTCGCATAGCTTGCAAACAAAGGTAGAGCAGGTTATGCATGGAAAAGTGAAGGCAGTTATGTATCAATTATTATACGGCATTGGTCTTGTGATAGGCTGAGTGATGCGCAGTGTGCACATATAATCAGAGCAGGACTAGAAAGTACTCTGATGTCAGAGATAGGAAGCGGACCACATAAGTACAATAGAGAGGTACATTTATGCAGATGGCCAGGCGTCGTCACGGCTGGCCGTAAGGAGTCACCACGTTTAACTTGGGCACATATTTAGTTTATAAGGCTAGTGTGCCATGATTAGTAGGTAGTGATAGGAACAGTTTGGATGCCGTGGTCCAGGAGAGAAATGTAAGCGTTAATACGGCGTATGGTGTTTAGCAATTGGTCGCTTGTACTGCGGATCCCGTGTACAGGGAGACAGACGTGAGCAAGTTCTCAGCGGGCATAGCACTCGGAGCGGGGAGTATCAGTCTCGGCGGTGGAGGGCATATGGAGCTGGCTACGCTGTAACATAGATATATATCAGGAGCGCGGCAACAGTATAAAAGGATGAAGATCTCACCTTGCTTTAGAGAGGATAGGTGCGTGAACGGAGGGGAGCACTCGAGCACGTCCAGCTCGATCAGGCTCAGTCAGGAGGAGCTTTTATTCGTTGCCTTCATGGGGGGCCAGCTTACGTCTGCCGGTGCCTCCCAATAGGCTATGAAGCCAGAGTCAGCCAATCAGGGGGACCCAAGGCCTCAATAGGGTTGCAGGCAGACCACAAATGCGTCGGCGGCCATCTTAGAATAGCAAAAACATGCGAGGATGGATATTGTTAATATATACAAAAAATGCTTCTAAATCATTAATTCTACAACTCCAAATACAAAAGATGTCTTTGATGAACCGGTTCTAAACTTGTAAACAATCCTTCCAATTTGGTTCACTGTGATTTGACAGAAAACATTGTTTTCGGTTGTTTTTTTACTGAAATAATTCCATCGAAAAAATCACCAATTTCTTTTTTTTATTTGGGTGCCCTCCTCCAGCTCATCTGTTTCCCTATGTTTTAACCCCACCCCAAACACCCCCACAACCGTTTAACCCCTTCCCCCATATATTTTTTCACATTCAGTGCTTTGTCAATGAATTTGTTTCGGTTAAACAATCCACTGAAAAACAATGTTCGTTAAAATCACTAGACACCTCCATTTCTCATGCTGTAGTATGTAGTGGTGTTCAAAATGAAACATAAAAGTATTTGCATATGGAAAAAAATCATCATCAAATCTGAAAAAGCTGTTTTGTAAAATCAGCTTCAGGAGGGTAAAATCAGTTTCAGGAGGGTAAGTACAAATACTTCATTAGCTCCACTATCTCTAGATCTTAGTAACAACAGTTCTATTGCTTCAATACCCTCAACATAACAAATCATAGTATGTAAACTGACAGCATCAAAAGTTACTAAAATGTCATGTGTTATATGATCAAATTGTATACATCTTAATTTGTGAAAAAATGTCACCAGTGGTTCTGATATAAGTATCAATATTCTGAATGAAAGGTTGGACAATGCGGTCAACGTATATTGATAGAGGTTCTAAGAGACTATCTGTCATAGCAATGATAGTTCTGCCTGAGGAGTCTGTCAAATTGTAATTCATTTTTGGTAATGTGTAAAATGAATTATAGGGTACTGTTTAGTAAGAAATTGTTTGGTTTAAGAAGAAATGCACCAATTTTCAAAAGTTTCCTGACATGCGCTTTTATTTACTTCCTTAGCTTGATTTGTATGGTCAAAATCGATTCTCATTTAGGTATCTCTATCCTTGAGTTGTGATTGTATTTCAGTGAAATAATCATCAGTGTTTTGAAGAACAATAGCGCTGCAATTGTCTGCCTATTTAATTTTCATGAAATAATCTATACAGATCAATGTCTTCCTGAACCACGGTACTAGAATATTTAGGAACAAATGCTAGACCTTTTATAACACTGTGTGTTGAACTGAAGTCAAACATACTTTCTTGACAGATTGTTTCTTCTGACTTCTCCAAAATGGCCTTCTTGGTGCTAAAAATGTCACTTGTTTGTTGAATGGGTTCATCATTGGACCTCCTGAATCCTTCTAACAGTAGCCCAGTGTGTTTTCAATTCAATATATTCTGCTGATTTCAAAGCATTTTTTGTTTAAATCAATCAAACTCGCTAACAATATTGCCAATAAGTTGATTTCATTACTAGGCTCCTTTAGAATTAATCTTTTCCCCACATTTGCACAAATAATGCGACATTTCAAGGCATTTAATAGAACATTCTCAAATCACAAATGGGATGTACTTTTAAAAGCCCTGTAATGAGAGTCATCACCCTTCACCTTGTGAAACAGGCGAGAGGGGAGGCATAAATAATGCCAGGGTCATTTCTGACTCTGTCATGATTTTATTTTTATTTTTCATAGTCGCGGCTTAAACTGCAGCTGTCACACAGGAATGGAAATGCTTTTTTCTCCTCAGTCATTCCACAGAGATGGGCCCTTTAAGGACCCATCTCAATGAAATGCGCTTCTCGGCAACCAAGGGAGCCTGCCATACATTAGTGTTGGTAGCACGCTACTGCCCCCTGTGCATTGCAATGGGGCTGGACAGTGCTTCTTTGCACTATTGTGCACCTCCTCCTGAAATATTCAGGTCACCTTTGAGAATAAGGTGCCCAGGGCATTTCTGAAAGCATTAATAATAAAATAAACTGAGTGCCTTCTCTGTGCTGCTATTTGAGAATATGACCCATATACTTTGCTTTCAAAGCTGTGCATCACATGTTTATTGGAGTTTATCATTAACAAATAAATGTGCTGAACAATATTTGAGACCACCAGCCATGACTCAGACACATACAATATGATGGCTTATTGTTTTTCTCATGTCAAAGGGTTCAGGGTTGTATGAGGATCTGTCCTTTTAAGCATCATGTTACTAAAGAAGGCAGACGACCTGTAACATGGTCTTCCTCATACATTGAGTAGATTACTTAATGATTGTTTTTCCTTAAAATCTGAACCATCGGCCTTTTGCCTTGTGGGTTGATCTCTAGAGTAGCACAGACGTGGTTTACACAATTTCAGCAGTATTGGCCATTTTAAAGTGACATGCATGGAGAAAATAATGTTCATGGTATGATGTTTCACATATTGATAAAAATGTAATGATGCAGGCCTTATCACCAAACATAACTCAATCTGCATTTTACGGTTAAACGAATAGTTATCCTCTGATAGAATATATATTTTTTGAATGTATGCACATTGTTATCACTGTTTGCATGAGACATTTGACTAGGAATAATACACTTTGTTCTATTGAATTTAACATTATCCAGATAATACACAATTTTTAGTGAAATATATGCTATGTTCTTTCATTAACATGAAACACCAAACCCACCATATTGTTTAAATTGTAAAAGTTGTAGTGGGTAAAAGAGATTGGACTATGCACTGTGACTAAATTGCTTTCAGAGTGCCAACAACATCATGAAATCACATCCAACATTAAACCTTATTATCTGTAAGTTCCCCTTAGTAGCATTAATAATATGTGTGCTTTTGCAGTCTCGATTTACCAGCTTTTAAACGTTACTCTGTTTCTTCAAATGCCAGGATATAGCAAACGTTTAACATACCACGCACCACTTGCTTTACTCAAACCTGAAGGACAACTTCCCAATGATACAGATTGCAAGGTTCCCTTTAACCCACTCGTATCTGCTGCCACATTTCTAACTTTGCAAACTGCTTTTTCAGAGACGCGACTTGTATGGTAACAGAGTTTAAGATGGATATGTGCATCCACAGCCAAATCTTTCATGCACCCCTAATTCTTGGGCATAGACCCAATTCTATGCAGGCATTTGCTTACTGCCACAGATGGATCCGGCTGAGGTCAACCATGTATACACATGGAATCCATGAGCACCTGTTGAAATTTCAATAAATACCAGCACTCATTCCATATAGAAAAAAAGTTAATTCCCTCCCTTGCTCTCCCCTGCAATACTAATCATAAGATAAAAGAAAAGAGACACTGGCCATTCCATCTCCAGACATAAACATCCATACTTGTGCTGGTGTGACCAACACTTTCTGGACTTGGTTGGGGTCCTCCTGCTTCACTCGCTGATATTGAAGATCTTGGCAAGTGAGGTGAGACCTCTTCTCCGCCGTACGTCAAGTGTCCATCTGTGCACTGTGCTCCCTTTCCCAAAACAGAGCAGCCATAGGAGTAAGCAAGTTCTTGGTGATTCCAACTTTAGGCCAGCCCACCTGGACTCTCCATTGACCATCCTTGAGTCATTCTATGTAACTACCACCCACCATATTCAATGTTCCTAACCAACTTTCACCAAAGCCGTCCTATTGGACAGGTGATTTAAGCTAAGAGCATCACCTCATTGGTCCTCTTTGGATGTGTCAGTGTCATTGCCACTTCTCCTGCTGCATATTTCTTCTAGCCTGACATGAAAAGCAAAAATTACTTTGCACTCTCACACCCTCTCCCCATCATAGATCTTCCCTTCATATCCACTTCCCACCTATCTGCATATCATGCTCCTACCTATATGACTGATCTACATAAATGTATTCTTTCTTCCTCTACCATCTGTCTCTCCTTATCCTACTACTCCTCCATTTCATCCCACTGTCTATCCCTATCCTCCTTTTATTCTTGAAGAGCATATTAGTAATTGCTCTAACACTCAACTCACTCAAATCGCATCTGTCACACTAATTTCTCTTGCATGTCTCGATGTTTTCTCTCCCCATTTTCTTGCTCTCCACGTGAATTTACTCTGGGCCTCTTGAATGACCAATCCCTTAGAAATAAAATATGATTGTTTGTCTGGCCACCTTGACTCCCAAACCCCTAAACACTTTGTGATGGTCATAGCTGAAATCTGGATTGCTACTCTTATCGCCACAACTCTGACTGCCATGTGCAATGAATATTCGTAGTATGGGCACATCTGCAGCCACTCTTCAACCTTCTGAATTATTTCCCTCTCCTGCAAATTCATACATAGCAAATATCTTGCTCTCACCCCAAATCTCACCATGCTGCGCCTCCACTTGCCCACTTGGACAACATTTCTTAAAATACCTCAAACTCCTAATTGAAATATTCCCAACTGATTAACTACAGTCATTAGAGGTTACCTATACAATTTTTAACAATAAGGAATCCCTCTATTGAGAATGTACAAAGACAAATAATTTGTTTGATGGATGTTTTCGAGCTAAGAAGGGTTTGCAAACATGTTGTATCTCAATGCCCACATGTCAGAGACTGAAATCCACCGGACCGTGCTACAAGTGCCTACAGAAGACGCACCTTATGCCACCACCAGCGGTCCTTCCCCACTGCCTCTTGGTCTTGTCTGACTTGCCTGGTCCTGCACCCCTCTATTCTCCAGCACCACTGTTGCCAGGGTAAAGTGACAGATCACGTTACCTCATTGAATGCTTACCTTCTCCAGGGACGGTGGGACTCCCAAGAGGCTACCTTCCACCGGACCATGCTGCTGCACCAGGGGCCAACAGAGTACTTGCTTGCCATTAGGATTCTGCAGCCAGGCTCCTCCCCCTTTCCTCCAATGTCCTACCTGACTTGCCTGGCCTGTGGCACCTCCATCTTCCAGCATTGCTTTCGCTTGGGCCAGTTGAAGGAGGGTGTGATCCCCTTGAGCACTTACCTTCTCCCGGGTCCATGGTTCTCCCGACCACCTGTCAGATGCTGCCATCCATCAGACCATGCTACTGCACCAAGCTGCCTACAGAGAACTCACATGACATTGCAGTTTCTCCCGCTGTCTGGATTACTCCTCCACTCTCTCCTGGCCCTGCCTGACTTGCCTGGTCCAGTGCCCCTCCATTTTCCGACACTGCTGTTGCCGGGGTCACGTGATGGATTACGTGCCTTCCATGGTCCTTCATACTCACCTGACCAGGGCGCATTCAGCTTTGGAGCCTTACTCTAAGGTTGACTCATCCAAGGGTGTTTGCCACTCCTTGTATGCCCCTGTTTGCTCCTCGCAGCCCCAATTTACTATCCACTCCAATGCTGACAGTCCTCCTTACACATGTCTTTGCTCACTCTTTTGCCCCTTGCTGTATCTGTATGTTTCCTTTCTTGCATTACCATGCTCTCAGCAATACCTGCCTATTACTCCACAATTCCTGTATCAACAGCTCCTTTATCCTCACTCTCTATAAGACTTGGGAATTTCCCTTCTGCATGCAACAAACCTCATTCAATTCCTGATCTCTTTCACAACTTAATCTCCTCACTGAGACTTTGATCTCCCTTGAAAACACCACATCCACTGCCTCTTTTTTTATACCCTCTTACCAGATTTCTGCACTTGCTTCACCAACACGATAAGGGTGGTGGCACTGGTATCCCCTATCACTAGGCTTGATCTTGGGCCCCTCCTATACAGTCTCCTCCTGTTTTCTCTTCTTTTGAATATAATTTCTGTTCTCTATCTTCCCCTCCCATCCCATATATTTCTTCTTGTGTACTTCAACCGTCACCTCCAGACTACTCATGCCTATTTTTCACTTCTTCCTCTCCTCAATTGGTTCCATCTTTCACAACTGACTACTCCACCCTCTCTTTTCTCTGGCTCATCTCTTGACTTCATGTTATCCTACTTTTCTTGTGATACTACTGTCTTGGCCTGTCCCATTTGCTCATCTGACTATTTCTGTCTTTCTCGCCTGACTTCCCTCCTTTCTCTCCCTTTCCTTCCCCTCCTATCCCTCTTCTGCCAAGCAACCTGTACTCTGTCAATACGTCCTCCTTTCTCTCTTCCCTTGACGACCTTATCTTCTCTTCAATCCTTTTACGACTCCCACTTACTCTCAGCTAAAAAGCAATACTTCTCTTCACTCACTCTATCACTTTCCCATTACCCCAATGTCTTTTTCAGCGGCTTAATTCAGTTCTTTCCCCTCCACCTCCTTGACCATGCCCTCTCATCTAAACTCTCCACTACCATCTATGCTGACTTCATTACTTCTAAAGTGACATCTTTGTGTCCTTCTATCTTGGTTCCCAACTCTGTCTCCTCAGCTCTCCCTATCTCCCATCTCACTTGCTATCTACCTTGTTACCCTCCTCATTACCCTCTTGGTTCCTCACCCCGTCCTCTTCTCTGCTGTCCTTGTCCTTTTGATTCCTCCTTGCTGACTCCACCCTTTCTTACTTGATGTGTGTTCACCCCACAGCCTCCCCTTTCACATTATTCCTACCTCCCTCATCTACCTACCCATCCTTGATTCTTTACCTGACTGTCCTCATCAATCTATCTCTGGCTTCTTCGACTTTCCCCTTTTCTTTTTAACACACTCTTGTCATTTCTATCCTCACTGAAAAGCCTTCTCTTGACCCTTCCTTGTAGTCGAACCTATCTACCTTCTACTCTTCCTATTTAAACTTCGAGAGAGAGAGTTGTCTACACTCATGTTTCTGTGTATCTGCACCTTCACTCTCTTTACCCCCCTCTGCAATCTTGTTTTCATCCTGCCCACTCCACAGAGTCTCCTCTTCTACGTCTCACTAACTCACTCCTCTCTGCACGACACAACAAGCTATCATTGATTTCTTTTCCTTCTTGATATTTCTGCGGCTTTTGATACTTTGATCACTCTATTCTTCTCTCTTATGTGTCCTCTCTGAGTCTGTCCAGAGTTGGTTAGAATCCTATCTTCCTAATGGTTCTTGCTCCATTTTCTGAGCAGGTCAACTTTAGTCTCCGTGCCAGCTTCTATTTGGGGTCCCTCAGGGTTCTGTCCTTATCCCTCTACTGTTTTCAATGTACACCATTCTCTGGGCTCACAGCTCTTTCCAGGCACCTTTAGGCTAATGATACTCACATTTCCCTATCTTTCTCTTCTTTCTCCCACTCTCTCCAAGACACACACTGTTTCTTCTTGCCTCTCTGCTGTCAAGCCTTGGATGGCCTCTCACTTCCTTTACCTCAACCCTTCCAAGACTGAGGTCCTCTACCTTCCTGCTGCCTCCCGTGCCCCCTATCCCTTTTCATTTGGTATTTCTTTTCCACCACAAATGCTCCCCTTCACCTATGCTGCCTGCAATCTTTGGATCACCTTTGACCCCTCTCTTTCTTTCTCTTTTCTCATATCTCTGCAACAGCTCACTCTGACCATCATTTTAATGAATGACACGTTTTTCCTTTTCTTCCCTCTTGGGTGACTAAGCTTCTGGTATACTCTCTTGTCTTTTCCCAACTAAACTACTTGTCTATCCTCTTTCTTGACATTTCTTCCCCTCGCCTTGCCCCCCTGCACTCTGTCTTAAACTCTGCTATTCACTTACAATTTCATCTCCCTCCTTGTGCCTCCCTCTCTCCTGCCCTCATCACGGCTTCTCTTGTCTCCTGGGTCCTCTTTTTCCTTGGCCTCAAGCCCAGGGATCGTATCTCTCCAGGACTGAAATTTCTGCACTGGCTCCCAGTGGCGGCAAGGATTAAGTTCAAAACCCTTTGCATTATCCACAAGGCCTTTTGGGGCCTCTATACCTTCTTTTCCTAAATATCTTCCTTCTTGAGCTCTTCGCTCATCCGCCTCCAACTCCCTCAGGTTTAGTCACTTCTCCAAGCAACGAGTTTGTGGTAGATCTTTCTTCTGCTGGGGCTTCCCTCTGGAACAGCCTCCTTGCCTCACTGAAACTTGAGGCGAAACATCTCTGGGTTTCAGAAACACCGCAAGACCTTCCACTTTGCTTCTGCTTTCTCTCCTCCTCTCCCGTGCTGATTCTCCTGGCTGAATCCAAAACTGCACTTGCTACTTGGCTACCATCTGATCTTGGGCCAAGGTCCCTTCCCCTCCAGTTGCACACCTGCACTGCCCCCCTGGAAACCCCTGCACATGGGGACTGTTATGTATTCCTACAGTACCTACTAGCACTTGACACCTGATATCTGCACTTACCCCTGCACTTGCCACCAGCTGGCTGCACTTTTATCTTTTATTTATTGTCTTATTTATTTCACTGTTATCCTATGTACTGCACTGCCCACTCCCCTTTCCCGCAGCACATTTCCCCTTCCTCGCTCCCCTGCACTTACGCCATCTCAATGTCACCTGGCCTAGTAAGATTGCTATCTCTGTATTCCCTCTGTTCCCCCTCCCTTGCCTCGTCGCACCTTGAACCACTTGTGTATAGGTGCGTTATAAATGCCATGTCATATCTTTAATCTCTATCTTCTCTTTCACTTTCTATGTTTCATTTACAAATATTGGTTTGGTCATGCTCCTGCCTACCTCTGTTATTGATCTCATTGTATACCCCTGCTTTTTCCCTTCGCTCCTAGTCTCTCTTTATTTTTTCTGTCCCTAAACCACCCTGTGCCTCTTCTCGTTTTCGTTTTTCTCCACTTCTTGCACCTAAACACTGGAACACCCTTCATTACATATTAACTCTTCCTCCAATTTCCCTATCTTCCGGACTCAGCTCAAAACTAAATTTCACCAATTGCTTACTCAAGCCTATTACCTGTTGTTCACGTCTTCCATACACTTCATTATGAATTGTACTACTATTTCATTTTAAATGTCAAATCACTTCAGAGAAAGTGCTGTATAAATAAAAATACGAATACACAGTGGAGACATCATTTCCATATAGGGCTGGTCACACCAACAAGAACAGTCCATCACCAAAATGCTATGCAATTCTTCTCTGAACAAAATGCTATGCAATTCGCCTCTGAACAAGAGTAGCATCAGCAACCCCAGACACTTGCTTCAGCCTTGTTGGGCATCATCAGTGAGGCATCTCTAAGCACAGTGAGCAAGAGGGCACTTTTGAATTATCCTTTGTAAACTACATAACCATCCTGTCTATACTCAAAGCACATGTCTGATCCATTTCCCTAGGTGTCTGTCTTAACTCTGCTGCTCTCTGTTTTAAATCTTGACATTCTTGTCATTTACCTTTTCAGTTCCTCATCTTCATAACTGTCCACTTTCAATTACCTTTCCCTTGGCTGTCAAAGGAGAATTGAATCCTTACTCCATAGCCTTCTTTCTTTAACACGTTATGGCTTCCAACAACGCTCGCCTTCCCCACTTGTCCACTCTCCTGAACTTGTCATTAATAGGTTTAACACTGCAGATGTCACTATCCAACCTTCACTTTCCCACCCACCAGTCCCTCCCTAAACAATGGATCTAACTAGCCAATAGCTTAGAACTACCCTGCATCTCCAATTAAACTGCTCACACAAATCGTCCTTCTCTGCTGTACAAAGTAGTTGAGAATCCTACATTGCATTTCTCACTAATCTTGATTATGGAATATCATTTTACTGTATTCATCTTGTATCTTGCTATGCCTGCACCTTCCCAAGCTGCCCATTACACTACAGGCCATGCTTACCATCCTATATTTTACCCATATCTTCCTCACTCCTTGATGTTATTGAATTGGTATCCTAGCTCTCCTCTGAAATAAACAAACTTTCCAACAAACTGTCCACCTATCAATCCCTCTACTTCTTTTATTCCACTGCCTTCCCATTTCAACCACAATTTTCAATGTTTTTCTCTCTTACTTTATGTGGACAACGTCCACAGATTCTCCTCTAATCCAACCAATCTAGAGCTCCTTTTCTCATCTTCCCTCTCTCGCCATTTTCTCTCCATCACATGTTAACTTTCCAGCCCGATCACATTAATGTGGACATGATGACCCCTCTGCACGTGTTCTATTCTCTTCAAAGTACCCATATTTACCAAGTGCACCCCCTGGAAAAAATGTAGATCTTCACTCACCTTGGCATGCCTCCACCATGCAGATGAATCTCATTTCAAAATAACTGTTCTCAAGTTGCTAACCTTGCACCCCACTGCTTAATTGACTGTCTCTTCCTCTATTCAGATACTCTGACTATCCACCGACAGCTCTCAGCAACATTTCTTTCCCTTGCACAACCACCGGCACTGTTTAATGCTTCCATTACCTTTCCCTTTTTTCATCTCACCAATAGAAATGTTCCCCACTGTCAACAAAGACATTCATTCAATGGGATTTTCTGAGACCAACCTTAACCCTCAACTGCTATTTAGGGAAGGTGCATTCTCTATTATGCACATTTGACCGTGATCTTTCTGCAAATCAGAGGGTAGCCTGGTATTGCTAAATATTTTTTTGCAGAGCCTTTGAAGTTCTATCAGGAACAACAAACCAGAATGTTTGGTAAACATAGTTAACATGGTTTTGGCAGCATGATGGGGGTCCAATATGGGCACTTCAATGACAATATGTATGAGTGAGTAATTCAAATGAGTATGTGCATGGCTCCATGTTCCCCTCCACAGAAATACCTCTTCTGTTTTTTTTTTAGTAGCATTAGCCATAGCATACAGGTGGAATAGCTAACCATAATGTTCCAAATGTTTTGTCCTACAATTCCATCAGCAAACTATCAAAATTAATGCTGAGGGATCATAGCCATTGCATGACTAACATCTAGAGGTTGACAGGTTGGCTATTCCGGCTATACAATGTGATAGTCTTTGAAACATGTTAAATGTTTTCCTAAGTTTAATAGAAATTGCAACAAGCCTCTAGCTGTCCCTGAGAGGCCCTGTCTTTGACTGGTGGACAGGCATATGGTTGCAAACCAGACAGGTCACTCAATTTTGATTTTGAAGACATAATGTGGTCAGGATGGGGAATCTGCTATTCTAAACACAGGAACACATTTTGACATTATGCTCCAGTCCAGCAGAGTACCCTGAATCCCTTCCTCTAGGGAAGCATCCTTTAGAAATAGTTGACACTTGGTAGCTAGGGATTGCTCTGACAGATCTTTTTTAGACGTAGACTGCTGTACAGATGCAACGATAATAATGATATGATCTTGTGATTGCTGGTGTACTCTGCACCCTCAACACCTGCAGGAAATAAAAACACTAAAGTTCAGGTCACACTGGGAATTTACTGAACTGAGTATGCATTTTTCTTAATGGTATTCTGTGTCTATGTTACTTCTGCAATCATGGCTCTTAAGGGGAGAACAACTGTCTCCATGTTGCCGTTTTGCACTGCATCATGGAATGACCCTTCTTAAAGAAGGGGTTCAGGAACAGAAGGAAGCACCTCTCCCTTGAAAGGGGTATCAAATACTCTAGTTATCCAGGATTGAAGTCACCTCCCTCCTTCAGTATTTTAATTTTCGATTGCTTTCAACTATGACTGTCTGTCTCTGTACACACACAGCAGATGTGCCTTTCACACTCTGACAAAGTTCATATTCACCTTTCCCCTTTATTGATCATCATCTCATTATGATGACCCTTCTGCCTGACTTTAGAAGTATTCTGATTCCTAGGATGTAGATCATCTGATTCTGACTGTGCTCTCAGCCTAAGCCAAGCCTAAACCAATGACAGTAGTTGAAAGGGGATGTGACTCTGTATTGTACGATAGGGGAAGACATCTGGTGGCAACACTTCTCCAGTTTATATGGAGTAAGGCCAATACAGGTCATCAACTTGGCCCCAAGGAGTTTACCTCTCAGGGCCAATTTTGCATTTACGGTCAGTGAGGTAGCGATTGCTATCAAATCACTGAAAGACCAAAAAGCAGCCAGCCCAGATTTAATTCCAGCAGCTCTGTTCAAAGACAAACCACTAATTTGGGCTCCGGTGCTGTTTAATGCAATCTTGGCCAGTGATGAGATTCCCTATTCATCAAGGAAAGCCATTATAGTCACCATTTATAAAAAGTGGCAGGGGGGTTACCATCTAACTATCGTCCAATCTCCCTCCTGGATGGGTCAGGCAAGCTATTTAGCAAATAGTTATTATCATGCTTGAGGAATGGACGGATAGTGCAAATGTGATTAGCGACCCCCATGCAGAGTTCCGGCAGAATAGAGCCACCTTGGATCATTGTTTCTTGTAAAGTTTACTTATCCAAAAATATTCAATTCTAAACAAAATGCACCTCTATGATGCTTTTCTTGGCTTACAGACCGCGTGTGACTCAGTTTCTAGGGATGTTCTTTGGCAAATCATGTTAACACTCCACCCCCTGATCGAGTTGGTCTCAATCATCTCTACATTGTATACTGGGAGCAAGACCAGAGTCTGCTATGGTCTGAGTCGGGAGAAGACAGTGGAGTTTGATGTCTGCGTAAGAGTTAGACAGGGCTGTGGCCTGGCGCTGGACCTTTTACCATCTATATCCAAGAAATTATTGACTCACTGGAGGTGGGCTGACAGGAGCCCCCAAGATTGGCTTCGGATAAAAACACTGCTCTCTTCTACACGGATGATGCAATGCTTCTTGCCACCTCCCCCGTCAGACTTAGAACGGCTTTGACTATTTTTCTGAGTAAATGTAAGTATCTCTCACTAAATTTAAACTCTGGAAAATCAAAAGTGATTGACGTTAAGCCTCCCTTAAAAAAAAATCTATTCCTTTTTCTATTAATGAGGTGGCTATTGAGAAAGCTTCATATTATAGTTATTAGGGACTCCGCTACAAGGTCAACGGTGGTTAGGAAGACCAACTTGCTAGGTCAGCTCTTATATTGGGAAAGTATGGCGGTGATATTCTTTCATTCTTTTACCAGCATGGGAGTGGTGCCATATCACCAGCACTTGACTTGCATAAGAAGCAGGCTATTCCCACTGCCCTGTATGTAGCTAAATTTTGGGGCCACTCTAACCTGGGCAAGTTAAGTGTGTGTAAGAATATATTTCTCAAAATGTTGTTATTATTTCCTTCTAGCACACCCCCTACAATACTTCAACTCTAACTAAACCGCCTTCCAGTAATATCCTATGCCTCTTTTTTTAGACCAGTTTTGTATTGGCTAGAAGTTTGGAGCTCGATAGATTTGTTGAAACACCGGGAGTGGCTTGTGCATATCAAGAGTTTAACAGGTGGAAGAAGCCTTAAATGGCTTGCCCACGTGATGGCATCTCTTCTAGACCTGGATAGGATTTACCTCTGGGATCAACCACGGGTTCTCCCTAACCAGGAAATCAAGCAGTTGAAAGCACGTATGTCGCGGAACACCCAGGAAAAACAATTAGTGGATGCTATATCCCTGAAATTGGGCCCAGCCTACCTAGAGGCTAGATTGGAATGTGATTTTAAGGTATATCTAGATGCAGTGTGACCTCCCCTTAAGCGGTCTCTGTACCTACAATTTAGACTATATATTTTAGCTGTGGCAGGTTTCAGCTTGGCATGGAGACCAGGTTCTGTGATAACATGTCACTTATGCAGTCTTTTTATGAAACATTGATATACTTTTTGCTAACTTTTGCACATTTTTGAGCGAGCAGAACAGTACTATGATCGCAAGAGCGACCGTTCTGTCCCGTTTAGATTACGGAAACTTACTCATGCTCGGAGCCAGCAAGAACTGCCTTGAGAAATGCCAGGTCATGGAGAACAATGCAGTTTGGATAATTGAAGGAAAGAGGAAAAGTGAATACATCTCTATGGATAGGAAAGCATTGCACTGGCTGAATATAGAAGACAGGATTCAATTTAAATCCCTATCGCTGTTGTATAAGCTTCTGTATGGTACTGCACCTGATTATTTAAAGAAAAATATCTCATAATACATCCCCAATCGATCCCTGAGATCAGACGGACAAGGCAGGATCACAGTGCCACTACATAGAAGAGCAATCTGTTCGGGCAGGGCCTTCATCGTACTGGTAGCTAAGGAATGGAACAAACTACCCCAACCCCTTTCGACTTGAACCAAGCTATCAAGCCTTCAGAAAGAGCCTCAAAACATACATATTCAAATAAAGGACCCGCACACTAGGACGATGAGCCAGATTCGGTCAGTAGTTAAAAGTTGCTTTATGTAGTAGTTCCGTTCTTTGTTATACTCCCCGATGCCTGCAGGCTTTTGGCGCTTTATAAGCACATAAATAAAAACTTGCGAAAAAACCCTTCACTTGAGACACTTATATTTACAGAAAATGTTCATAGATAAAGAAATTTACCAAGCTGTTTTTGCAATACAGTTTTCAAACCAATATTTATCCCTGCATATTACTCATGCTATCGCACAATACATTTACAGGGCCTGGTGGCAGAGAAACAAGGCTCTGAACTAGGACAGGGCCGCCACCGGGGCCGAGTGTTGCAGTCGATATATGTTGGTTTGAGTGTAATGTACATTTTAATTTATGAATGTGATTTTTACAATTTATGTAACTTAATTTTAGTAGGATTTTTTAAAAATAGTTATTTTATATTATTAGGAATGTAACTTGTATGAGATGATTTTATTTGAACTTTTATGACTTTCGAGCCAAAATAAAGTATTTAAGACTTTTAAATATATCAAACTGTTGGTAGGCAGACTCTGAAAAGTCAGGTTCAATCCCATTTAAGTGTGCATGTCCTATAGTTGTCTGTGTTTTCCCAAATCCTCGGTTACTCAATTGTTAGACATCAGTGTAAAGTAGGCATGTGCATCAAGAACACTGCTCTTACAAATAACACTTAACAATCAGATCCTTTGGAATCATCTTCCTTTGTGCAATTTCTGCTTCATTATTATATTCATTGAGATATTTGTGTTGTATTTTAGCATGTAGTAAACAGACGTTTACTGACTATTTTCTGATCTCCAAAGCTTAACACATGTTAATGGTTTATTCTCTATAGTTCAGCTGCTGTGCGCTATTGTTTTCACCTGCACCTCTAATATGTGTTCTACTGACTATGTGAAGTATTCTACAGCAATATTTAAAACAACTCTCCGGATCTGCTTTATTGCACTCCCTTTCTATTTGAGAACTCTTCAATCTTGCTGAAAATCCGCTGTCCTCTGGAGAATATGCCGGATCATTTCTGCCCCCACTTCTCTTATGGATTAGTTCTGGGGTCAACATCTAGTTAGTCATCATATGGTTCCGATATCCCTCCAGTAAGAGGCCTCTATGGTCTTTCAAACTTTAATGTGTGGCCTTTTCCTCTCATTCTCCAAAGCACCCAGAGGTTCAGTTCTTACAATCAGGACCTCAAAACACTCCTTGATGAGTTTGTGATTCCTCCCTGGCTTGTAGGCTATATTTTGCATTTGCAACTGGGGAAGCCAGTTTAGCCAACCAGGTGGCTGGAACAGTGGTCGAGAATACTCATCCAATGCCCGCTGTTGCAGCAACCCGTGGCACTTCCCCGGGTGGTGCAATTTTTATTTTTGTTTTTAATTCGTGGAGGCAACAGGGAGTGTCTCCCTGTTGCCTCCCCATTTCCCGAAAAATAATCCCAATCCATTCCCCAGCGCTTTCCTCCCTCCAAACTTACCTGCTGGACCGGTGCTTTGTGCACCGGCCCCAGCACTCCTCCCGTCTCCTGGCTGCTGCCTGTGGTGCCGCCCCGTGAAGGGGTACGCACGCGGCGGCGTGACGTTGCACGTCGCCGCGTGCGCCTTAAATAAACGGGGCGTTCCCGGCCGCGTCAGAGCGACCGGGGAGCCCGAAGCGTACAGACGTGTTGGTGTCTGGTCTGTGCGCGCATGGGCTCGCGGGCACGCAGCGGGGGCACCCAGAGACCCCCAACAGTGGCGACGAGTGTCGGATGCCCGGGCCCGGCGGTGAGCGCGATCCCGGACATAATTTTTCACTTCAAGTGAAGCATCCGTGGATGTTTCGCATCGCGCCGAGGCCGCGGACCACACGCGGCTGGCGGCCATTTTACCCACGAGGTGGAGGATCTTCCAACAGCTCCGGTTTGGAGCAGGAAGGCCATCCAAACCTAATTTTTGGAGTAACTGACTGCGGGAAGTACAACCTGCAGGCCCATGCCAGAATTTTGTCATTTTGGTGAATTTTCAGGCGGTGACGTCGTGTTGTAGCTGGAAGATGGACTGAGGTGGCTGGGCCTTCTCAGCCCATTCCTTTTGAAGCTCAATTTTTGGACACTCTCATCCACGGTCCTTGTCAGGAACCTCTTCAACCCCTTCATCATCATCACGTGGGGGATGACGCTCCAGCTTCTGCGGCCCACGTGGACAGAAGGCGTCTTGAGGTACTCTCCGTCAACCCTTTCATCATCACGTGGGTGGTGGCAGTGTGGGGAGTGGTGCAAGTTGCGGCCCTCAGAATTGGAACAAGGGTGCCTGTGCGCTTGCGCCTATGAGTGATCCTGATGCCCTGGAGGGTGCGACTGCCACGGCTTCGGAGGATTCGCTGGATGAAGATCTAACAGACCTGTTCCAGCAGATACCCCCACGCCCGACGACGTCTGGACTGCCTGCACAACCGGTGGGTGCCGCCCCCCCTCCGATACAACCACCACCCCTGGCCATGGCCCAAGCCAGAGCGCAAGCGGCCCTACAGCCAATTCCGGAGTTTGATGCGACGGGCCCCCCATCCAGCCTGGGGCCCCGATGGAGGAGATGGATTGGAAGGCTAGACATGTACTTTCGGGCCGCCCAGGTCACGGACGATGACAGCATGGTGGCCACGATGCTCTACTCCGCAGGAGTGAATGTGCAAGAGATCTTTGAATCGTTGACTCCAGCAGGTAACTCATATGATCAGGCCAAAGCAGCCCTCCTGGCACATTTCGTCCCCCTTGCCAATGTCGACTTTGAAAGGTTCGTCATGCTGTCGGCCAAACAGAAGGAAGAGGAGACGCTTGACACCTTCTATGGCCGCCTGCGCCGCCTGTCACAAGGGTGTGCGTGGGGGGATGCGGAGGACATGATAAGGACCATGCTGATCCAGGCATGCTCGTCGGGCAAGCTGAGGCGACAAGTCCTAAGAGAGCCCGGACTCACGCTGGCCAGGATCCTGGAGCTCGGGAGGTGCCATGAGGTGGCGGAGGCTCGAGCCAACAAAATGGAGGCCGGTTCCCGCGCTGTGAAACCGGAGGAGGTGTGCGCCGTCTGGCGGGGCGGCAGAGGGGTGCGAAAACCCGGTATACCTCCCAGAGACAGAGCGGGGAAGCCGGTAGAGTCGTGCCAGAAATGCGGTTATGATCTCCCCCACTCATCGGAGTGCATGGCCAAAGGAAAGGTGTGTGGACGCTGTGGGGTGCCTGATCACTTCTCGAGGGTGTGCAAGGCGACTCTGCCGGTACTTATCCCGAGAGGACAGCCCCGTCTATGGGCCCCGCGGCAGTACCGCCCGCCGAAGGTAGCTCAGGTGGAACAGGTGGAACCAGAGGAGGCCCTGGCGGAAGAAGTGGAGGAGGAGGAGGACGAGGAGAACATCTTCTTCGTCTCCAGCATGGAGGTCCTCAAGGGAAGGAGCAGAAGACAGCCGAGGTGTGTCGTGGAGGTAAACTGCTCGCCAGTCCCAGTGCTAGTCGACACGGGAGCCTCTGTCAATGTCATGGCGAGAGGACATTATGCTGCGCTCAACCCAGCCCCGAGGCTGGCGACGCCAAGGGCCCGTATCTTCGCATTTGGGGGGCGGGAGCCCTTGCCACTCGATGGTGTATTCGTTGCCAAGGTGGAACACGACGGGTCGAAAATCAGAGCCCGCTTCTATGTGACTCCAGTGAGCAGCAACACCCTGCTCAGTTGTGCGGCAGCGGAGGCCCTTGGAATAGTCAGTTTCGCCTATTCAGTATACTTGGAGGACATCAACGACCTGCTAGACAAGTATGCTGACATCTTCAAAGGGATCGGGAGGATGAACGGCGACCCCGTGAGGCTCCACATCGACGAGTCGGTACAGCCCATAGCCCTGAAGCACAGGCGAATCCCATTTCATCTAAGGGACCAGGTGGACAGGGAACTCGATAACCTGGTGAACCTGGACGTAATTGAAAAGGTGGAGGGGCCCACACCCTGGGTATCCCCCATTGTCGTGGCAAGGAAACCGAAACAACCGGACTCCGTCCGAATCTGTGTGGACATGCGGTTGCCCAACAAGGCCATCAGGAGAGAACGACACCTGACCCCGACGATTGATGACATCATTGCGGAGGTGCAAGGGGCCCGTTTCTTCTCGAAGTTGGACTTACGGGCTGGGTATCACCAAGTTGTTCTCCACCCAGAGTCCCGCTATATAACGACTTTCACCACCCACAGGGGACTCTACAGGTACAAGCGTCTGAGCTTTGGAGTGTCGTCTGCAGCTGAGGTATTTCAGAACTTGATCCGAGGCGCTCTCGCAGACCTGGAGGGCGTCCTGAACATTAGCGACGACATTCTGGTATTTGCGAGGACTGAACCAGACCACCTGAAACGCCTAGCCAGGACTCTCGAGAGGCTACAATCGCTGGGGCTCACCCTCCACAAGGACAAGTGTGAGTTCCTCCGCCCGACCATTGAGTTTTTTGGTTTCATCTTCAAGGAGGGCGGGGTGTCTCCTGACCCCAAGAAGGTCCAAGACATCAAGGCGGCACGACCCCCTGAGTCCGCATCAGAGGTGCGGAGCTTCCTCGGAATGGTGACGTACTGCGGGCGTTTCATCAAGAATCTCGCCTCGAGGTCGGAACCTCTGAGGGCCCTGACGAGAAAGGACACCGTCTGGCAGTGGGGCCCGTTAGAACAAGCGGCGTTCGAGGACATTAAAGGTGCCCTAACAGCAGAGGACACCGTGGCTTTCTTTGACCCCGCCCTGGAGTCGGAGATTGTTGTGGACGCCAGCCCGTTTGGCCTCGGGGCAGTCCTCACCCAGGTGAGCAGAGATGGGGGAATGAGGCCCGTGGCCTATGCGAGCAAGGCCCTCTCCGAGACCGAGCAGAGGTACTCACAGATTGAGCGAGAGGCCCTAGCGGTTCTGTGGGGGTGCCGGCATTTTCGGCTATATGTGCTGGGGAGACCCGTGACAGTGGTAACAGACCACAAACCACTGATTCCAATCATGGCCGGATCCTCCTCCAAACCACCAGCCAGGATCGAGCGGTGGATGCTGGCCCTCCTGGAATATGGCGTCAACCTCATCTACAGGCCAGGGGCCAACAATGCGGCGGACTACCTGTCCAGGCATCCGGTGGGCAGGGATGGGCCCGCCCAAGAGTCGTGTGCCGAGGAGGCCGATGATCACGTGAGCATGGTGGTCGAGAGTGCCACCCCCAATGCAATGCCGCTGCCTGAACTGGAGAGCGCAGCAGCCAATGACGAATGCTTCCGCATCCTGAGAAGCTCGATGCAATCGGGGTCCTGGAAGGCCGTGCTGGAGTTGGTGGCCGGGCGCACTCAAGAGGCCAAGGTGACCCTCGAGCAACTCTGGAAGGTGAGGGATGAACTGTCCTTCACGGAGTCGGGTCTGCTGCTGCGGGGTGATCGCCTGGTGGTGCCGGGCTCCAAGGTCCACGAGGTCATCAACCTGGCACACCAGGGACACCAAGGGGCCGCCAAAACGAAGGCGAGGTTGAGGCTGAAGGTGTGGTTCCCCGAGCTGGAGAGGAAGGTGGACGACTTCATAGCGGCCTGCGTATGGTGCCAGGCGGCTTCCCCTGTACAACGGGAGCCCGAGATCGAGGTAATGCCACGGGGGACCCGCCCGTGGGAAGTCGTGCATGCGGACTTCGGATCCACAGCCGTGGGTACTCACTTCCTAGCCATCGTCGATGAGTACTCGCGATACCCGGAGGTGGAATTCGTTGAGTCGGTGGCATTTGAGCACGTGGTGGGCGCTGTGGAGAAAATCTTTGCCACCCATGGGTTCCCCGTGACCCTGTGCTCGGACAATGGATCCCCATTCCAGAGCGCGAGGTTCTCGGAATTTCTCGAGAGCTGTGGAGTGGCCCACCGAAAGGTGTCCCCATTGTGGCCCCGCGCGAACGGGGACGCAGAAAGGCTGATGAGGACATTAAACAAGACTTTCCGGATAGCTCAGGGACAAGGCCAGCCTCTCCAGCGGGCGCTATACCAGTTCCTGAGAGTATACCGCACTACCCCCCATGCTTCAACTGGGGTGGCCCCGGCTGAGGCTCTATTCCGCAGGTGCCCCCGGGGTCTCCTCCCGGAGGTGCAGGAGAAGGTACCCGGTGTAATAGACGACCAAAGGGTGGAAGCGGAGCGACTGGCAAGGACCCATCAGGAAAACCTACGGAGGGGTCTTCGTCCGCAGCGGCTGGAACCGGGCGACGAAGTGCTGATTAGGAATCGGCATCCCCATGGGAAACTCTCACTTCCATATGAACCCGAGCCGCTGGACGTAGTGGCAGTAAAGGGGTCGATGGTGACGGCATCGGATGGGAAGTCGGCCGTCACCCGAAATGTGAGTTTCTTCAAGAAACTGGGGGACTCTCGGACTGAACTCCCGCCTGACCCAGATGAGACGGTCCTCCCGGACGATGACACCCCCCGGGGGGAATGCGTGGGGTCACCAGTACGAGACACTGGAGCGGCCGGGAGTCCGGCGACGGAGGTAGGTGGGAGGTACCCCCAGAGGGCTGGGCGAGGGAGACCTGCCTACCTCGGAGACTACGTGCTGGGGCCGATTGACTGTGTTCCGGAGTGAAGGGGATCCGGGAGGCTGTTAATAAAAGGGGGCCTGGGGTTTTGTGAGTTCACAACTGACAGTGTGTGCAGTGACATGTTTGATGTGTTTGTTTGTTGTTGTTCCTCCTGGGAAAAAGGAGGAGTGTGGTGCCGCCCCGTGAAGGGGTACGCACGCGGCGGCGTGACGTTGCACGTCGCCGCGTGCGCCTTAAATAAACGGGGCGTTCCCGGCCGCGTCAGAGCGACCGGGGAGCCCGAAGCGTACAGACGTGTTGGTGTCTGGTCTGTGCGCGCATGGGCTCGCGGGCACGCAGCGGGGGCACCCAGAGACCCCCAACACTGCCATGGAAATGGAAAAGGGACTTTTTTCATTCTTTTTTTCCCCTCAGGAGATTGGCTGCACAAGCAGTGCGAATCTCCTTAGGGAGAAAAAAAAACATGTGCACCCCGGGGGAACCCGAGGGTGGAAATGGCTTTCACCACTTCACTTGGGACTGCCTTGGCTCGAGCAGGTAGGCTGTTAACACCCATGCCACCCCCCACTGCGAGGATGAAAGCCATATTTGGGATTGCGTTTAGATACATATGATGTAAACCAAAGAACCACTTTCTCTAATTTCTTCTATGTACTACTTACTTCCCACTGTTCAATAATGCATGGGAACCCCTTTTAAAGTAACCAAATTAATGTTTAATGTGGCTGCTCCCCACTCGCCTTTAAGGCACCTACTTGTAGACAAAGAACATGCAAGGCGAACTTGTCCAGCTTTCTCCACAAGGGATGTTTCTAAGTAATGTTCATACTTTCACTTTCTTTTCAAACGATCAGCCTATCCAGCTGTGTGCTATAAGGGTTCTATGTAAAAATATCCCCAGGAAAATGTAGTCATGTGAAAAAGTAGTCAGCAAATAGTCGTTTTCAAAAATATAGTTGTTCAATACAAGCAATGCAAAGTGTGAAAATGTCACCAATCATAAGGTCTCCAAGAAAGCTATTTTTAAATACAGAAAAGTACAAGGTTGTAACCCTAACAATGACCCAAATCGCAAAAAAAAGCCTACAAAATCATACTAACTCCATTCCTAAACCTTACCCTGATGCTAAGTACAATCATTATTCTACCCTTAACCTTTACATAACTAGATCTTTTCAGCCTTACCCAAACCACTTTCCTAACCCTAAACCAGGCAATCACAAGCCCACTAAACCCTGGCAGCTCTGCTTGTTGGCTAGTTTTCAGATTTGTTTTACTACTTTTTGCTTGGCGACTTTTTCACTGCAGAGGGCTTAATTTTTGCTGGCAACATTTTCACTGGATACCCTATATATTATATCAAAATATAATATTTTTACCAATCTGTATTTAAAAAAATATTTATAATCATTTATCATCAGATCTCTAGTAGAATACTTTATCATTAATATGTTTCTGACTACTTAAGTATGACTCATTTATTTTATCTCATGCGCCACTTTTAAATACCCAACCCAGTTACGTTGTTCAGCTTCTCCTAATACCAAATAGGTTTCCTGTAATAATACAATGGAATGATTAAGTGTTTGTAAACTTGCTGAGATTGTTTGTCTTTTAACTGGTCTCTCCAATTCATTAACTGTCAGAAAAACAAATCTAGTGGCCATGGCCAAAGTGAAGCAAAACTGTGTCTTAATGCCCAAAAGTTAAACTTGATTGTTTTAATAATTCTGCTTAACAGACTTTAGAGCATGCAAGCAATGCACAATATAACACGTCAAAGGATATGAGCTCATTATGAAAGATTGAACATATCATGAAATTGTATTTGAAAAGGTCAAATAAATACCAATAAGAAAATAAACACATTTGAGGGAATTGGTAATGCGCACATATAAGACATATCTGACTAATAATTGGAAAGGTAGAACCACAAACAATCCTAATTATGGCCCGGGGGAAAAACATGGCCCTCCCCCATTGGCCAATTGTTGGGCCATAAGTGCAAGTATGGCTCTAAAAATGTGTGCATCCTGGAGATTAGCCAAAGCAGGAAGGCCTTGCCATTTCCCCGGGATTTACAGAGCTGACAGCATGGCTCTCTCATCACTGGAACACTGCCCTGACAGCCATGTTGTCCGTTCAGCTCTCCTCCTTGCCTAGGCTGCATTTTACAGCTGCGGGCCAGCCACCTCAGTCACCCGCCCCTTCCACTGCAGCTTACCTATATCGGTTGGTGGTGGAGTCCCCCATGACAGTGCCACTATCCTCCTAGCCCCCCCCCCCTTCGTGCATTCAGTCTTTACTGGGCCACACCTAGCAGATACAAACTGGCTTTCTCAAAGCTTTGCTCTCCCTACGCATAAGTGGTTGCTGGGCAATAGACATCTTCCACCAACCACACAAGGCAGATTGCCTTTTTTCTGCTTGTTTTCGCCAAGAGACCTAATAGCTGTATAGACCATACACTCAGGCAGTAACGGGTGTTATGTGCCCTTTATGCCCATTATGCGTTCAAACCTTTAACTTGGTCTTCAGGTTCAGGGCCCAATATTCCTGCTATGACTTTAGGGTTAGGTCTGTAAAACTTAATTATATAGACAAATAGGAAGTGCCAGCAAAGCAGTGTCAGGGCTATACCATTTCACTGCAACTCTGTTGGCCATGTGTTTTTTTTACCTGCTTTTAGTTATTGTCAATGCCATTTCATTGTTTGTTTCATTATTTTAATTGCCACTGTGTCTATACCAAATTGAAACTGAGATGATTTTAGTTCTTTAATTGTAGGCTATGGCGTTGTATTCATAATGTTTTACCATAATTTCCTGATTTTTTACGACGAGTCTATTCTCTTGATACAATATTTCCTGGCTTTCCATTGCCAGCAAACTCTGCTCGCACTAGCTCCCTTCGCCGAGAGCAGAAAAGGCTTATGTCAGCGCAAAGCGCTGGCGCAAAGCCTGTTGTGACTGTTCTGGCTGTTCGACTGTCGATGCAGGATGCTGCCTCTGGTTTTGTCTATTACGGTTGGTCCTTGGTCTACTCTCGCCCAAATGGGAAGTATTGCTAGCCCCACATTTTGCTCGAGCTCTTTTTTCATACGCTATCTAGAACGACATGTTACTATGCTAGAGATATGCTCATGGGATTAACCAATGGGAAAGGCTCCATCTACCTTCACACTCTTAACAAGCTCAGACACCTTGATATCTTTAAAACTAAAGATTCCCAACAGGTTCTCTCTATTTCAAAGTGCAATACAATGCAGCTGCTCTTAGTGATCTTATCATTTCATCAAAACTTGATTTTGTTTTTATTACAGAAACATGGTTCACTGCTACATCAATTGCACATCTTCATTTGCTTGTCCCTAAGGATTTCCATATTAAATGGCTTGATCACACTAATCAGAAAGGGGGCAGGGGTGCCATTATTTCAAAGCCAACTTTAACACTATCCAATTTCCATTCGTTGTCTTGGGATCACCCTTCTCAAATCTATGCATGTACTCCTCTCTTTCTCTCCTAATGATTCCTACCATCTCGTACTTTGTTACCGCCCACCTGGTCCTATTGACTCCTTTTTGGATAATTTCAAACTTTTTCTGGGTTACAATGCTCTTCACTTTTCTAATCTATTAATCTTTGGTGATTTTAAAATTGGATGCAACTCTGTAGATAATCCTGATTGCACCAAGTTGACTGATATTCTTTATTCCCATGATCTTGCATTGCCGTCGGTGTCTGCCACCCACAATCTTGCCCATTGTTTGGAACAAGCCACATGGTCTGAGCACTTTATTCCAGCAGACCATGTAGGTCCGTACAAAACTCAACCTATGACCGCTATTTTATCTCGTAGCAAGAAAGATTTGAATGGCATTGAAACCTGCAGCTAATCTCTGGATTACACCCTATTTTCTCCCAATTGCGACTGTAGCGATTATTATTTGACTAATATGACAATGTTACAGAAAGTGTGCGATTTGAATGCACCGTTCAAAACTATAAATAAATCCAAACACAACAATAATGCCTTGTATTGAAATGCATTAAACCGCCTAAAGAAGGACTACTGAAAAAATAGAAAGCCTGGTGTAAATCAAGAGATCATAAAGACCTCCAGGTTACCAAGCTCGTCCTAAATATTTATAAAACTGGCATTTTATCAGCTAAGTTTCAATTTCTTCAATACCAAATTGATCTCTCAATAAATAGACCAAAGGAACTTTTTTCCTACAATAAAAAGCTGAACTTCTTCTGTGTGCACCTCACTCAGCTTGGTGCCATCGCACAAGTTGGCAAACAAATTCCATAACTTTTCATGGCAAAAGTCAATCTTATTCGACAGAACTTTGACACACAACCCACCAATTCACAACATGTTCTCTATAATATGGCTAATGTGCCCCTTTCTTCATCAATGACTTCTTAGCTCTCATCATTCTCTATGGATGAAAGTAGTGAAATTGAGTCCCTGATTCTTAATCTAAAACCTACCAAGTATGATTATTACTTAATTGCAGCATACCTTGACAAACAACACTCTTCTTCTTTGAAGGATTGTATCACTAATGTTTGAAATGCTTCACTGACTCAAGGCCATGTGCGTCCAGACCTAAAAATGTCATACCTGAAGGTTCTTCTTAAAAAGCCCACACTTTACCATAATGTGTTATCTAACTACCAATCTATTGGTAGTCTGATGTGGCCATTAAAGATACTTGAAGAAATACTAACTGTACAACTGCAGAAGTTTTGGAAGACAATTAAATCTTCACTACTTTTCAATCCGGCTTTAGGCCCGGGCGCGGCACTGAAACTGCCTTAGCGGCTGTGTGGGATGACATCCTCCGGGCCACTGATAAGGGAGATTTGAGCATGTGGTCATGCTTGATCTATCAGCGGCATTTGACACAGCTGACATTTAGATTCTTACATCTAGACTGGCTCAAGTGGCCTGATTATCTGAGGAATCACTGAGGTGGCTCTCATCCATCGTATCCAAGTGTGTATTACTTGGATCCCCTACCTGTTCTTTGTGGTGTTCCACAGGGGTCTTCCTTTTCCCCATTGTTGTTTAATATTTACATCAGCCCATTATTAAAAATGTTTGCTGAGCATAATCTTAGCTACCACTTTTATGCTGAAGACACACACATTTACATCTGGCTCAAGATTCCCCCCCAAAACCATAGGCTGGGTGCTAGCCTTTGCTCAAATAATAAAGATTGGGATACATGAAAAAAACCTCCAACATAATCCCTCAAAAAAGGGAGGTGATTGTATTTGGGCCAAAAGAATCAACTCACCGATTTTCACTCAGAGACACCATGTCTAGCTTTTTTTGATTTTTCAACTATCTTCTCTGCCAAGGCCAAAAACCTTGGCTGTATTTGACAGGCAACTTTAAACTGTAATTCACGTTAGTGAAGTTGTCAAATCCATATATTATCAATTGAAACTGTTACAACCGGTCCATCACTTATTGCAGAATCAGATCCCGTGTCTGCCATGGGTCTTTGGTTAATTCCAGACTGGACTACTACAATGCTCTTTTATTGGGCAGTCTAGTTGACCAGCTCCTTTGCCTTCAAGTCGTCCAGAATACAGCAGTAAGACTAATTGTCAGTCTCCGCAGGTCTGCAGTATCATCATATTGCAGGACCTTACATTGGCTGCTCGTGCAGGAGAGGATTCTTTTTAAATCACTCTGCCTGATTTTTAAATGTATTCATAACATGGCCCCAGCTACCTTGCTTACAAAATCTCTTTTCACCGTGCATCATGTTTACTTCGATCCTCGGGAAAAAACCTACTGAGTATTCCTTACTCCTGGTTTGAACATCATAGAGATAGAGGTTTTTTCAATCAGCAGCCCTCGTTTTTTAGAACTCTCTGCCCATCGATCTCTGGATGATTGATTCCCTGCCCTTATTCCGGAAGAAGTTGAAATCCCATTTGTTTCAATGTTCGGTTCATGTATCTTTCCATCCTGCTCCCGCTCCATCACTGATACATCTGCTCCCAGATGCAGCTTCTGCTCGGTTCCCTTTGGATATGCGCATTACAAATACTAAATACAAATACAAATGCAAGCGCAGTTGCCACATTTCAAGAAATGCATGAGTGCCAACTGACCTTGGAGAAGGAGGTTTTTGTATTTCTATTTACGGCATCGCGAAAATGAGCCAGCAATGCCCAGTTGATGCAATGTGATAAAGGTTGCAGTGCCTGTTGACCACTGTTAATTCCCCTTTAACCCTGGAGAAGAAGGTGCTTTGCATTTCTAGTTACTGTGTGGGGGAAACCATGCCAGCGAATTTCCAGCAAATTGCAGTAGTCTGAGGTTCCTGTGAGGACCAAAGGGTACACAGGAGGATCGGGGGGTCATGGGAAATACATTCCAAATGATGGTAAGATATAATTTAAGCAGCTGCACTGAAGAAACCAACAAAGCATGCAGTGTTGCTATGAATATATATGTTTCACTTCCAGTAATACAAATGAGACAAGATACAATTGTTGTTGGCAAAACTGAAAAAGGTAAAGAGGCACAGATAACAGTTACCAATTCTTTCTTCACCCAACATTTGGAGGGTAGCATTCATAGTGAGCATATAGCGCACCTACTAATACTTCTGCACTTTGATGCAGAGGCAGGAAACACCCAGAATCAGTGCAGGAATGACGAACCTACTCAACACAGCATCAGAGATAACCATGCCCACAAAAGAAACAGATCCCCCGGGAGGACAGGTTTCAAGGCTCGGGCAAGGGCAACCCTGATGGAATTAACGCTGGCAAGAGGTTCTCCCCAGTGATGAGGGTAACAAGCAAGAGAGAAATTCTAATGGCTATTTTATAGCCCATACATCAACAGTGCACGAAATGAGCAAAAAAAGACAATTCATCCAAAACCACCAGTACCATTGATGCTGTGAGCATTCTGAAATCATTAGATAAACATTATGAACAACTAACTACAGAGGTGGGTCAACAAGGAGTGGTACTAGCATCCTCCAACGTGATTTGGAACACATTCTTAAAGGTAAAGAACCGGGACAGGGATATGGGTTTGGAAAGCAATAATACATATGAGAGCAAGTGCAAGGAGTTACAAGTAAACTTGGACTTGTTCAAGAGGGTTATTCATGCAATCCAGTCACAATTATTCTGAGTTGATCAACAAGTTGTGAGTGTTTGGCACAAACCCAAAAGCTTTATGACCACCAAGGAGCTCATTGGGAATGAAAGGGTCCACCCAGACTAATGTATGAGTGCTCAAAAAAGAAAACAAAAGAAAACAAATAAAAATAAAAACTGTTTTGAAAACCTCACTACCCATGGCACTGCCATACACAATATTAGTGGGAAATAATGCTGTTATACGTAAGCTAATTGCATGCATTCAATAGCTGATTCTGTAACATGTACTGCGATTATTGAGAAATATGCGTTAATTGAAGAGTTGTAAGGTCACACTTAACAATCCACTTGATAAAGTCGGTACTAAAGATCAAGAAAATGGAATCTTATAATCAATCTGGGACTTGAATAAAGGAGGCACCGAATGTACGGAAATGGTACCCTTGACTCAGTCAGGAAATGAAAATAGTATGGAAGACACATGTGAAAATGCCACAATTGATTTTTCATGTGATGCTTAAGCTAATCAGGTGTTCTTCGCTGTGGAGAGTACTTCCACAGAGACATCTATGAACTAGGTGAGTTGAATGTGGAAGGAATACAGAGTCTTATGTATGCAAATTGATGAGTACCAACTGCTCACCAGACACTATTAACCTAACCCGGCACAGGAAATCAGTGAGACTCACTAAGAGTAAGAAAGATATAGTCGTATCCAGTGAAAATGTTGTCAACATAAATGTAGTCAGTAAACTGTTCCCGGGGACCTTTTCACATAGAACCTATATATGATACCACATATTCTGATCCCCAATTCTAGAAAGATCTTAAAGCAACACTCTTGATTTAATAGTTGGTTGACATTTCAATCATCTAATAAATCAAAGTATGTATAGGAAATCCCCTGCAAGGATGATTCACAGTAAATCATAAAAAGACATTACTGTACATCCAGACAAAATAGTATTCATTTTTTTTGGAGTCTTCTTAAACTTCTTCAGAAATAGATTGTACGCCTTATTTTAATCTATGTACTTGATCATGCTCTGAAGAATTGAGCTATTTTAAAACTTTTGTAATTAAATAAATACAGCAAATTGTGCCACAGAATTGAAAACTCATCATTTATGCTCAATGTTTGATGTATACCCCGGTTCTCTGGCATTGTCTGGTCACAAACCACTCATCGCAACTAATATATAGTCAAATGATATACCAAATAATGTTATGTTAGGTTCTGTTATGTCAATGTGATTTAGTCCATGCACTGCTGCCATTGTCATGGTTTCCAGTGCTCTGGCGGTTCTGAAAAGAAAGAGGGGGGATTGTTAGTGGGAGGAAAGGGGGTGAGCAAAAGTGATTTTGCTCTTCTGTTGGTAATTTGAGTTCAGGAAAAACTGTAAATGTGTGCTCTGTGTACTTCTAGGTGGTTTGGGTTATTGGGTGTTCTGGCGTGTGAGTTTATATAGGTTGTTTTGTGTGCCTGCATCGCAGTGTTTGAATTTGAGCATGCTGTGATACAATTTTTGGCGGTGTGCATTTTGCTCTATGATTTCAGAATTGGTGTTGTTTTAGCCATGCATGGGTGTTGTATTTAGACAATTGTGTGGTGTGTTTGCAGGAATATGAAGAGTTGTAGTAGGGTTAATTGTAGGAGTGAGGAGATCCTTATACCAATGTTGCATCGAATGTTTGATTTTAACTAAAGTTACTTATGTGGTGGTTAGTGATATTATGTTTTCTTTCGTTGGCCTAGCCCATCTTGGTTGAGTTAATAATTCATGGTGTATCCCTATTTAGTCATTGTGGGTATTTGTCTTAGATTTTGCTGTTCTTTTCTTAGGATGGCAATTTAAAGAGCCAGGATTTTAGTGATTTCCTAAAGGTCAGGTGTTCTTCTAGTGTGTGTATTTCCTTGTGACTGGATTCCAGAGTTTTGTTGAGCGGTATGAGACGGTTTGAATCCGCCATGTTTCATTTGCAAATATAGTTTGGGCTCAAGACATATGTCATTGCTGGACCTCAGGGTCTGTTTCACTCTGTAGATGCATGAATTCTACTATTTGGTATGGAATGCTCTGAGGGCTATGCAGAGTGTTTTGAAGTAAATAATGTTTTGTCTGGTAGCCAATGCAGGGATCTTACTGCTGGTGTGACGTGTTCTCTCTCAGAAAATCGAAGGAGTATTCTTGCTGCTGCATTCTTCATCCATTGCAGTTTTTTGGTAAGGTAGCCAGACATTCCAAGGTAGAGGATGTTGGTGTAGTCTATCCTTCACATAACACGGGAGATATATGTTATGGTGTGGCATGTATAACGCGCCTGTACACAAGTGTTTCTAGGCATGACAAGACAAGGAGAGGGAAACAAGGGAGGACAGAATAATCATCTTACTAGGCCTTGTGTCATTCATATCATGAAAGTGCGGGGAAGAGGGGAGAAGTGCCAGGCGGAGGGAAAGGGGGAAGGGCAGTTAACTCACAAGTGCAGCCAGTGGGTGGCAGATAAGTGCATAGAGAAAAGACTGTAGGGTTGCAGATACAGACCCTTAAGTGCTGGGTATCTCGGGGGCAGTGCGAGGGTAACTGGAATTGCAGGAGCATGGGCCCAAGTTCAGAGGGTGACCAGGTGATCAGTGCGCGGAGCTGCCAGGTGCATCAGCAGGGGAGAGGAAGAGAGAAAGCGGAAGCGGAAAGGAAGGTCTTGCATTGCTTCCGGAAACAGAGGTGGTTCTGCTCAAGTTGAGAGAGGCAGGGAGGCCAAGGAGACAGATCTGCACCCAAAGAGAGCATGTGAAGGAAGATGTTTTGTAAGAGAAAGTTGGAGGTAGAGTGGTCACAGGCACCAGAAAGCCTTGTGGACAATACAGAGGGTCTTGAAGTTAATCCTTGCAGCCATGGGGAGCCAGTAAAGATATTTCAGAGCTGGAGAGATGCGATCCCTGTGCTTGAGGATAAGGACAAGTCTCACATCCCTGTTCTGAATAAGTTGTAAAGGTCGGTGAGTAGAGGCAGGCAGATTTAGAAAGAGGCTGTTGCAATAGTCCAGCCTAGAGAGGACCAGAGCTCTGGAGACAGTGAGCTTCTGGAGAAAAGTGAGAAAAGGAAGAATGCCTCTAAGGAGGTGCAGATGATAGGTTGACTTCTTGGAGATGTCAGAGATGTGAGGAGAGAAGGAGATGGTGGAGTTGAAGATGACACCAAGGTTCTTAGCCTCACAGGAAGGCGCATGAAGAGGGCCCAGAGTGGGCGGCCAGAGAGAGAGAGGAAAGGAGGGAGTGGGTGTCCCAATGAGGAGGATCTCAGTCCTACTGGGATTAACACTGAGATCATTGTCGGCACACCATTCCTGAATTGTGGCCAGCCAGTATGGTATGAGAGAAGTAGCAGTGGTGGTTGAGGGGAGCCTGAAGTAGAGCTGAGTGTCATCTGCGTAACATTCAAATTTGGAGCAAAAACTTGCAATGATGTGGGCAAGAGGTGCCAGGAAGTGGTAGAAGAGCCAGAGAGAGAAGTTAGACCTCTGGGGAAAACCACAAGTAGAGAGAGAGAGAGAAGAGAGGAAAGACCCCAGTTGGACCTGAGAGGGTCAGTAAGTGAGAAAGGAGGTCAACCAGGCCAGGGCCTGTTCAGTATTAGCAAGGTTGTCCGAGAGACGACTGAGCAGGATGGCATGGTTGACCATGTCAAAAGCAGAGGATAGATCAAGGAGAATGAGGACAGAAGGAAGATTAGAGTCACGATTTGAGAGCATGTCTTCACAGATGTTCAGGAGAGTATTTTCCGTGCTTCTGGCAGCTCTGAAGCCAGACTGGTGGTAATGGAGGCAACCGACAGATTCAGTATGTAGATTCAGCTGGGAGATGGCCAGCTTTTCATTTTCCAAGAGTTTGCCCAGGAAAGAGGTGATGGGGATTGTGTAATAGTTAGCCAGAGAGGAAGAATCGGCTGAGGGCTTCTCTAGAAGGGGGCGCACAAGAGATTGCCTAAGGGGGTAGGGGAAAGTTCCAGTGACAATGAGGTGACTGCATCAAATGTCCTATGTAGCATGGAGAGAAAGGGTAGCATGAGTTTGATTGTACAAAGATGGAAGAAGTTTTTCTTCACTACTGCATTGACTTGATCATTTAATGTTAAATGGCTGTCCATCAATAAATCAGATATTTGTGACTACTTTGGAAGCTTCTAGTATCTTTCCCATTTCAGTAGGCCGCAAGGTTTGTTTTTGGGTTGAAGGGTTGTTTGGTGTGTTCATGATTTATCTTTTGTCGGGGTTGAGTTTAAGTCTATGGCTGCTCATCCATCTGTTTATTTGTGTAAGGCACTTGGTAAGGGTTTGGTATATCTATCCTGTGGTGCTAATTTTGAAGATTATTTGTTGGTCATCTGCATAGTTGTAGCAAGTGAGTCCATGACTTTTGAAGTGAATTCACGAGTATCGAAATTGTAATGAATTAGTTGCTTATGGTTTCTTCTGGCGTTCGGTCGTTGTCAAAGGTGTTGATCGTGTCTTTGATCAAAATGTTGATGACTGGCAATTTGTGGTTTTGTTTTTGAAGTGATTTGCAAGGGCATCACATAGTTTCTGTGAGGGAGTGGGTGTGTTATTGCAGGCTGTCATATGTCTATCTCTTTGATGGTATTCTTTCTGCTTGTTGCTTGCTTTTGAGATATGTTTAGTATAGTGTAGTTATTTTGCTTTTAGGATTTCAGGTCTATAGTCAGATCTGTTTCTGATATGTTGTTTTGTCATATTGGTTGTAGTATTTCTTTCATGAAATGGAGACATGTAGCCATGCCTATTACAATAATTAATTGCACATGTTTAATGTCTTAAGACCTTGTAAGAATTACAGTGTACTTTCCCCTGCTCCCTACCTTGCCTTGAAGCACTTTGGAACACATGTGTGTGTAAGCGCTAAACAAATAAACTAGCAATCAATCTATCAATCAATCAATCAATCATACTTGTTCCAGTTTCCTATTTGTTTACTCCTGGGCAGTGAGGTGGGACATGGATTGTCTGGAAGCCATTTTCTGTTGTGAGGGGGTGAAAGGCTTCTTCAGTGTTTAGAGTTCTATGATCCATTTTTGTAGTGTCTCAGTCCTTCCTTCTGCAGGGAGTGTGTCCATAACGGTGTGTGTGTGTTTTTTAGGACTCCAGTCTTGTGTTGAGCAATTTCCAGTTTCTTTGCAGGATTGGAGTTGTGTTTGGATGGGGTTCTGTGTTTGTGTTGGAGGTTGGATCATGAAAGTCATCATAAAGTGATAGCTCCAGAGAAAGTGAATCAGGGGTGCAGTTGGAACTTGGTGTCTCTTGCAGAAAAGTACATCTAGGGTGCCCCCAACTGAGTGCGTTGCTCTCTTCACTAACTGTTGTAGATGCATCACTGATTGTACTAAGGTTAGTGATTTAAGAGTTTATGTTTTCTTCAAACCAGATATTGAAGTGTATTTGTATGATCAGTTGGTTGTGTTTTAAAAATATGTGGTTATATCTGTACATGTTTCAGTGAAACATTAACTGTATGTGAGTAGGAATGGAGGATTGCTTTGGTGGTCCAGAGCTAGGTGGTGGGTGAATGATTTGTGCAAGGCCCCCTCCTCTTTTGGCCTGAGTTTTAAGTTGGTCTGCAGGGATTTATGTATGACTACCTTAAAGTCTTCCATTACCCAAGAGGAATGCTATGCCAGTACCAACTTCGCTGAGAAGATTGTTCATATTTATGCATGTTTTTCAGGTTTTATTTGTTCATTGGAGTTGTATTGGTAAGTTGACGTATTCTTCTCTTTTGATTCTGAGGTAGGCTTTGATGTGTGGGACAGACAGCAGATCTTTGTTGTTTCCATTTCTTTGTTGTGTAGTTCAAGTATGTTTTGTTTTGGTTTGATGTTGTCTCCGAGGTGTCTGCGGGTTCGTACCATTGAATCTTGTTGGCTGTTTTTTGTGATGAATGGTTTGTTCATTCTATTCTGTTTCTTTGATTCTTGTTAGGTCCATCCTTATTGTTTGCTTCTCCTCTCGCTGGTTGATATGTTTTTGGATTGTTGGTTGGGGTGGATTATATGTAGATAGGTAGAGCAAGACAGAGTGAATTTGGTTTTGTCTTTGTGAACAGTTTTAGTGTGGGGTTTCTCTGCGTTACTTTGATCTATAAGGTAGTAGGTAGGGATCTTTGCTTTTCTTCTCTGGGGCTTTCTCCTTTATGTGCTCTCTTGTATGGAGGTCTTTCCAAGGTAGAAGCATTTTGTTGAGGTTTCTGCTGTTGGGTTGTAGGTTTGCCTGTTGGTTGATTATGTCTTGTTTGGGTTTGTGGCACCCTTATTTAGTTTTAATTATCTGTTTTTTTGCTAGCTAGTTATCTGCATTGGAAAGACCCTGTGGAAGTTAACTCAATTGGCAAGATTATGAGTGATCAAGTGTTTCCTTGTTTGGATGTCCTTATGGGTGCGTGTCCTACTTGCTAGTAATATTTGAGTGGACATTGTGGCCTAGTATCCAAGTGGCCTAGTAAAGCAGTGGGCAAGTGACCCAGTGGGCAAGTGTCCACATGGGGTGGGGTTGAGGTGATGCAGTTGATGTTTTTGTAGGTTGAATAGTTGTCAAATGTTTAGAACTGGCGAATTATTGAATGGCAGATTATCTGGGTGGTAGCCTATTGTGTTAAGATAATATCAATGCGGAAAGGTACCCCAGTGCCATATATTGAGTTGGGGAATAAATACACAGTCATACAATCTCAAATAGGCAGGATGCCAGAGGGTGCAATATCAATATCACTGGGGCACAATTTCATTGAGGCACAATATCAGTGGGGTGAAATATCACAGGGATGGAATATCGCAGTGGGACAATATCACAGGGGCACAATATCACTGCGGTGTATTATCATGGGAGCACAATATTTTTAGGACACAATATCACAGGGAAACAATATCCCAGTGGGCAAATATTACTGGAGCTCAGTATCCCTGAGGCTGAGCGAGCAGGATGGCAAACAATCAGTGTGGCAAACTATCTGTGTGATCAAATCCTACAGTGGCAAAATATCCCAGCAGTAAAATATCACAGAGACGAAATCTCTGAAAAGAAAAATAACACATTGGCAAAATATCCCAGAAGCAAAGTATCCCAGCATCAAAGACACCACCTATGAAAATATTTTACAGTGGTGAACACGTCGCAATGGCAAAAACATCACAGTGGCTGAACATCCCAGAAGCGAAAACAACACAGAGATAGATACATCATAGGGGTAAAAACATAAAAGCAACCAACTGTCAGTGTGTAAACTATTACTGTGGCAGGGCCTCAGAGTGGCAAAGTATCACGCTGGCAAGATATTATAGAGGCACAATCTCAGAGAGGAAGATTATCTTTGTAGCAGACTAACAGTGTGACAAGTTATTAGCATGGTAGATCATCACCTTGACAGACTATCAGGGGGGCAGGCTACCAGTGTGGCAAAATATCACAGTGGCAAAACATGGCAGAGGAAAAGTTTCACATTGGCAAAAATCTCACAGAGTGAACATATCACAGAGACACAATATCACAGTGGAAAGGTCTCAAGGATTTAAAATATAGGCAACATATTACAGAACCAAATTATCACAGTGGCAAAGTCTCAGCTAGTCAAAATAGTACAGTGTCAAGGTCTCACAGATTCAAAGTATCGCAGTGGCAACATATCAGAGAGACACAATCTCACATAGGCAAGTTATCGGTGTTGAAGACCATCAGTGTAACAAAATAGGGCACAGGCAAAATATCAGAGTGGCAAAGCCTTGCAAAGTCATAATATCATACTGGACAGCACCTATATATGATTTTAATAAAAGATACATCATGTAGCCTGCCGCAATGTGAATTCCTTAACGATTTGCTTTTCAATTAATAAATAAGGCAACATCTTTTTTTTTAGAAATTATAAGTGCATTTTCAAGATATCACTATATGATAGCATATCAGACTGACATAAATGGAGGAAAATAGTCATACATATTTTTTTTAAATGACATCAATAATTCATACTTTGTTATTATTTTTCTTAATTGTAACAACATTGTTACTTGCATTGGTTTTGTAGACGTATGTTATATGTATTAGTGCAAAAGGTTTGCATTTGTTAATCATATCTGCTGTTTAATTACACAAAAATAGATTAATCATAGAAGTAGCTATCAGGGCAATCTGGTGATTGGCCATGCCAGGAACAGACCAGCCATGGGGTGTTTACTGTGGATGGATAGACTGGCATGAAATATATCTGAAGGCCATGCCCCAGAGAATGGCCAGTGGCCCAAAGTCCTGTATTAAGGTGTAATGTTTACTGTGTCTGGCCATAGGCTGGAACCCGCGGCTATTGTGCATGGCAGGGTCTTTGGCATTGACCATTATCATTCATTAGGCAATTCTGACATAACTCGTGCCCTCATCATGTGGTGCTCAAAGAGACACACATCAAATTCAAGGAACTTTAGAATTGTTTTATCTGTGTTAAAAGAGGATTTCTTTTTTTTTATAACTTAGGGACATTATAAATCACAGTTATAAAAACGGTCAGAATGTAGTGAAAAAACAACTTAATTAAAGGGAGGTAATGGATCTGTTGTCCCAATTTAAACATGTGGAGTTTGGGGAAACATGTTCTTAAATGGACAGTATGGCTAGGTTGCCCTAATACCTTTGAAATTCAGTTAAAAAAAATGGGGTAACAGTGATATTACAGTTGCAGCTCAAAGTCTAAGAAAGATATCAATTTTCCAACTAGTATAAGCGATGCAACCATAACGTGCAACCCTAGCACGCCCTACTCAAACCTGCACACGACATTGCAGATGTCATCACAAATGTCATCATCAATTACCTCGCTGATGCCATCACCAATCTTCTGAGATCCCCAGAAAAAGTGCTTAAACATTAAAGTTAAATGATATAAACCAGGATGGCTAAAGGCAAATAATGGCAACATCTCTATATTTTTCAGTGACAGATTAAATCTTGCAGCAAGCAAAAAAACAAAAAAATGCTGCGCAAATGTCATCGTTTATACGTTTACTATGGTTACACCCCAGACGAAACAGCTATCCGGAAAAACTCTCATGATTGTCAAATATGTTGTCAAGAACGGTCCTTCTATTCTTGCTGGATGTCACACTGCATTCGAAATAAATGAAACCGTTTTTACTGTGCGGATGGAAATCTAGTATCTAGCTTTCTGGTGAAATTCAAGACATTTTGGAGATACTTTGAAGCCCTTGTGCTAGCTTCCAGTGGACCATTTTGAGAAATGTCTTATATGTCTAATTGGAACAAAGCATTTGTTATAGTATGTAGATGTGTGGAGAATATACGATTCTGCACTGAAAGTCATGCAAATGCCAATTCTTAGAATATGTCTCTAGGAGTGGAAGGAGGCAAATAATGGAAACTTGGAATTGAGAGAAATACAACGACGACACTCATTGATGACCTCACTCTCTTTACTCAATATGGTGACGTGTTTTTCCTTGGCATTATGTGGTGCCATTCACATAAAGCTAATATTAATGTTGCACCACCATTTCAGAATAGGGAGAGAATGTTGAAAGTGGCAAATGTAAAGAGGAATCTGAAATACCAACAACTTAAGCTTGTTCTCTTCCAGGATTTGACATCTGGCTGAGAAGTGAATAAGGACTTTGAAAATACTTGAGAAATCCTTCCTGGGCAGAGTTGCAAAAAGCAAGAATTCTTCAACATTCTAAGTTGAGAGTCACCTGGAAGCATAAGGAATGCATTCTCATAGATGCTGTGAAAGTCAATGAACTGCTTAAATTGGTACCTCAGAGAGCTACTACTAAAAAAGATAATGGGATAAAGAGATTGCTTTCAGGGATGTTGAACTCGATGTAAGAATGGGGAAAATTAGCCCCTTTGTTAATATATCTTCTTCACACTTTGGGGGTAATTCATAGAATTCAGCACACAAGTGGTGCACGCGGCTGGCGCACAGTGTGCGCGTGCGAATCCCTGCGCCAGCCGCGTGTGCTAAAATCCATTTCCGCGCACAGCGTATTCATGGATTCCAGCCACCAAAACCAGCCGTGGCGCACAGTGGCGCAGCGACCCTGCAGCAGCGCCAGTTTCGCCCCCAAGAACGCCTCTCGCGCAGGGAAAATCCATCAATATACCCAATCCAGCGCAAAGGTCTGCGCCAACCCTGTACCAGCACGGCAAGCGGGCTACGTGTATCACTGGGGTGCGCGGGAAGTACCTCACGCGATTGGCCCCGTGCGAGCAGGGTAAGCGTATTTCAGGGGTGCGTGGGAAGTTCCACACATGATTTCGGCAGGGTACGCATATCTCAGGGGTGCGCGGAAGTGCCACACGCGATTTCAGCAGGGTACGTGTATTTCAGGGGTGCGCGGGAATTTCCAAACGCGATTGGGCCCGTGCGAGCAGGCTATGTGTATCTCAGGGGTGCGTGGGAAGTGCCACACGCGATTTCAGCAGGGTACGTGTATTTCAGGGGTGCGCGGGAATTTCCACACGCGATTGGGGGTACGCGTATCTCAGGGGTGCGCGGGAAGTGCCACACGCGATTTCAGCAGGGTACGTGTATTTCAGGGCTGCGCGGGAATTTCCACACGCGATTGTGGGTACGCGTATCTCAGGGGTGCGCGGGAAGTGCCACACGCGATTTCAGCAGGGTACGTGTATTTCAGGGGTGCGCGGGAAATTCCACACGCGATTTCATCATGGTACATGTATTTTGGGGTGCGGGGGAAGTTTAACATGCGACATCAGCAGGGCACGTGTATTTCAGGGGTGCGCGGGAAGTTCCACACGCGATCTCATCAGGGTACGTGTATTTTGGGGTGCGGGGGAAGTTTCACACGAGACATCAGCAGGGCAGGTGTATTTCAGGGGTGCACGGGAAGTTCCACACGCGATCTCATCAGGGTACGTGTATTTTGTGGTGCGGGGGGAGTTTCACACGCGACATCAGCAAGGTACGTGTATTCCAGGGGTGCGTGGGAAGTTCCACACGTGATTCCATCAGGGTACGTGTATTCCAGGGGTGCGCAGGAAGTTCCACACGCGATTGGGCCCGTGCGAGCAGGGTACACGCATTTCAGGGGTGCGCGGGAAGTTCCACACGCGATTCCATCAGGGTAGGTGTATTACAGGGGTGCGCGGGGAGCACCACACGTGAATTGCACGTGTGGGTCCTCCCAGGTGTTCCCTCTACACCCTCCGCGGCCAGCCAACCCACATGTCAAATTGCACTACTGCCCACCAACGCATGTCCCCCTGCACCCCCAGCCACCAGGGGCACCCTCCACCAGGCCCCCACCCATGTCTCCCACCATCTCCACCCCCCAGCCACCAGGGGCAGCCTCCACCAGGCCCCCACCCATGTCTCCCACCACCCCCACCCCCCCAGCACTGTGGGGCACCCACCACCAGGCCCCCACCCATGTCTCCCAGCACCCCCACCCCCCAGCAGTGCAGGGGCAGCCTCAACCAGGCCCCCACCCATGTCTCCCACCACCCCCACCCCCCCAGCAGTGCAGGGGCACCCTCCACCAGGCCCCCACCCATGTCTCCCAGCACCCCCACACCTCAGCCACCAGGGGCAGCCTCCACCAGGCCCCCACCCATGTCTCCCACCACCCCCACCCCTCCAGCACTGTGGGGCACCCACCACCAGGCCCCAACCCATGTCTCCCAGCACCCCCACCCCCCAGCAGTGAAGGGGCAGCTTCCACCAGGCCCCCACCCATGTCTCCCAGCACCCCCACCCCCCAGCCACCAGGGGCAGCCTCCACCAGGCCCCCACCCATGTCTCCCAGTGCCCCCACCCCCCAGCCACCAGGGGCAGCCTCCACCAGGCCGCCACCCATGTCTCCCACCACCCCCACCCCCCAGCCACCAGGGGCAGCCTCCACCAGGCCGCCACCCATGTCTCCCACCACCCCTACCCCCAGCCACCAGGGGGAGCCTCCACCAGGCCCCCACCCATGTCATCCCACCACCCCCACCCCCCCAACACTGTGGGGCACCCACCACCAGGCCCCCACCCATGTCTCCCAGCACCCCCACCCCCCAGCAGTGCAGGGGCAGCCTCCACCAGGCCCCCACCCATGTCTCCCAGCACCCCCACCCCCCAGCCACCAGGGGCAGCCTCCACCAGGCCCCCACCCATGTCTCCCAGCACCCCCACCCCCCAGCCACCAGGGGCAGCCTCCACCAGGCCCCCACTCATGTCTCCCACCACCCCCACCCCCCCAGCACTGTGGGGCACCCACCACCAGGCCCCCACCCATGTCTCCCAGCACCCCCACCCCCCAGCACTGTGGGGCACCTGCCAGCAGGCCCCCACCCATGTCCAACTCATGTCTCCCAGCACCCCCACCCCCCAGCCACCAGGGGCAGCCTCCACCAGGCCCCCACCCATGTCTCCCACCCCCCCACCCCCCAGCAGTGCAGGGGCACCCACCACCAGGCCCCCACCCATGTCGTCCACCACCCCCATCCCCAAGCCACCAGGGGCAGCCTCCACCAGGCCCCCACCCATGTCTCCCACCCCCCCACCCCCCCAGCAGTGCAGGGGCACCCTCCACCAGGCCCCCACCCATGTCTCCCAGCACCCCCACCCCCCAGCCACCAGGGGCAGCCTCCACCAGGCCCCCACCCATGTCTCCCACCACCCCCACCCCCCAGCACTGTGGGGCACCTGCCAGCAGGCCCCCACCCATGTCCAACTCATGTTCCCCACCACCCCTACCCCCCAGCCACCAGGGGCAGCCTCCACCAGACCCCCACCCATGTCTCCCACCCCCCCACCCCCCAGCAGTGCAGGGGCACCCACCACCAGGCCCCCACCCATGTCACCCACCACCCCCACCCCCCAGCCACCAGGGGCAGCCTCCACCAGGCCCCCACCCATGTCTCCCACCACCCCCACCCCCCCAGCAGTGCAGGGGCACCCTCCACCAGGCCCCCACCCATGTCTCCCACCAACCCCACCCCCCAGCCACCAGGGGCAGCCTCCACCAGGCCCCCACCCATGTCTCTCATCACCCCCATCCCCCCAGCAGTGCAGGGGCAGCCTCCACCAGGCCCCCACCCATGTCTCCCAGCACCCCCACCCCCCAGCCACCAGGGGCAGCCTCCACCAGGCCCCCACCCATGTCTCCCACCACCTCCACCCCCCAGCACTGTGGGGCACCTGCCAGCAGGCCCCCACCCATGTCTCCCACCACCCGCACCCCCCAGCACTGTGGGGCACCTGCCAGCAGGCCCCCACCCATGTCCAACTCATGTTCCCCAGCACCCCCACCCACCAGCACTGTGGGGCACCTGCCAGCAGGCCCCCACCCATGTCCAACTCATGTTCCCCACCACCCCCACCCCCCAGCACTGTGGGGCACCTGCCAGCAGGCCCCCACCCATGTCCAACTCATGTTCCCCACCACCCCCACCCCCCAGCACTGTGGGGCACCTGCCAGCAGGCCCCCACCCATGTCCAACTCATGTTCCCCAGCACCCCCACCCCCCAGCACTGTGGGGCACCTGCCAGCAGGCCCCCACCCATGTCCAATTCATGTTCCCCACCACCCCCACCCCCCAGCACTGTGGGGCACCTGCCAGCAGGCCCCCACCCATGTCCAACAAATGTTCCCCACCACCCCCACCCCCCAGCACTGTGGGGCACCTGCCAGCAGGCCCCCACCCATGTCCAACTCATGTTCCCCAGCCAACATGTCATCACAATCTAGATCCCTGGTCCCTATGGTCAGCCTCCAAATGCAAAACACCCACCTGAGTATTGCATCCACCCACTCATAATTTGCAATTACATCACAGAACACCAATTGCAAGTTCCGAAACAAACACATTTCCCTCACATACACCCAATGGGTGTCAGTGAATCTCAAAACACATATCATGAAATGCATGAAACCAATGAGATACCACACATTGAAGTTCACCAAAAAAATATGTATTAAAGGAAACATACATAGAATCAAAAATGAAGAAAAAGAAATGTGAATGTACAAAAATTAAAAGAAGCATGTCCGTGAAAAAAACCAAAACCAAAAATAAAATTCCAAAGTAATGTTGTCCAAAGTCAATGTCCACAAAACAAAATCCAATGGGAAATAAAAAAGAAAGCCATTGCTCCATGGTTAAAATGTAAAAAAAAAAAATACAATCCAACAGTGAACTATGTACATGGGAACAAGCCAGGGTCCATTATCCCAAGAAAAGAAAGGAAACCTATCTAACTACACTAACTAATAAAATAAACTATATACAAAAATGTGGCCAATGTCCGAAAGGTCCAAATAAAATCAAAACAAAAATGAAACCTAACACTACCTACATAACTATGTACAAGGGCAGCGGGCTAGTTTCCCGGCTCACTTGTGGATGTCCCGGGCCAGGGCATCATCAAACTCCTCCTCAATGTCCTGGAGGCGGTCCTCCGCCATGGCCCCGAGGGTCCGCAGGGCTGTCAACGTGTCCACCTCCAAACCCCTGCGGATTGCCTCGAGGCACTCGGCCCGCCTCAGGGCCCTCCGCATGGAGTTCTCCGCCCTGACCATTGTGAGCCGTGCCTCTTCCGCCCGCTGCCGCTCCGCATCTATGGCGTGGCCCAACCGCTGCCACACGGAAGACACTCTCTGTCCTGGGTCATCCTGCCCTCCGGCCGATGCCTGCCCCTCCGATGTTGAAGGCCCCAAGCCTTCATGGCTCCCACCACGTTGCTTCTGCTGCTGTGCCTCTGCCTGTGCACTGCCTCCTGCTGCCTGCACATCCTCTGCCGGCTGGGGTGCAGCTGTTGATGTGGCCACCCTGCTGGATGTCCGACTCCCGACTGTGGCAGGGATGCCTCCTCCACCAGCCTGGCCGCGCCGTCAGAGGCAGCTCCACAGGGCACCCAGGTGACTGATGGGTGGGAAGATGGCACGGAGGACGACTGGCGCGTAGGGGGTCCAGTTGAGGAGGGGGTCGTAGCAAGCCCCATCAGACGGAGGAATCCGGCCTGGGTGACCTGTGCCAGCAGGCTGACGTGGTCAACGAGCCATTCGAGATGACGTGCAGTCTCCTCATGAAAAGACTGCAGGTCACCTCGCATGGCCCATTGACGCAACGCCACACCAGCCAGGACAGGCTCAACCCGGACCCGGATAGCCACGTCCGCAGGCAGAGGAAGGCCAGTTGACGTGAGCTCATCCCCTGTCTGAAAACGGGTCTGGATGTAGGCATCCCTGCTGGTGCAAGATGATGCAGGGACAGGATCAGGGACAGGATTGCACACAGGCACCTCCGCGGCAGCCTATGCTGCCTCCTGTCCCTGTTCCTGCACTGTACCACTAGCACCAGTGGGATCCCCACCTCCAGACCCCGTCTCTGGTGCTTGCACGGCCTCCTCCTCCACCAAACCCCCACCAACCTGGATGACTCCATGCCATCTTCCCCTGTTGGGCCCTGTGGGGTCCCAGCTGCCCCTTCTGCTGCCGAGGAGTCCACCTCCAACCTCTACTTCTTGGACCTCCCCCCGGCAGCTGCGACCTGGGACGCGGCACCGGACTCCTCACTCCCCGACGAGATCACAACATGGGAGGGGAGCCGGGCCTTGCGTCTCCGGCTGGCGGTGGGATCCCCGCCACTGTGCTCCACAGCACCTTCTCCGCCCTCTTCATCAGTTGACGCTGCAGACAGGGAGAAACAAAATACAGGCATCAGGGCACTGTACAATGGACACATACACACATGACAGTTGTACATGAGTGGCATTGGCAAACCTCAGACATGTCATCACAATCCCCAACACACATGTAATTTCAACTCGCACACATGAGCCATACCACAGCCATATCGCAACTGCCACCACCATCCATACACATACAACAGCATGAGCAGCCAAAGGTGAGCCAGACATCACATGCAACACAGGAAGTGCACCACACATGTACACACACCACCACACTTGCATGCATGTGTACACCTCTGCCAAGTGTTGCAGTGTTCAGACGGGCATCCATGTCACATCTGCCAATCAGGCTTCCACATACCGCTTTCACATGCATCCATGTTGCATCACTGTTGCACCCTTGTCAAATACACACACATGCACATGTACACAGTGCTGATACATGCAGCCGAAAACAACATACATGCGTGACATCACGGACATGTCTACTTACATACACATTCATCCAAACATGTGTGCCCACACAACTGCATTTGGCATGCAAGCCTACACACACAAGCACCATCCATGTCTCACACATTCCAGCCCTCGCATGTGTTAGCCTCACGGCCCTGTACACCCCCACCCATACTCGACCCCATACAAACAGATGTGCAACCTGCACACTACTGAATAATCACCACACGCACTGCTCACAATCAGGATGCATGTACACTCACCGCTCGACTCCAGATGGGTCTGCCTCTCAAGGACCTGGACGTGGAGCGCTGGGGATATGCGTTCCAGGACCCTCATATGTTCTTCCGACAAGTGGCCCCCGCGCCCCTTGGCATCCGCTGCCTTCAAGAGGCACCAGGCCTTGTTCAGGGTCCTGGACCTGATGTCCTCCCAGCGCTTCTTGACATGTTGTAAGTCGCGGACTGCCACCCCCTCCGCGTGGATGGCAGTCACGATGTCAGTCCAGATCCGAGTCCGTCCTTCCTTGTCGGCGAGGGAACTTCCAAAGAGGGCATCATACTGCCCCAGGACTTGCTCCACCAGGACACCAACTTCAGTGGCACTGAAGCTGGTGCCCCTCTGCCTCTCTGGCCGGGGGTTGTCAGTGGTCTCAGATGGTGTTTGCCCCGACATGACAACCCCAGAGGTAGGAGTGGGTGGGCAACTGGGTCCTGGTGCTGGGCTGTGGAGCGATGGAATCCCAGTCGGGAGTCTTCGGTTCCAGCAGGGGTGGTCACAGCAACAGCACCTCTGGCTGATGTGCAGGCAGCAAATGGCAGGGCACGTGGGCAGCAGGCAGTCAGGCAGCAGCAGATGGCAGGTGGGAGCGTGCTCGGGGCTCTGGGGGCAGTAGTTCGGCCTTCTGGGCAGGAGCGTGGTCTTCCGTGTGCTTACACGTGGCCAGCTTGATACGGAGTGATTTGGCACGTGAAAAATCTGCACATCAGCGTGTGATTCGAGGAAAGGCCCTTAGCGCCTAAGCGCGTCTGCACGCATACACATTTTCATTGGACAGAAGGCCCCTCAAGCGCAAGCACCCCTGTGACGTGACGCGTACAGACGTGCATGGGCATTTCAGCGCGCAAAAAAATGCACGTCCGCGTGTAATACGAGCAAAGGGCCCATGCGCGTAAGCACGTGTGGAAAACTGCACGTCCGCGTGTAATACGAGGAAAGGCCCTTAGCGCGTATGCACGGCAGCACGCATATGCGATTTCATTGGACCAAAGGCCCTTAGCGCGTCTGTGACTTGACGCGCGCGGGTGTTTCCCTCATTGCACGTGATGACAGAACACACGTGGATTTCCACCAATCGCGTGTGAAAGTTCCCGGCACCCCGGAACACACGTACCCAGGCTAATTGCATGTGGAACTTCCCGCGCACCCCGAAACACACGTACCCAGGCCAATCGCGTGTACGCTCACTCCCCTCCGATCACACGCGATGACACTCGGACCTACAGTCTTACCACGTATCTGAATACGGGAAACCCGCGCATGGCAAAAAACGTGCACACGTGTCAACGCGTCTGCCACACAAAGGCAGGCGGAAGTGTCACTGCGCACAGCATAAAAGTGCGCGCAAACAACAAACGCGTATATACAGCTACGATGAATGCCCCATTTGTCGCTGCACTGATCGTGGGACACCGCAGGAGGAGGAGAATAGCCAGGGCACGCATTTCCGCACCACGGACAAGCCTTTTTGGGATGCCTGACGACCAGGTCTACGGCAGGTATAGGTTTCCACCCCATATCATCCTAGACCTGGTCAGGGAGTGGGAAGATGACCTCACATCCCCCACCCTTTGCTCCCAAGCATTGAGCCCCTTGGAGAAGCTGCTCAATGTCCTGCATTTTTTGGCCACTGGGTCATTTCAGCGGACCACTGCCATAGTGGGGGGGGGTCTCACAGGCCACGCAGTCACGCTGCCTACACCAGGTACTGGCAATCATGACAGCGCGCCCCTCAGTCCGCAGGCACATATACATGCCCAGAACACCCGCAGAAAGGCAGGCCGTTTTCCTGGATTTTTTCAGGGTGGCACACTTCCCCAAAGTGCTCGGTGCCATAGATTGCACCCATGTGGCCCTACGTCCACCTAGGGCCATTGAGCACATCTACCGAAACCGCAAGCACTGGCATTCCATCAATGTACAGGTGGTATGTGATGCAAAGGGAATCATCACCTCTGTCTATGCAAACTACCCTGGCTCCACCCATGACAGTTTCTTATACAGAATGTCCACCCTGAGCCGGGCCCTGGAAGCTGGGCAGCATGGTGACACATGGCTCCTAGGTTAGTACAAATGCCCTTGCACATGCATGCAAGTCACACACAGACAAATATCCAAACCCTAATAATCTCAACTATTATCACCTCCCCTCGGGACAGTGCCTACCCTCTGAGCAACCACATGATGACGCCAATCCGGAACCCCACCACACCACCCCAGGTAAGATACAACGCCACCCATATTGCAACCAGGGGCATAGTGGAGCGCACATTTGGAGTGCTCAAGTCATGTTTCCGCTCCCTTGACCGCTCTGGTGGGAAACTACTCTATGCACCACCAGTAGTGTGCAGGATCATTGTGGCAGCATGTGTCCTGCACAATGTTGCAACAAGGCAGGGCGTCCCGGTGGACATGGTGGTGCCCCCACATCCCCAACCACAGGCACAGGCGCTGCCCATGGGAGGGGACAGGGCACGTGGCAAGGAAGCCCGGACCCAGCTTGTGGCCACATTTTTCACCTAAACTCCCACCCCTGGGGAGTGCACACAGGCCTGGCACATACCAGGTGACAATCAATGATGACAAAGAGACAGTCAACTGTCACAACCCTACCACCCTGAGATAGTTGCCATAGAAGTGCCACATCGTCTGCATCCCTAGCTACTTAAACACAAGCTATCCTGTGTGACCAAAAGGCACACATATGACATATGACATGATATGGGCCATACACAAGTATTCCAAGGCGCAATGAGGCAGGGAGGGGGGAACAAGGGAACACAGAGAACGGTACTACTAGGCCAGGTGTCATTGAGATCGTGCAAGTGCAGGGGTAGGGGGAAGGGAAAAGTGCAAGGGGAAGGGTGGGGGGGAGTCCAGTACAGGGGAAGTAGCCCAAAAAAATAATACATAGGTCGCCTGGTCGTAACTGCAAAGGTAAGTGTAGACAAGTGCTTGGAAGGGAGGGCTGTAGGGATAGAGAGACAGTACTGCAGTGCAGGGGTTGCCAGGGAGGCAGTGCAAGTGGAGAGTGGCTGGGCCAGGGACCGAGGTCAGTGAGAGTGGCCCAGTTGCAGCTCCTGTGCAGTTCCAGTGAAGAATTCTGCAAGGGAGAGGCAGAGAGTAAGCAGAAGCAAAGAGGAAGGTCTTGAGGTGCTTTCAGAACTGGAGATGGTTCCCCTCAAGTTCAAGTCAGGCAGGAAGTCTGTTCCAGGGGGAGGGCCCTGCTGCAGAGAGAAATCTACCCCCAGCTAGTTGTTCTGCGAAGCGGATGACCCGGACATGCAAGGTGTGCATCACACACACCTGCAAAACAGGCCATGGCCATCACTGTCATGTCACTCAAACCCTCCCAAATATCAACATGACATGGCAAGCAATAACCATACACCAACGCAGTAACGATAAGGTACACATTGCCATGTCCTAAATGTACAGTGGCATCGGACAATGATGCCTGACCCGGAATCAGATGAAATGACAGACCAACAAAATCTCCCACCCAAAATAAGTCATTTCCAAATACATTACAGCAGTCGTAGACGTAACATCACAATGAATGCCTGTCTACATGCACATTATGCATTGCAAAATCAACACTGCAGCTCATGTGTGCAGTGTCCTACTCCTGCATCACACTGCTCAGCGCACAGCACAGTGAACAGCCATTGTGTGTGATGCACACCCTGAGCATCACATCTAAGTGACAGACCACATCAAACATCAAATTAGGCATGTACTGGATCCATAATCGGTCACAGAACATGTGCTGCCGGGATACAGTGGGCACCAGAAGGCAAACAGTGTACACGTGGATATGCAAGGGTGGGAGTACATGTAGTGCATCCGAGTGCAAGTGTGTGGTTCTGCAAGGACATGCACTCCACATATGCATGTGCACTCAAGTGACCATCAGTGTTCCCTACACATCACATGTGAACATCCACCATGTGTACACCCCAGCATGTCAAACCACAACTATCCCCTCAAACCTGAAAGGAAAACACAACACATGAACAGGCATTGATCAGCAGAACACAACATGTACATAGGATACCACCATTACTATGTCAGAGTTCCCATCACACTGCAGGGCAAGGCAACTATCAACAACAACCCCCCCCCCTCACAAATGACCATGACCCACTGAACAACTGCACCTGGGTCATGGAGCCTCCAAACCTCAATTCCACCTGGCCACAGGATCACTTTTACCCTTCGTCACCATCTCCCACCTTGTGTGTAAAAAGATGCCTGAACCCTCAGAATCCACACTCATTTCCAAAATCACAAAATCCAAGGCATAAAAACGAACCCGAACACCCTCCAGTAGATGACTTGACGTAGCAGTACCTCACAAAGGCCAAGTACTACCACAATGATGCAACAACCAAGGTAGCACAGCAAAACAATGTCACGACAGGATGTGAGACATGTGTGGTACATGACATAGGATAATGCACCATGAATGGATGTGCACTGTCACAGGTCCCCTGTACAGGCGCGGGAGTGTCACGAAACAACCAGCCTCACCATGTCCCCGGTGCCTCCAAGGTCAAACTCACACAGGTCCCTGAGACCCTGGTGGGGAATGAGGTTCAGGGATATGCAGTTGGGACAGGTGTTGACACACTGGATGACTGGAATGAGTGGCAGGAGAGGGGAGGAGGAATGACACATGAAACTAGGGAATGCACGAAAATGTACAACCTGCATGAACACATACACAATCCAAACAAACTTGGACATCATTGTCATGGCCTTCTGTAGTCCAGGCTCAGGAGTGGTACGAACCAACCACCCCCTCTAGGGTTTTGGCGCCTGCAAATTCGGGGCTTACACAGGCATCCGCAACCCCAGTGGGGAAAGAGGGTCAGGGAACGTTGCTTGGATAGGCACGGGAAGCAGGAACACCGGGTAGAGGGTATAGGTTTCAAAATTGCATAGGATCACGGGTGATTAGGGAGAAAAAACATACCAAATTGAACCACACATACATCCATGCATCAGTATACTCCCCAGCAAGCCTATGCAGAGCAGTTTGAAAGAAAAACAACAAGACACTTAGCTCTGGTTTTGAGTGCTGGCCTCCTGCCTGCGCACTCTCAGGTCCGGTTACAGGAGCACTGCAATGCTGCAAAGAGAGCAACAGTCAACAACCTGTACGTGCCAATTACACAAAAACACAACACCAAACATGCCCCATAGCAACAAACTACTCTACAAACAGACAATCTGTGCTCGGTGCTTCGTACCCATATATAACATCACCCCTGTGACGGGTCATACACAGTCAATGCAGTAAGTCAGCCGCTGGTGGGTGCGTGGCAAATGGAACACCAATGTGTCACAATTCACACAACATGCAATGTTCCCTGGGTAAGCAGACAGACCCATATAGCAAGCCATGCCTACAGAGCAAGTTGCGTACCACCATGACCGAAACAAAGTTGGCAGTGCATTTATCATACGTACGCGGAAAAGACATGCACTGCACCCGAGTATGTCCCTTGCTGTATGTCCCTGTGAGCTGCCCCTTTCCATGTCTCGGAAGGCTACATGGTTGATACAAGTGCCTCAATGGACCTTGGTGTACCGGAGGGTATGTGCCACTGCCCCTGCATGTGTCCCAGACAACCCTACTATCAACAGCCATCAGTCCACAAACACATCTGAGCTGCATTGTGTGCTTCAACACCAATATTCGTCTAAGCTTACCCTCAGTGCTGTGACTAAGCCTGCATGTACAACTCGCCTGGTGCAAGCTTTGCTGTGTCGTGGCCCCCCTGTGATGCCCACCTTGCCTGGAGTTCCTTGGAACATGTCAGCAGTTCTAGGATGTGGGTCTGCAATCACTGTGCACAAATGTGCATGTGGGCACCAACAAACGGGTCAAGAATTCCATCGTCCAATGGGCCATGTCTGGTGGCAAAGGTGCTCTGGAGGCTCATCCCCGTGTAGAAAGGGCATGAAACACATGATTAATGCTTCAAAGTCATCTGTGTGTGTCTCATCAGGCATCTCATTACTTGACCATGTCAGAGAGTCACATCACAAATCACACCATCAGTCCGTCTTTCACCTCCAAAGTGTGGAACACTATCTACAGCATGAATTGCAACAAGCACGTGTACAAGAAAGATATGAAACATACTATACAATACATAGCAATCAATGTCCACATTAATCATGACACACCCCATCTAGCAAAAGCTGAACAGTGGACAATGACACCTAAATCATCCCCACTAGGGGTGTCAACACAAGTCACACAGCACCAGACATGCCACAGATATGACAGTCCAAAGCCCTTGTGTAATATTCTGTAACACCGAACCATCCTTGCGAGCCCATGGATAAGGGAGGCAGGAGTGGCATATGTGAGTCAAGGACCCCAAGCAGCAAACACATACACAAGACAACCATGAAGGGCCCAGCTGGAACAGACAGTGGATGCCTTCAAAAGCCACAAAGCACAGCACCATCACATGAAAGCACAATAGACTAGCAATTTTAAAGTAACTCAACTATTAACTAATTACACTAACTATGGAAAACCTACATTACCTATTTAAACTAACTATCAAACAGAAACTTAACTAACTAAACTAAAAGAAAAATCAAAAATGGCCACATATGACCCGGGGGGGAGGGGAGGTACCCAGGAGGGGGGAGGTACAGGGTGCTGCTCAACATCCACATGCGATGATGCTGAGCCAAAAAAAAAATCCTCAATGGGCTCAACGCCTGCACAGCACGACCTATGTGGGAGATAGATGGTCGTCCGAGTCTGGCTCATCCTGTAAAGGACGACGTGGCACAGTAGCCTGGCCACGCCTAGCCGCAGCTTGCCCCTCGTCAGCAGCAAGTCTGCCGGACAGGTGAGCCTGGTTCTGTGTGGCGATGTTACATAGGTCTGCATGCAGAACCTCACGTGATACACGTGCTTCCTCTTGCAAGGTAGCACGTGTAACACGGAGTTCCTCCTGCAAGGCCTGGCTGGACAACCGCTGCACCTCCCGGCAAGCCTGTAGCTCAGCCGAGATGGTACGCTCAAGATGTGCAAACCTCTCCTCTGCCTGCTGCCTCTGGGACATCATAAGGACACCCAGAGTGGATCTGAGGAAAGCATACTCCTCCCTCAGGGCATCCATGTGCGCCTCTGCGTGAGCAGCAATTGCTTGACGCAGAGAAGACATTTCAGCCTGGCGTGACCTGTCTGAGGCCGCCATGCCCAGCCTGAGCGAGCGGGCCGTGGACCGTGCCGCCTGCTGCTGGAGAAGCACCTGCCTAGCAGGGGGGAGCACAGATCGGGCCACACGCTCCATGCTCTCAGCGATGTTCTCCATTGCTGCCCCCTGCCGTTCGGAATTGGCAGTCATGTCTTGCTCCCACTCAGTATACAGCGGTTGCGCGCGGCGACCGTGTTGCCGGGCTTGACCCCTGCGGGACCCAAGGACCGGGGGTCCTCGCTGTGTTGGCACCGCCTGCGGCTGCACGACTACATGCCCCCGTCGACGTGATGTCCCAGGCACATCAGTGACTGGTTTGGAGGGTGACCCTGCGTCCCGATCCACCATGGGCAGAGGAACCAAGACTGTCTGATCCCTCAGTGCAGGTGTCGCAGACAGAGGAGTGTCCACTCACCCCTGACACATGGACTTGATGCTCATCCAACTCAACATGGACGTCAGAGTCGTCATCAAGGCTGGACTCATAGGCAGCCAGAGACAAGATGGACAGCAGCACTTGGGGGTTTTCGTGGCCTACCACCCCACGACCCCCACTAGTGCCGGGTTGATGTGGTGTTACCAACCCTGTGTCTGGCATGACAACACCATCCTCGGCCTCCATTGCGTCATCACCTGAAAAATAGAGAGAAAAAGGTCACTACACATGTCAGAAGCACACGACACACACACACACACACCGACACACACCGACAGCAAAGGCATCCGGCAGACATGTGACACACAACATATGACCTGGCATGCATTCTGGGTCTACTTTGAATAGCTTCTGTGATCAGACCTGTTGAAAGGTGGCAGTTTCCATGGAAGTGGGTCTATGCAGTGCAGAAAATGTGTACGCCACTCACTACCTACATGTACAAGCACTCCATGGTGTGTGCCAGGAAATGTGAAGGCAGTGCAATGTCAAATTCAGACATCACGTGCATTGTGCATTCAATGTGTACCATGTCTAGAAGCCAAGCACCCCTCCACCCCAGTACCAAAGCAGGGATGCCTAGCATTGTATCAAAAGGCTGACCATACACCTGTGTATTGACAGGCAGTGTTGACTGGCATCAACAGCTTAATGTGATACAAATTACAACACTGCAAATGATGCTGGGACAGTGGGCAGGACACATGATGAAAACTCCAGAGGCCGCCCACGTGTGAAGAAGACACGAGAGTTGGACAGAGTCATTGGCCATTGAACAGGCTGAGGCCTGTGAGCCACACAGATTGTCAGGGCCTAAACATGTGTGCAACGCAGGACTGAGCCACAGTTGACATGGGGAGGCCGATGAGATGGCAGGCAATGCATGTAATCAAGGACTCATATTACAGTGATCATCCAGTCAAGGACACATAGGGGCATGCGTGCAATGCACATGGAGCATGAATGGGCACTCATGTCCCTGTGGGACATCTGACCCATGCACAGTACAAGTGAGATACCCTGCATCGAGTACTAAGGCTGTACCACACGGCATATGTCTGGCAGTTTCTACGCTGGAAGTTAGCATCTACACAGGACACATGAACAAGAAACTACACATTGGCAAGATTGAAGCAGACCAGTGCAAAGGTGGTACTGGAGTGCAGAGTGGCGGAGGAGGGGCAAGGGAGCATGCCCACATGGAGTCCCGCATGCAGGCAGAGGAGACATGCATGACGGTAGCATTGCATTACTTACACATCAGAACCGTGTACACGTCACATGTAGCAGTAATCATGCACAACACATCCCACAAGTGAAACACACACGTCCTCAACAAACACGCATGAACACTCACTGGACTGGGCATCAAAGTCCAGCATCTCTCCCACTCCTTCGACCAGTTCAGGTGGTATGAACTCCGCAACGAGAGCCTCATGCGGAGTGAGTTCTTCCTCCTCTGGTGCAGGCCCACCGCCAGTCACCAGAGTCAAGTTGTAATTTGAGGCATGCTTGGACTTAGTGCTGCGCTTGATGTCATTCCAACTCTTTTTGCACTCCTGCACCGTGCGCACCTCATGGCCGAATGAACTGACATGTTCCGCAACATGCTTCCAGTGGGTGTCACGTTGGGAAGCCGTAGTCTGACTATTGGCACCCACTAGCATGTCACGGCTGTCGCCCCGCACGTAGTCCACGAGGAAGTCCAGTTCCTGCTTAGAGAAAGGCTTCTTCCTCGACGTGCAGGAGGTCGTGGCTGTGTGTGGGGTCCCAGCTTGTGCTGCAGGTGCAACCTTCCTCCTCTTGGACTGTGGCGCAGACCCTGGCTGGCTAATGCCGCCGTGACCAGTATGGCCAGTGGGTTCGGTGGATTGAGCCAAGGGAGTGGCTGGTGGAGGGATGAACAAAGGCCTGACTTGTGTCAGTGGCAGCTGGGTGCCCACTGATGGACCCTGCGCAGCAACATCAGCTGTGGCAGGGTCATTGACCGCAACGGTCCTGGTTGGCAGACTCACAACCGGGGTGCTGTTGGGTGCATCTGCCCCTGCACTTGCCAACACCCGGCTGTTCGGGGCAGCAGATGACATGACTGCCCCAAGGACACGTTTCTTGGTCTGAGCAGCCCGGCGTGCCCCTATGGTTTCCCCCCTGGCCTGTTGGAGATCTACCAAGGGCTCTTCAAGTGCCAACGCAGCCTGCGCTGGCAGACCCTGAGCCTGGGTGGCGGTTTCCACAGCTGCACCTGCAGCTACCACTACCCTTGGGCCCGTGGCAGTCGATGGAACGGACGGCCGGGTCATACGGGTGCCAGTGCCAGATGCAGGAGCTGCATCCCCCGGAACCACACGGGGTGGTGGCATGGCTGCACTGACACATGGCACAACATTGTGCTCAAGTGGCGCACCCCTGCCTCTTCCCCCTTTGTGGCTGCCCTGGACACCCTGGAGTCCCCCTACTCCCTGGTCACCACGGCCACGTCCCCGACCACGCCCGCCATGAGGAGTACGCCCAGCTGAGGCGCCCCTCACCTTTGGTGGCCTCCCAACCATGGCACAGATGTAGTAGTGCTGGCACAGATGGAGTGGTGCCAATGGGAGGTGTACACCACAATTGACCTGGGCAATTGGGGTGAAGGGGGTGGGAAGCAAGATGTTAACAGCCCCCCTGCACCTGCAAGGCTGTATGTGACCCCGGTGATGTGGTGACGGGTCACGCAACGCTCAGGCACCCCAAAACTGCAGTAAAACTGTGCACGCAACCCTGCAGCCTACGTGCGTTGATTCAACCTCCCGCAGTACGCGGTGGCACCCAGTAACACGAATAACGCGTACGCGTGGGACACGCAGGCTACTATGACATCGAAAATGGGTGCGATACACAGGGGCACCCGCAGTGGGAAAAAGAGCGTGTGCGACTCACCGTCTGACTAGCGCGATGCAGAAAAACACACGTAGCCAATACCCCCGCCAAAAGAAGAGATAAGTCCTTGATAGCTGTGAAGTTGTGATGGTGTGCGAAACAACAGGAAGCAGCAACACACGTCGGTCTCCATGAAAGGCACGTACAGCGAATTGCTGGGCCCGCTCACCTTTAACCCGTGCTGAGGGAAACGCACGCGTGCGTCACGTCACTTACGCGCATGGGCCCTTTCCTCGTATTACACGCGGACGTGCAGTTTTCCACGCGCGCTTACGCGCATGGGCCGTCTCCTCGTATTGCACGCGGACATGCAGTTTTCCACGCGCACTTACATGCATGGGCCCTTTCCTCGTATTGCTCGCGGACGTGCAGTTTTCCACACGGGCTTACGCGCATGGGCCCTTTGCTCATGTTACACGCGGACGTGCATTTT